>NW_026099572.1:51581284-51582490 GCF_025091365.1 Daktulosphaira vitifoliae
AAAATAGGTCAATTTTTATTAACTTTATTGTATTATTCAATGTAATAGTATAAGAATGTCAAATTTTTTATGTATATGATATATTATAAAACCTATAGACATATTTTGGGATAAACTATAATGACTCATTGGTTATGATTAATTAAACTTTTATACAATTATGTGCCTTTATCTTATTGTTATATAGTATAGATATTAGCTATTGCTATCATTTACTTTTACAAGAATGTTAAAAATTCTTTTCATCAAAACTAATATAATCATAAATCGTTCACACACCAATGATTCACTTAGGCTATACGAGTGCTAAAATAACAATCCAATATCACGGACGTAGGACCATCTTGTACGATGTGGTATTGTTTAATTTAGGATTTCAAACACATTTTTATAATGTTGGCAGTGTTTTACACAGACACACACTTACGACTATACAAACCTGGTCGGTGACCTACTGCCACCGTCCAATAAGAACAATCATGCCCAATAACAAGGAACCCGAGATGAGGTGCAATGGCATACCCTAGGATTTTTCGTGTCATTAACGGAATCCTAACTAATCCTCAAAAGTTACTAAATCTATGCGTTTGATTTTTTTATAAATGTAAAAACCACAAGCGTTTATGCGGAGGGGCATGTAGTCAGTTTTGTACAGTCAACGGATTAAGTAAAATGTGTCTGTTTATTTCTATGAGCTTTCCAAATTCTTAATAATAAAGTTGTTAATGTTTTTCTACAGTATTTTGTTACTGGTTATAACCGTTATTTGTCCATGTTTATATAATATATTGTAATGTAGGATAACGTTTTATAAAATAGATACTTAAATAGACACCTATACTTCCTCTTATATGCTCGTTCCTTATCATATCTTCTCTAGTCACTCCACTCATCCAACTAAGCATTCTCATCTCTGCTACACTTATTCTCTGCTCTACTTTCTTATCAACCGCCCAACACTATGAACCATACATCATAGCTGGCCACACAATTTCATACTAAATTTAAAAACTATAATTAGTGTTTATTCATATATTATATTTTAAAATCAAAGAACTACTAATCAGGATATAATTAAAGAAATAAGAGTTCATGTTGCTTTTAAAATATTTCACCAATTTCTCTAAAGGAAACACTATCTACAGATTTGCATCGAAGCGTTTCTTATGATAGTGATTTTAATCACTGTCAGATATCATCTATACT
>NW_026099572.1:51582586-51583171 GCF_025091365.1 Daktulosphaira vitifoliae
TTTTTTTGTTTATAATTGTCTTTTAAACAACTTTTGTACGAAACTTTTTTTTGTAAGTTAAATATTTTTTGAGAAAATTAAAAAAACTCATATTTTGGACTTTTGCGAGGCTGTAAAAAAAAAAAGCTCAATTCCAATCAATGAGGACTATTAGTATGTTATTATACATATTTTAATTCAACTTTTAAAAAAACAAAATTTTTTCCGCAATTTTTCCTTTGTTGACTGGCCTAGATGTCAATTTTAAACTTGTAATTGAGCTAAAAGTTATGGTAATATATTCAATTTATTTTACTATAAACTTTCATAAATCTTTATCAAAAATTTTTCATCAACTTTAAAGAACCAAAAAAATAGGTTAAAATTGAAAATTTGGACTGATTATTTTTAACATATTAAAAATCAAATCAGTAATAATTTTAAAACAAATTTTTTTTTCTTTTAATTATTATTTTATATATATAATTAGTAATAATATAAAAAATTAGAAGTGATAGAAATAGTCTACTTGCAGATTTGAAAACAACGCGAAAAGTTGATTTAGAAAAGTATATTTTTGCTTCTGATGAAAGTTCCTTGTAGTCC
>NW_026099572.1:51583660-51584027 GCF_025091365.1 Daktulosphaira vitifoliae
GTGTCACACAGTGGGCGTGGTCTTTCGATGGTGGGGGTAATGTCAAGGTCACACAGTGGGCGTGGTCTTATCATTGTTGGGGTAAGAGGAGGCGTGGTCTTATCATTGATTGGGTAAGGGGAGGCGTGGTCTTATCATTGTTTTGATAAGGGGTGGCGTGGTCTTATCATTGTTGGGGTAGGGGAAGGCGTGGTCTTATCATAGATGAGGAAAGGGGAGGCGTTGTCTCACGATAGTGGGAGTAATAGGTAACATAGGTGGGAGAGTTAATGTCAATCAAAATGTTGGTTAAAAGTGCGCATGCGCATTATAACTTCATGTCAGTGGTGGGGTAGGTAGCCATTCGGAAATGGTTGTCTCCTCCTAT
>NW_026099572.1:51584127-51591034 GCF_025091365.1 Daktulosphaira vitifoliae
TATTTAAATTCCATATAATTTATTGAATAAAAATGTAAAGTAATTTAAGAACTAAAATTAATTATAAAGAAATACTTCTTTAGATAAGTGTAAATGTTTCTAATAACTAATAAATACAAGTAGTTCTCATTTAACAGTTATTATACGTTATAAAATCAAGATGATTCTTGTTCATGCAAACAAAGTATAAAAATAGTAAAAAAAGAATTTTGTTACTTTAAATAGGGGTTCAGTACCAGAACCCCCCATCAGATCAGAAAAGACTTCAGGGAAGTGACTGTGAAATTAGTATAAATTTCCAGAGAATTCAAAGTTTTGAAGTTACATTAAATACAACTTAAATTATTAGCATCACCCAATAGATAAGAGGGGATTTCAGAGTAGTATATTGAATTTAATATTAAATTTTTAAGAAAATGTTNAGTATATTGAATTTAATATTAAATTTTTAAGAAAATGTTGGAAGAAATTTTGTAGAATATTCAATTTATACTATTTATGAAAACAAAATGAAAAATCCAATTTTGGTCTTTCTAATACCTTTTGGTGTCCAAATAATTAAGTAACAATAATGCCTCTTTGTGATATGAAGTTCTCCTTGTATTTG
This sequence comes from Daktulosphaira vitifoliae, assembly GCF_025091365.1. Lineage (NCBI taxonomy): Eukaryota > Metazoa > Arthropoda > Insecta > Hemiptera > Phylloxeridae > Daktulosphaira > Daktulosphaira vitifoliae. The sequence continues at coordinate 51,584,735 of NW_026099572.1, forward strand.
ATAAAAAATATCTGAAGTACGTTTTAGTACAAGATCTCCATTTTCGTCGTAATGCACATATTTTATCATATATTTTTTAATAGCATCTTCGGGAGGTATTTCTTGGGCGTTATAAGGACATTTTATTTCAACAATGCCATCTTTCCCAATTAAACCATCCGGTTTTGCTGTTAAATAGTTCAAGAATTCATCAATAAATACACCACATGGTTCAATCTGTAAATCCATTATCTTTTCAAAAAGTTCTTTCGCCTTCGGCTCATTAATTCTTCCATAGTGCGCAGAGTACCTATAAGTATCAACAAATGCACAAAAACAGGTATTAGTATCTTCTCATTAATGTATGAAACTAAAATATGAATAATAACTTTTATAAAATTAGATGATAAATCCTTTATANAACTTTTATAAAATTAGATGATAAAACCTTTATAACAGTACTTACGAAGTAGTATCTTCATGTTCACAGTTTTCAAATTTTTCTGAACGAATGCGCATTGCTCTTTTCAAGAATGATGCTTTGTTTGATGTTTGTTTAAATGAACAAGCATGGTGGAATTGAGATGCTGATAGATATTTTCTACGTTCTTTAAACCATAATTCTTTATCAAAAAAATGTATTGTACTTCTCTCAAATGTTTCTATTTCAGATTTATTTTTTTTTAAACTTTGTAGAAAATATTTTTTTTTATTTTCGTAGTCTTTGTCGAAAACGACTGTCTCTTGATTAGTAGCTAATTTTTTATAAATGAAATTTTAAAAAAATTATAATTATTCGATAACTTTTAGTTTATAAAATTAGAAACTTAAATTATAAGATTCATAGATAGGTAAAATTTGATGCAAGTATCAGTTGTATTAAAATATATGTTTATTAGGTAGACTCTTATTTTATAAACTTTCATTGATCGATCTCCGTATCCGCCATTTTTTTCATTATTATATGAAAGTCATTTGCGTAAAATTTGATTTTAATAACTTACCTCCTTCAGATGTTGATTAGGGATTGAAAATTCATTCAATAGGAAAGTTATCCAGTTTTTTGATTATTGTTACTAAAACTAACACACTTAGCGTAAAAATGTATAAAAGAATTTATTTAAAAATATATATTATATATTTTAATATTTTCGTTAAATATAGTTTTTCAAAAATGTTGTAAAATTATATTTACTTGCTCATAAAAATTAAATAAATAAAAAATAATTAAATTTTCTAAAATTCACTTTTTTAACATAAATCATTTTTAACTTTCGAAATAATGACTTTACAACAAAATGTTGAAACATTTTACATATTAAAAATATGTAAAATTAAATTTCCTAAAATATTGGTCTTAGAAAAAAATTTTAGACAGGTTTATAGTTTTCTGTTATCGCGATATTTATATATATATATTACATTTAGCCTCGCATTATAATCCTATGAAATCACTTCAATGTTATTTTGGTTTAAATAATTTTATGTATTTTACTATTTTTTAGGTAAGTATAAAATTTGTCATAATGTCATTAGTATCTGCTGATAGTAGCGATATACTCTTATTGTAAAATTGCAATACACCAATGCAACAACCAGTTTATATGCAGTAACTTTTAACTATTATCTCTAATCGTAAACTATTTATTCTTGATACAGTATCTGCAGTGTAATATGGATATTTTATCTTTTACAATCATGTGCTGTGATAGTTTGGAAATTGATTTGTTTTTAAATTGGTTTGTGTTTATTTTACAGTTTTTAAGTATAAGTTTATTTTTTGTAATAACTAATATTTAGAATAGAAAAAAATTTGAGACCAGGCATTTTTCTTATGGAATATATGAATAACCAGATGACTGGTAGTAAATTACCACCAAAAAGGAATTGTTTAAATTTCAATTAAAATTGTTTCACAATTTTAATAACAATAATTCTTATAACAATAACAGATTTTCTAATAATACAGGTCAAAATTATAACAATAATAATGGTGGGCGAAATCAGGGCGCAGGAGGTCCGTCTACTAATAAGTGGGCCCCTAATCAGCGGCGCCCGCAGCAAACTCAAAAAAAACGAATAAGTCAAAATTCGATGGTTAGGGCGAATTTTGACACTCCTTCGCGACCTAGCCAAAAAGTTCAATCACCAGACCTCATTACGAAAGCAGCATTAGCGCAAAACAGCTTAAATATCACAGGTGTCTCTAATTGTTTTAACATTTTTTCAAGCTGCGCATCGGTCCCTCAACCTATAATAGTTGGAAAATTAAATTATATTGAATCAAAGTTTCTCATTGATACGGGGGCATCGATTAGCATAATAAGTAGCGCTACACTTCCCATGAATCATGATATTATTCCAGTCTAGAACGCGACCCTTACTACAGCAAATGGGTCCCCTTTAGATTTATTAGGTACAACTTCAATTGAAGTAAATTTCTGTGTGCATAGTTTTATTATTGAATGCGTGGTCATTAAAAACTTAAATGGATATAATCTTTTAGGTAATAGTTTTCTACACAAATATAAGGCTAATATTGATATTCGAAAATTATTTTATTTGACGGACCACACAGGGTGACCGTACTCTTCGAAAAATTCAGTTCTAGCAATGTCGCAAATCATATTCTTTCACACAAAGATTCAACCAATGTTTCCATTGAGTCCACAGCGGCGCGTATGCAGGTTTCAAAAAATATCCCACGAGACGGCTTTTGCGGCATAAATACATTAGTAGAGGTGTTGAAAAATAAAAATATTAATGTTAATTTTCATGATATTCAAGTATTACTAGGCGTAAATTTTGCAAGTCAGCCTGTCTGGCTTGAGGCAGAAGATCTAGCAGCCGTCGCGTCATATTACAATAAAAATTTAATAGTACTTTCCCAAGATAACAATTGTTCGGACGTAAATGTTATCGCATTCACAGAATTCGATCGAGATAACGTGTTTGTTTTATTTTCCCACTGTCATTGGTCTCCATTAGAATACGTAAAAAATTCTAGTGTTAATTTTAATATTAAAACAATTGTGCATATTAATGACAATATTTCAGTCGCCGACAGGCGTAAAATTCTGAACTCCAGACAAAAAAATTATGATTTTACCGAACACTTCAAACAAAGTGATGCGTCAACACCAGACGTACACTTTGAATCTCAGGTTAACGAAACATGTTTCGCGGAAAGAGAAATAACATCTTCTCTAGCAGATATTTCACAAAAGGTCGAATTCGACATTAACCCGTCTTTATCTCACGATAAAAAACAAAAACTTGAAACGTTGCTCAATAATTATAATGAAATTTCTTCAAAGACTAAATTCGACTTNATAATGAAATTTTTTCAAAGACTAAATTCGACTTGGGCGAGGTAAAATTACCTGATATTGAATTAAAATTAAATCGGGATCAAATAATAAATTTACCGAATTTCAAGTTAAGCGTTAAAGAACGGGCCGAGGTACAAAAACAAACTAACGAATTATTCAAGGCCGGNAAACAAACTAACGAGTTATTAAAGGCCGGCATAATAGAACCGTCAAATAGTCCATATAGTAATCCGGTATTTTTAGTAGGTAAAAATCTCCCACAGGGTGACAAAAAAGGGGCCACCCCTAAGGAGTATCGCATGGTTTTAGATTATAGAAAATTAAATTCGATTTTATTAAAAGAAAGTTTTCCCATGCCGATAATTCAAAATATATATGACTGCTTAGCTGGTAACCACTATTTTTCATTATTAGACGCGTCCAGTGGTTTTTATCAATTCAAACTATCAAAAAATTCTCGACAATATACAGCTTTTTCTACTGATACGGGACATTTTCAATTCAAAAGACTTACAATGGGACTTAATAATGCTCCAGCAATATATCAGGCCGCTATGTGCAAAATTATGGGAGGTCTTACTTATAAAAATAATATTTGCTACTTAGATGATTGCACAGTTTTTGGAAAATCTTTCGATCAATATTTATATTCATTAGATATAACATTACAGAGATTTAGACAGTACAATCTAAAATTGAAGCCATCAATATGTAAATTCGGATACGAGGAAATACAAGTACTCGGTAATATCATAAATTCGAAAGGCATCAGACCAACCGATGAGGGCATTGAATCGGTAAAAAAATTCCCTTCCCCTAACACTATTAAACAACTTCGTAGTTTTTTAGGACTTGCCAATTATTTCAGAAAATTTATTCCTAACTTTAGTAAACTGGCAAAACCTCTTACAGATCTCACTAAGGGTAAATTTAAAACAAAAAATGAAAAAATTAAATGGTTAACTGAACATGAAACAGCATTTAAAGAGCTAAAATCTAAACTTACGACACCTCCACTCNCTAAAGTCTAAACTTACGACACCTCCACTCCTCGCGCATTTTAACGTAAATTTGGAAACTATACTAGTAACAGATGCTAGTAAATTAGGTCTAGGTGTTATACTTCAACATCGTGACGATAACAACGAAATTCATCCAATTTCTTACGCGTCTAAAAAGTTAACGCCCGCCGAGTCCAATTATTCCGCAATGGAACTCGAGGTTTTAGCTATTCATTTCGCGTTTACCCACTATAGGCAATATGTTCACGGTAGGAAGATTGAGGTTTGGACTGATCATAAAAACTTGACAAGTTTTATGAACATAAAAACTGAATCTAACGTTGTAAACAGGATACGAACGAAATTAATGGGCTATGATTTTGAGGTAAAATATAAAAAAGGTATTTTTAATAGGGCCGCGGATCATCTATCGCGTTATCCCAGTTCAAGTGAACTAATTAATATTTTAAATTCGAATATTAAAAATGATATTTTTAAAATAAATCTTGTTCAACCTATTAATATTGCTGTAGAACAAGCAAACGATGCGTACTTGCATAACATTATAGGAGCTATTAAAAACCCTATCTCATCAAATTCGTTTTATTTAAATAAGGCCGACAATTATGAAATAAAAGATGTGTGATATATTGATATATAATNAATAAGGCCGACAATTATGAAATAAAAGATAATGATATATTGTATTACAAAACGAAAATTAGACAAATCCCTGTATACGCACTTGCTTTACCTTCAAAATTTATTAAACAGGTAATAATTGATAATCATGATAGTTTATTAAGCGGGCATATCAGTTTTTCAAAAACACTAAACAAAATTAGGAGTAAATATTATTGGACAAAAATGAGAAAAGATATAAAGGCATATGTTCTGTCCTGTGAAAGGTGTCAAAAGAGGAAACTATATAAACAAAGTAAGCCACCGAAAGTAGGGAGATACGATTTAGACAAGTGTGAGATCACGAGTGAGATAATTATTGATTATGTTGGTCCCCTTCCAAAGTCGAGATCTTATAAGTATATTTTAGTAGCTACTGATCGTTTATCAAAATTTTGCGTAGCTCAACCATTTACAAATGCCAATGCGCGTAGTAACAACAAATTTCTTTTAGACTTATTCTTAAGATTTGGTCCAGCTAGGATAATTAGGTCAGATAATGGAACTCATTTTACGTTAAAGACAGTTTTAGACCTAATGGACGCTTTTGGGGTAGACAAAAAATTCGGAATTCCGTATAAGCCTACTTCACAAGGTTAGGTGGAGAGGNTCCGTATAAGCCTACTTCACAAGGTCAGGTGGAGAGGCAAAATCAAACAGTCATAGACATGATATCACATTACGTTCAGGATAACAATAAGTGGGTAGATTATTTACCGTACGTTGTATACGCCTATAATACTTCAATACATTCGGTTACAAATTATACGCCATTTTATTTAGTTCACGGCTATAATCCTAAAAGCATGTTTGATATTGCACTAATTCCCCCTTCCGACGGGAATGTTATCGATGAAATTAATAAAATCAAACATATTAGAAAAACATTACCCCAATTATTAGAGAAACAATCCGAACAGACTACACAAAAACTATTATCATCGAATAATTTTCAATCATTTAAAACGGGAGATAAAGTCTTAGTCAAAGTTCCGGTAAAGGGTAATAAATTTTCAGATAGGTATGAAGGCCCTTATGTTATTTTAAAGAAAATAGGTCCATATAGTTATTTAGTAAATCTGCCAAAAAACAATATTTTGGTTGAATCGCCTGTTCACGTAGACCAGTTAAAACCTTTCGTTTCTAGAATATAAAATCCCGTCAAATCCCGGGGCTACCACTAAAATAGTAAAATATGTATATCAATGAGATGACAATATAATTAAAATTTAACAATTTTCAGAAAATATAAGAATTATAAGGTGTATAATAATCATTGTCGATATTATTACTTTTTTTTTTTTTTT
>NW_026099572.1:51591073-51603033 GCF_025091365.1 Daktulosphaira vitifoliae
TTTTTTATTTTTGCTGACATAAATTATAGGCAAGGTCAGCGTAATAACGCACCCGAAAAATTGATCTTATTGCGACAACGGTGCTCTTCGCTTCTTAAGACCCAACGAATATTATTATATTGTGCTGTTTCAACTCTTAAAAATTCTTAAAAATTTGATTATAATTTATTTTTGTTCTAAAATGTTCGAATTTATTTAATCCAAGATGGTTTAAGTGTAAAATGCTATATTGAAGTACACTATTTATATTAAATACGCTTACCTACCACTTAATAATTATTATGACTAAAAAAAATTTTTTGTTATTGCTATTGACAATAATACTTTACCCCAGTGGCGACTGTAGAGAATATTCAATAAATCTGATTAATTCCCTAGATTACATTTTAAAAATCTAGACACTCTTCAATTTTAAAATTACCCCCTGTCGGATACAAGGATTAGTATGAACAATTGTGTTACTCTTATATACTAATTACTTATATATAATCTTATATCCTAAAAATTGCTTAAACTACTTAAATTAAAATTCATTAATTATTCATTCAAATGAAGTCATTCTTCGAGGTTCATTCGACGGGTCATCTTAATCCATAATTCTATCGAAGACTTCTTCGCTGTCACAGGACCTCTCTATTTTGAATTATGATATACATCTCGATCATTCTCCCTGTAAAATATAGTTTTATAAATATCAATATATTTTTAATAAAAATTCGACTATTGCAGACTTACTCCTGTATAACTATTTAGTTCAATATTTTTAAAACCTAATTTCCCTTGTTTATCTTTGAGTCAGATAATCAAGTAGTCGAATAACTAGGTCAATTATTAACCTCTATAGTGTATACGCTGCATTCACCTGGTTGCCATTTTGCCATCTCGCCATTTTTCATAGCCATAATTTTATTCTAATTAACAAACAATGTTATAACATAACATTTATTATTTCGATCGGCTTAGCCCGACTTCCCTTTATTTATTATATATTATGAAATTACTTTTATTCGATACTATAAGGTGATATAAAATGCACGATACACGAGGTTTAAGAAAATTTACTTCTAAATAAACTATTTGAAAAATAAATAGTGTCGAATTTTATAAAATTGGGTTTGAAAGAATATTTGTGGCAAATAAAACCCTTGGTTATTATTATTAAATTAAAAAAATTATTTTATTGTGGTACTTACCAAACATGATTTCCAATATAACATTCCAGGCATCTTCAGTCCAAATAGGTCAAACATAAAATGAACAACACTATACAGTCAACGGTCGCCACATCCCCACATCCCTAGCTATAATCTTACGTGACAAATTTGAATAACTGACTCTTTTCATGTGTTTATAACAAAAAATCCCTTTGTATAACATATTATGACCTTATTGAATAGCCATAACTTATATAACTACAATTGATACTAATAGAGCGAGCCAGTTAATATTATTAAATAAATTATTTCTTTATAAAATCAATTCGACATGCACGTTTAATATATACAAGTTAACTAAGTTGTTACAGCAGCAAAAATCGTGGTCTTTAAACAGCCGTTCTTACGGCTACCCTTATTATAGGATAATTTATATAATATAATCGTTGGTTTAAACTTATATAAATTTATATAAACTAAGGCGCAAGTCAGACTAAATCAAAATACCCTATTGTGTGTATTTCTTCTTTTTTTTATATATATAATAAATGGACACTAAATTTTATGAGATGGTCACTGTGTATGTTTCGCATATATTTTACTGTATACATTAGTTCTATTATCGAGCATGCTTAACTTAATTTAAGACACCTATTGTAAATGTATGCAAGTTTTTGACAACGGTTTGGCTACATACATTAGGTTAACTTAATTAATTTTTTTTTATTGTCATAAATCACATTAAATTATTATTTTTTTAATTCATGAACATTTATCATTTATTGTGCATGCATTGCTTATGATTGTATTCGGTACCCCAACATCCCCTTTTAATTATTAAATTTTTTTTAATAATAAATATTAGTGTTCTGAACAGANAATAAGCGTTAGTGTTCTGAACAGTCCTCGAGAACACGGAGAATACTCTTTGGGGCCCCGAGACTATTCAAGAAGTCGACGACAGGGCCGGGCTTTTCATAGGAACCGCTTGGTAGCCGACTATTGAGAGCCCACACGAAGGAAGCTCCTCCAACGCTCAATAGCTTGTGAATTAAGAAGTATGGACATCAAAGACCCAGAGGTTCTTACTACGACACTAATGTCCCTCCAAATTTTTTTTTTTATTTTAAATATTTTTTCTTTTCCTACGTAGCATTATTTTGCCAAAGTTATTTTGTTTTATTTATTTTTTTTTTTATTAAGGTCTAGGGTCAGACCTTCCCGTTTCGCTGCGCTGTAGTGTCGGTGTGATCGGGCTCTACGGGGCTACGAAACGTCGGCACGTGCGCAGTTTCCCTAGCTCGGGGAATCGGGCGCGTCCTCAGGTTGCGGATAGAGGAACGGCCTGCAGATATGCAGGTTAGCCGCGAAATAAGCAGTCCATTAATTTGGACTGACGAATAAGCGGTCGCGGACAATGAGCTCCTCGTTCGCTCGTTAACCCTGTAGATATGCAGGGTAGCCGTGATATAAGCCACTTCCTAAAGTGGACGACTAAGCGGTAGCGATCGAGGGTAATTTTCATAACGGGCGGGTGAGCCCGATAGCCTGGTAAGGCAACCACCTAGGTGAAGGTAACACCGAAAACAAATCCCCTGGCGGTAGGTAAAACGCAGGGAAGGACACCCGTAAAAACCAATCTTGGAAGGAAACCAGTGTAAAAAAACCGTTACGGTTCCAGAAGGTTCGGATCCTTCAGGACCGGCTGGGAAAGGTGTCGCTACAGGCCTAACCCGGTCCCGTTTGCTGTGCTCTCACTGTGGTGGAATCGGGCTCTACGGGGCTACGAGCTGCTGCAGCGGGCGCAGTTCCCTTGCTCGGGGAATCGGGCGCGTCCTCCGGTTGCGGATCGAGGAACGGCCTGTAGATATGCAGGTTAGCCGCGAAATAAGCAGTCCCCTTCTTGGGGACTGACGAATAAGCGGTCGCGGACAGCGAGCCTCTCGGACGCTCGTTAACCCTACAGATATGTAGGGTAGTCGCGAAATAAGTCACTCTATTTTAATAGGGTGGTCGAATAAGCGATAGCGTTCGAGAGAAACATAGAACTGGGTAGGCGGACCCATTAGCCTGGTAAGGCGACCGCCTAAGGGAGGACAACCCCGAAAAAAAACTACGAGCTTGGCGGTAGGTTAAAAACGCATGGGAAGGACACCCATTAAAAAAACCCAATATGGATAGGATAACTGGAAATATTGTTACCGCCCCAGTGCTATCGGATGGCACAGGGGACGTCGGCGGGGGTTCTTGTAGCCCGGCTCTCGTTGACGCCGACCAAGGGCGATGCGATGTGGAGGCCCCACAACCCAACTTGGGTATAAATAGGAAGGGAGGATTCACCATCACCGAGGAGCTGGTGGATGAATGGGCTGATATCCGAGATAGGTATAGCAACGATATACCTCTCACGGAGTCAGAATATGTGCGCTGGGAAGAAATAAGGCGCAAGATGGAGGACGGAAACGAGGTCGAAAACTGTTTCCCTCGTCAAAGATTCCGCAACCTAGGCGTCTTTAAGGGCGCAGTGGACACCATACTGGGGATGATGACTAGGGACGTCCAAAACGGAGGAAACTTCTCTCCGGAGCGCAAGGAGGTTTATAACCCCTTCCATGGAGTAGAAGGGGAAGAGGAACGAGTATGCCTTATGAGTAAGTGCGTCTCCTCCCTTCGAGGCGAAAGCACGGCGGACCGTGCGATCCAAATTGCCCGGCTGGTCAGCCGGGAACTGTTGACGCGCCATAGGAAGGATCCGATGATGGAAGCAATGGGGATTGGACTCCGGGATGTCGTTGATGTGTTCGACTACGAATGCGTCGTCGCGGAAACGGCACCCGGAGTCGTGGAGGAATCGTCCGAAGGAGACAATAGTCTATCCGAGGACGAAACAATGAGGACAGGTGTTAGGCCTGGCGTGAGTGGTGTTGAGCCTTCTCTCGGGCAGGCGACGACCGCTCCTTGCCGTGAGGTCTCCCCACCTTTGAGCCCCCTGCCGGAGGAGACGCCCCCAAAGCGTTACCCCGGGAAGAGGAAGGCGCCACTTCGTAACGAAGAAAGTGATGATGAAGCGACATTCGACGTCGGATTGAATCATGTCGTCGGCCTGACCAGACAGGCCGAAGTGGAGGGTAGCCTCATGAGAGAGGTTCCAGGTACTCATCTGCAGTACTTACTGGAGCAGATATCTCTTTCTTGCCAAGCGCTGACCGAACTTCGAAGTTCGGACATGCCACGCCGTAAGAAGAGGCATGACTCCGAGGAAGAAGCAACCGCGCAATCGGCTTTGGTTGGAAACATAGCGGGACAAGTCGCAGTGCTCCGCGGAGTCATTGATAAGCGTAGAGGGATGGGCGTCCACAAGGAAGTCCAGGAGGCGACCAAGAAGCTGGAGGAAATCCTGGCTACGGAAAAGCGCAGGAGAGCGACACCGCGCTCGGGGACCATTGTAGCCTCGCCGGAAAGGGGTTCTGGTACGTTAGCTCCGGTTTTCGCGAAACGGAAGCCGACAACGGACGCGGGAACGCAAACGGCGGTTGGACCGCAATCAAACAGGCCCGGGACGTCTGATATGGCGTTGAGGAGGAATGTGGCCACACAAACAACGGAGGAGCTCCCAAATCCCAGGTCAGATCCGCTGACGAAGCCTGGGAAGAAGCGAAAGAAGAAGAAGGAGAAGAGACTGAACACTGTCGAGGGTACGGCATCCTCGCCGACCGTTACGCTTCTCGAAAAGCATTCGGATCGGGGGACTGCTGCTGCAAAGTCCGCTCCGGCGAGTGCGGACACAGGAGCAGAGACGGAGAGTTTCACTTGGACGGAGGTGGTTCGTCGCAAGGGTGAACTGGGGAAGACCNAGAGGCCCACTTGGACGGAGGTGGTTCGTCGCAAGGGTGAACTGGGGAAGACCGAGGAAACGGCAACTAGGCCTAGACCTCCACCGCCTACACGAGGTCCGACCGCAAAAAAGTTGCGGGCGAGGGTCCCTCGTACGGAGGCTGTGATTATCGGCCCTTTGAAGGGGGACTTGAAGTATGCCGAAGTGATGAAGACGGCGACGGCCTCCATGGACCTTCTGGCCTTGGGTATCCAGGTGTCCGGGACTCGGAGGACTCAGACGGGGGCCGTTCTGCTGGAGGTTCGAGGAACCGCCGAGAAAGCGGATTTACTAGCCGCCAATTTGGAGGAGGCGCTCAAAGAGAAGGACGTGCGGGTGCATCGCCCTTCGATGACCCGCACTGTCATAATCAGGGATGTGGAGGACTGGCACGAAGAGGTCGAGGTGCGTCGGTCCCTAAGCGACGCTCTGGAATGTCCAAGTGTTGGGCCCGTTACCATACGGTCTAACATTGGAGGCAAGGGGCGTTACGCGAGATGTGACGTGCCCGTCAAGGTTGCCATTCGGCTTACCACAGTGAGCCGAATAAAAGTCGGCTGGACAACCTGTAGACTGAGGATCATTGACAAAGGTCCTCAGTGCTACAGGTGTCTGGAGTATATGCACATTCCCCACAGCTGTAAGGGCCCGGACAGGTCAGGGAACTGTCACAGGTGCAGAAAAGGTGGGCATATCGCTAAAGAGTGCCCATCAAGGATGGACCCAACCCATCGCGAAGTCCTGCCCCCACCTCCGCGTGGTGCAGCCCGGGCAACGGACCCACCAGTGGGGTCCGGCTAACGGGGGAGGCAGCACCGCGCTGTGATCCGGCCCCAGATTAAGTTCGGGCCGAAGCACAGCGCGGTGGCAGAAGCGTTAGAAAGCGACGTAGGCCGCCTCGAAGCAATGCTTAACGGCAGTCCCGGGGCGGTCTGCATGAAGTCGGCTGAAGGAAAAAAAAAAAGGCCTAACCCGGTCGTCATCCAGCGACTGTACCAGAACCGTGGGACTGGGAGGCAGGGTCCAGGGGCGTTCGCGCCCAAGTAACTGTCGGAGGGTGTGCCAAGCAGGCACCCTCCAGTGACCCTCGGGTCACTGAGGTAAATGCTGGTGGCTCTGCTACCATCGTAGAGATGGTGGACGACTGGGAAGGTGTGCGTGATCGTTTTCGTGACAACATGCCGCTGACCCAATCGGAATTTACCAAATGGAACGGTTGGCTCCACTACGTGGAGACTGGAGAATTGTCATTGGACTCGTTCCCGTGCGGCCAATTCCGGACGGCCGAAGCTTTCCGGAGTTCAGTGTCCACGGTGCTGAGGCTAATGAAGAAGGATCTGGACGATGGCCGTCCATTTGCCTCAGAAAGAGTCAAGGAGTATGACCCTCTAGAAAGTATCGATGAGCCCGAACAGAGGGCGGAGCTCATCGATAAATGTATAGCCAGCCGCCCAGGAGAAGCCGCGGCGGAACGGCTCATGGGCGTCGCCCGTCTAGTTGCATCGGAGCTCTTATCCCACCAAAACGACAGTGGGATAATGAGTAGCATGGGGCGTGGGCTTCATCAGGCCGTCGAGTACATGGCGTACACGGAAGAGCAAATGAGGAAGCAGGAAGTGTCATCGTCTCCGGATGCTATGGACGACGACGAGATGATGCGAACGGGCGACCGCCGTGGAAGTGCGGAACCCTCCCCCGGGGAAGGGTCATCTACTCACCTCAGAGCGGACTCGCCAGCAATGAGTCCGTTGCCGGAGAGTTCTCCACCGCTGCGGCATCCTGGCAAGAGAAGGGCGCCATTGGGGGAGGAAGGCGACAGTGACGACGAGACCACGTTCGACGTTGGCCTGAACCACGTCGTTGCTCTCGCCAGAACGGCGGAAGTAGAGGGGAGCCTGATGAACGAGGTCCCGGGTACCCACCTGGAGTATCTCGTTCAGCAGATCTCCCTTTCTTGTCAGGCCCTCAGTGAACTGAGGAGTTCGGTACGACCATGCCGCAAGAGGCGGCACGACCCGTTGGAGGAGGCGACTACCACGTCGTCTATGATCGAGTGCATAGGCGTGCAAGTGGCCGTGCTACGAGGGGTCATTGACAAACGACGTGGTATGGGTGTGCACAGGGAGGTGCAAACCGCGACAAAGTGCTTGGAGGATATCCTGGAGAGGGAGAAACGCGGAAGAGCGTCTTCGCCGTCCAGATACCCCCTTGAAGCAGAGGCAGTAGACAAACCACGGATGCCGGAAATTGCGCTTGTGAATTTGACTAAGGAAGTCGGGACGCAAACCGTCGTCGAGGACCCGCCGGCCTCTACGCCGAAGGGAGCCGACGAGACAGTAAAGGGAAAAAGGAAGAGGAAAAGAAGCGGCCTACTGTCCCATGCCCTGCCTCCGATCCAGTCATCTCGCCTACCCAGAGGCAGACTGATAGGAGGGAGGCGAATCGGGCAAACTATGAAGGGTCTGTAGAAGGGCATGCGGGAGCTGCTCCCGCTGAACCGCTATGGACTCAAGTAGTAGGACGGAAGGCTGAGGTTAAGAGGAGGGAGGATGCGGCAGCCAAGCCCAAACCCCCACCCACGGCGAGCAACCAAAAGGTAGCGAAACTGCGGTCGAAAGTGCCGCGCACAGAAGCCGTGGTGATCGGCCCTTTAAGGGAAGGTCAAAAGTACGCCACGGTGATGGGCGCAGCCATGGGCGCAGTTGACCTCCAGGCCCTGGGCATCCATGTGTCCGGTACCCGGAGAACTAAGACGGGGGCTGTCCTCTTGGAGGTCCGAGGGTCAGCTGAGCAAGCGGACCTTCTGGCGACCAGATTGAGGGCAGCCCTGCAGGATCCGGAAATACTGCGTCCTTTAAACATATATCAAATCAAAGGTTATGTTATATACTATTAAATGAAAAAAAAACCCAGCACAGTGGAGTCGCGGCATAGTGGGGATGTTGCATAGTTGGGTCCAGTATAGATTTAATCTGACAGTGATTAAAATCACTATCATAAGAAACGCTTCGATGCAAATCAGTAGATAGTGTTTAATTCTAAGAAATTGGTGGATAATTACAAAAGCTACATTATCTGCTAGTTTCTTATTAATACCCTGATTAAGATAAAGTATGTCGAATGAAAAAGGGATTATTAAAAAATATTATTTCTCATAAAAAAATTGTGTTGATTCATACACTTTTCAATGAGTTATAGCATTATAAAGTTAAAAATGTAACCAACCCAACCCAACATCAACTCCTATTTCCATAATTATATCCAGATTAGTAATTCGTTTAATTATCTATTATATAATTTTTATAATTAATTATTATCGATTTTTAATATATTAAAAGTAATCATTTTGAACCAACTTCTTTTTGTCCTTTAAAATGAAAGTTTAAAAAAAAAAAATATGAATTTATTACCATTACTTTTAACTCAACTTACAAGTTTCAAATAGATATTATTAAATAGAAAAAAATGAAATTAGTAGATTATTTCAAAAACAACAATAACACTTATTCCCTTAATTTTACCCCGATTTATAATTATAATATATGAATACATAATAATTACAGTAATTAAATTGAGTATGAAAGTGGTATTCAATAATATAATATTGTAATTTTTACGGAGATATTATAAAAATAAAAAGGAGTTGTATATTCATATACTTTTAATGCGTATACAAATTTAAAGGAATTTATGCAATACTTTTTAATAAAAAAATTTTGTTACTTATGAATAAATACACTAAACAAAAGGAACTTTCATCAGAAAAAAAATATACTTTTCTAAATAAACTTTTCGTGATGTTTTCAAATGTGCAATTAAACTTTTTCTATTACTTCTAAGTTTTAATATTATTACTTATTATTAAAAAATAAGTATTTACATATAAAAAAAAATAATTAAGAACAAAAAAAATTGTATTAAATTAATACTGATTTTGATTTTTAATATGTTAAAGGTAATCATTTTGAACCTATTTTTTATTGTCTTTTAAAGTGAAAGTTTTAATGAAAAATACCTTCTCAGCTTCGCATCGAAGCTAAAAAATGAATTTGTTACCATAACTTATAGTTCAACTTGCAAGTTTGAAATTGACATTATTAAATTGAAAAAAATGAAATTTTTAAGATTAATATGCAATCTGGAAATTTTATAATTACTAATTACAGTACATTTGTCAGAAAAATTCGATTTTTTTACATTTTTATCGTAATAGATAACTGAAATAGAAAGAATAGTAATCATATCCTAATAACTTTTGGTGTTTAAAAAAATTCTGCAATTGAAATATTCAGAACTTAATTAATTTTAATAATTTACTTTAATTAAATGAACCAATCAAACCAAAGTAGTTAAAAAGATTTACTCAATTGAGCATATTATCAAAAATATAATTATAATTGTAAAACTCCATCGTTAACTTCAGGTGAAACTAAAAATCATTTTTTTTTTAAATTTATGATTTATATAGCAACATATTACTAAAAAATTTGGCATATTATAGACTGGTAGTAGCACACAGAAATAGAGTTAAAAAATTAATAAATTATAAAGTAAAATTATTTACTTTTGTAGTTGAATACTTTTATCATATCAAATTTAATTCGACAATAAATAATTTAAGAATATTAAAAATTAATGATTTTAATTGTTTGTATGGACAAATCTAGTTAAGCTACTTTTTATTTGAATAAGGAATATTTTTTTGATTTTTAAGAGTAATAACTTAAACTAATCATTAACTTAAATATCATAAACTTAAATGAATCATTTGACGTATCGTTGAAAAAAGTAGGTCTAGTGAGGGTTGGCAAAATAAATCGTAGCCAGAAAAAGAACCACATAGTAAAATAATATTAACATGAATATCAATTTCTTCTCACGAGGGGAGACTATAGTGATAAGATCCTTTATATTTATTGAAATTATTGAATCTAAATGAGATAAATATCAAATGATTTGAAAATTCTATTCTAACTCAAAAAAAAAATGCAAAATTTTAGAAGCCACAAACGGATTTGAACCTCGTACCCTAGGCGTTAAAGATCAAGGTGTTACCCATTCGGCAACTATTCGTTGATTTTTGTTGCATGATAAAATTGGCTATTTAAGCTAACTCAAATTTAAAAATTACTTTTTCGACTTTAAAAAAGTAAAAAATGTTAATAAGTATAATATCATATGTCTTATGAACTTTATTCTATGTCAATGAAATTATATAATATTCATGAAAGTCAGTTTATTCCCCTAATAAAATATTTTAAAATAAAATAAAATACAAAACCTAGAATTTTAATAAAAAATAGCATATTTTTAAATACGGTAGCCTTTTGCGCATAGAAGATAGGTCGTCGGGACAAATTTTTTTTTTTCATTTAGTAGTACATAAAATAAGCTTTAATTTGATATATGTTTAAAGGACGCAGTATTTCCGGAACATTTTCAAAAATTAAGTTGAAAAAGTTAGTTTTTGTAAAAAAGTTGCTATTTTAAATCCCCCCTGTGAGCAGAATAAGTGTTAGATTTTCAAAAAAAAATGATATCAAATGAAAGAAAATTACCTAAGGTTTCAATATAAAGAAATATTATTTTGATTAGTTAATATTTGAAAAAGTTATGGCAGTTTTAAGTACAAAAAACATCGTTATAAAAGGTGATTTTTATCGCAAATATTACATTTTTTTTATAATTTCGACAGCCATTTGCACATAGAAGATAAGGTGTCGGGACAAATTTTTTTTTTTCATTTTATAGTACATAAAAAAAGCTTTAATTTGATATATGTTTAAAGGACGCAGTATTTCCGGAACATTTTCAAAAGTTCAGTTGAAAAAGTTCTATTTTTTATACAATGTTTCAAAGTTTGAACCCCCCCTATATAAGGGGAAATTGTCTAATTTTAATAAAAAGTATGTCAAATGGAAGATGTACTTATAATGTATTTAGAAAAAAAAAATTTGTGCTAATAATTACATTTTTCGAAAAGTTATACCACTTTTAAGTTGAAAATTTAAAATCGAAAATCGAATATTTTAACACAAAAATAGTGTTTTTTTAACTACGGCAACCGTTTACATGCAGAAGATAAAGTGTCGGGACAAATTTTTTTTTTTCATTTTATAGTACATAAAATAAGCTTTAATTTGATATATGTTTAAAGGACGCAGTATTTCCGGAACATTTTCAAAAATTAAGTTGAAAAAGTTAGTTTTTGTAAAAAAGTTGCAATTTTAAATCCCCCCCCATGAGCAGGTTAAGTGTTAAATTTTCAAAAAAATTATATCAAATGAAAGAAAATTATCTAAGGTTTTAGTTTAAAAAAAAATTATGTTGATTTGTTGATTTTTGAAAAAGTTATGGAAGTTTTAAGGAAAAAAAGTGAAAAAAATGACAAAATTTGTCAATTTTTAAATTTGTAATTTTTTTGGATATTTCCCCCATTTGCGGGGAACGATTTTTAAAGNTTGGATATTTCCCCCATTTGCGGGGAACGAGGGAAAATTTTTAAATTTTTAAGGGTAATGTCTTCAACTAGATACAATTTGTGATCTTTTGACGTATTGTTAAAAGAAATCGGTCCAGTGAGAGCTGAGAAAAAGTAGTGACAGACACAAAAAAAAAAAATAAAAAAAAATAAAAAAAAAGATAAACACATCATGGTAAAATTAATACCTTCTCAGCTTCGCATCGAAGCTAAAAAAAATTGGTCCGGACATCTTATCTTCTATGTGCAAGTAGCTGTCGAAAATTTTAAAAAAATGTAATGTTTGCGATAAAAATTATCTTTTATCGGGATGTTTTTTGTACTTAAAACTGCCATAACTTTTTCAAAAATGAACAAATAAAAATAATATTTTTTTGTATTGAAACCTTAGATATTTCCCTTTCATTTGATATAAATTTGCTAACCGTAAAAACACTTATTCTGCTCACTG
>NW_026099572.1:51603039-51711368 GCF_025091365.1 Daktulosphaira vitifoliae
ACAGCAAGCAAATTAAACTCAGTCAAAATGAAAATTGAGAATAATTCTCTGTTATTTTATATGTTACATTATAGTATAACATAATTATTGTGCTTATCTAAATGCTATTATGTATACATCTATTTTTAATACATCAGTTGAACCTACAATAGCCTATTGCAAGTTCAAATGATTTACTCTATTGTCAATAAGACATACTTTACAGGTTTTTACACGTGTACTAATATTTAGTTTTTTCACTGATTAGTCTCCAATAATTAATTTTATTAACTCTAACAAAAAATATCGAAAATAATAAATGAGTTCTCTTAATTTAAGAGTACTCAATATTTGACTCAAATTACCCTCTTGGTAATTATTTAGGTGGAACCTTTTGCTCTTAGTTAAAATAAAAACATTATTATTATTTTTTAATTGTATTCTTAGTATTTGAAATACTTTTGTAAAGTAATTTAGTATTACTCAAATACTTTTGTATGGAAAGTATTCAAATAGTATTTTAAATACATTTTTTTTTAAATATTTGAATATTATTTAAAATACTTAAAAGTATTTTTTACAACTATGAGTATACGTAATGTTAATTTAAGTTTAAATGAGGGATCTTTACTAGTTGGTGACAAACGCATTACTTTCTGGAAAAAAGTTCGAATCCCTACATAAGATCGAGATAATTGTGCAAAAAAGTTTAAAAAAATTGTATCAAGTTTTAAGAGAGTTATAGAAAAGTAAAAATAAAGTAGCAGATGTACATAGAAGCAGTGAAAATGAATTTGAAGAAGGCATAGATAATTTATTAGAAATAACTCATGCTAATGCTCAAAATATGGTTAAGCTAAATAAAGAGTTTTTATTATTAAAAAAACTAAAAAGACGTGTTGGCTGTATGCTTGGCAGAGATTTTAAGTTAGCCGAAAAAGAAGAACAAAAATTAATACGAGAAGACGAGGAATTAAAAAGAAATAAAGACAAAATTGTACAGAACACCTAAAAGCTGTTACAAAAAAACTTTGTTCATCAATTTATTTTATAAATTAATAATTAAATGTAGACACGATAAAAATATATTTTATTTTTAGCTTTGTTGCGAAGCTGAGAAGGTATTAATTTTACCAAGATGTGTATTTTTTGTGTCTGTTACCACTTTTTAAGAGATTTGTTAAAATAATGGGAAAAAATAAATAAAACTGATTATTCCATTTGGTCTAATGACCCAATAGTTTTAAATTCATTAAAAAATTAATAATTTTTCAAAAGTTTATTAACTACTATATGTGATTACTCATATTTATTTATTTTTTCATATCATAAAATAACTATCAGAGAAAATACCCTAATTATAATCATAGTACGCTGAATAAATAGTTTTAATCAATCGTATTTAAATCGTTAGTGTTATTAAAACTATAAACTTGATTATAATTTTATCTAAGACCAATATTTTAGGAAATTAAATTTTACATATTTTTAATATGAAACATTTTTTTGTAAAGTCATTATTTCGAAAGTTAAGAATGATTTATGTTCAAAAAGTGAATTTTAGAAAATTTTATTATTTTTTATTTATTTAATTTTTATGAGCAAGTTAATATAATTTTATATTTTTGAAAAACCATATTTAACGAAGATATTAAAATATATAATTTATTTTCTATATATTTTAACGCTAAGTGTGTTATTTTTAGTAATAATGATCAAAAAACTGTAAAACTAATCTATAGTGCGAATTTTCAACCCCGACTCAACATCTGAAGGAGGTAAGTTATCAAAATCAAATGTTACGCAAATGATTTTCATATAATAACGAAAAAAATGGCGGATACAGAGATGAAAGTTTTTATAAAAAGAGCCAGCCTAATGTTTATATTTATTGAACTTATTCAATAACATACAAGAAAAAATATATTTTTAAAAATAATATTATGTAATGTTAACATTATATTATTTAACATATGACAACTATTGTCTATTTATAAAAAAATATAAGCGTAAAACTTGTATTGATTACCTTTGTGTATAAATATATGAGCAACCTTGTACATGTTTTTTACACATGGGAGATTTGTTTTTATCCACAAATTCTTTACAATATTTAGTACGAAATTTTCATGTATTGAAAACTGAATGTTTTTTTCTTGAAATTTATTAAATGTGAATGTAGTTATTAATTTCAAAACTTCATTAGTCTTTTTACAATTTTCGCAAAATTTATTCATAGTAAAAAATAATGAAGAATCATTTATAAATTTTAAACTGATTTCATATGTATTCTCTTTTTTTCGTTCAAGTTTTGCTATATCAATAGTTTTCATCGCAAAATCATATTGCCAAGGATTAACAACAAATTTTCCATAAATAAAAAATGAAATCATTCTAACAACATATTCAGTTACATATTGATAATTTATTTTAATAATATGATTCGAATTTAAATTTCTAGTCTTTATTAATACATCTAAAATTTGGAGACATAAAAATGTGTGTAAACATTCTAACAAATCTAATTCTTTTCTTAATTTGTTTAAGCTTGACTCTTTTTTTTGTCTACACTCATAATCGTCTTTACAAGATCTTGATAACAAATTCATGTCATCGTGATTTATAAGCGAATTATTAATATATTTTTTATTTTTTCCATAGATTAATGATATGATATCATTATTAATAATACTTACAACTTTTAAAAATGAATCATCAAATACGGTATCATAATCAGGTGGCTAAAATCAAAATGTAAATTATCAACAAAAAATAAAAATTAAGATAAAAGAGTCTAAAATCTAAAGTTTAAATTGTTTTTTAAATGATATTGATATATTAGTCATATAATTTCTATAGATTTCTTTTTAGAAAATTACTAAATACCAACCCATTTTCCAATAAGTAGCTATTTAAAATTTCAATATCAGTTTCTTCTATAAATTTTTACAAATAGTGTTTTTTCTTTATTAGTAAATAACTATAATTTTTTCGCTAGTTCAAAAATTAAGAAATATCGGATTCTTGAATTACTTTATCTTCAGTTATCTTAGACTCACATGGCTAATTCTTAACTTTATTAAGAATGAAAAATAAAATTAGTCCCTTTTTTTCCTCTAAGAACCTTTAATTTATTTTATTATTATTATATTATTAAAAACAGTAGAATTAATGTTATAGTTTTAGAACATTAGAGAAATTTGGTTTCTATCAATATTAGCATTATTAAAGTGTAAGTATTAATTATTAAGTCATGAAAATGGTAAATATTTAAATATTATTTCATTTATATATAATTTTTTTTTGTATATTTTTTATACTATTTAGCTTATATAAAATTATTATATTATCATTGTAAGACTAATCAATTTGTTTACATTTTCCTGCTATCTGATTAATATTTGCGCTTTATAGTCGCCAAAAGATAAAATATTAGTTTTTGGTAGAGAGCGCCTTTAACAACGACCTAGTGAAACAGTGGCTATAAACACTATCGAATACTTCATATCACAAGACAGCTGATCTTTAGCGTCGTTGCTTACCTATTTCTTCCCCCACCCATCATCTACGCGTCCATTGCTTGCCTTGTTTCTTCGACACATGTTAGTGAGTAAATAGTTTTATGTGTCAACCAATTACAGCAAGCGATGTGCACAACTTGACATTCTATAGTCTAGCTGCATGATACGAATCAATTAGGTTGGGTTAGCTTTTTCGCTAGTACAAGATTAATGAAAAATCGAAATCTTGTATTACTTTATCTTCAATTTATTAGATTTACTATGTGAATCTAAAATAGCTAATTTTTAACTCGATTAAGGATGCAATATTAAATTAGTCTTCTTTTTTTCCTCTAAATACCTTTAATTTATTGAATTAATTATTTTTTTTGTGTCCGTCACTACTTTTTCTCAGCTATCACTGGAAAAATTTTTCTCGACAATATGTCAAAAGGTCACATATCGTATCTAGTTGAAAGTATTACTCTCAAAAAATGAAAATTTCGCCCTCGTTCCCCGTAAATGTTGAAAATCCCCCAAAAATAACGATATAAAATTAAATTAATTTCAACTTTTTTTTCATTTTTTTTTCTTTAAAAATTGCCGTAACATATTAAAAAATTAACATAGAAGAATAATTATTTTTTATATTGAAACCATAGAAAACTTCATTAGAAATTAAATATTAATGTTTTGAAAATCTGATCCTTAACCCTTCCACCGAAGGGATTTAAAGTAGATATTTCTGCACAAAAATATAACTTTTTCATCTATGCTTTTGAAAATATTACGAAAATTTACCGAGCTTTAAATATATGATAAAATAAAGCTTATTTTTTGTACTAAAAGTTAAAAAAAAAAATTTGTCCCGATGACGTATCTTACAAGTGCAAATGGTTGCCGTAAATAAATAAATATAGTTTAAAAAAACTAAAAGACACGCTTTTAAAGCATATTNAAAAACTAAAAAACACGCTTTTAAAGCACATTGAACTAAAAAGTTCAAAATAATTTTTAAAATAAGCTTAAAACAATATTGAACGAAAAGTACTAGAATTATTGTGATAAAAGCGTCGGGCGCTCAATATACGAAAAATATGGCACGAAGCACCCACGCTTTTATCACAATAATTCTAGTACTTTTCGTTCAATATTGTTTTAAGCTTATTTTAAAAATTATTTTGAACTTTTTAGTTCAATGTGCTTTAAAAGCGTGTTTTTTAGTTTTTTTAAACTATATTTATTTTTTACTTTTTAGTTTTATGTTATGATAATAGTTACTATCAATATCATAGTTGTAACGGGTAACGGGAATACAGGGTTCGATTCCGGGGAGAGAGTCTGAGGAACGGCTAGTGACTAAAAATGATACGGGAATCATCCCCCGTAATTGGAATGAATACACCACATATCTCTTAAAGAGAATAAAGCGTATTAATATATAAGTTTTAATAGTAATTAGAATATATATATACATGTAAAGGGACTTAAGTACTTAAACGTATCATGCATGAGGTATAGGCGTATTTTGTGGGCGGGGGGAACATTATACAGGAGGCATATACGGCGGCAGAGGCGTCGGCTGTAGGAATATATAAATGAATATTAACATATACGTATAAATATTAATATATATATATATTAATATTAGCGGTGGCGGTAGGAATATAATGATCTTCGCATAATATCGCGGCACTTTTGCTGGCGTCGACGACGCGATGTCCGGCGTGATCCTCGGGCGTCAAAAGGTTAGCAGCGTAGATGACAACAGTGCGCGAGTGCGGATCGGTTTGTTGACGTCACTTTGACAACGAGAAGAAGACTACGGTATCATTTGCGGCGGGATGTCGTCGGGCGTGCGGCGCTTGCTAGACTTTGCACGGCGGCGTATAACGCGAGGTGTTGGTCAGTCAAATACTCATAATAGGGCGACGGCTGATAAAGGTGGCACGAGTCGTGGGGCATTGTGTATAACGAAACGACGCGGGACCGTATCAATCACAATAAAAATTTGTTATACATATATATATATACATAATTGATGACACGCGCGCGTCTACGGGTTAGAAAATATTGTTGTCTACGAGTGGTGAGCGGGGTGGGGCGAATGCATTACAACAGTATAGTCTCAAGGTCATACACGACGGGATACGCGACATAATAACACGTGCCGCGTGGAGTTACAAACTTACAAACGACAAACAACAAACAACAAACAAACATACACGTGAAACAGCGTGTTAAAAAGCATGCAATTTTGGTGTTAAAATTTACGATATCATATTTTTTAATTTCAAATTTAAATTACTATTACTTTTTGAAAAATGTATAGATCAACACAATTTTTTTTTCATATATACTTTATGTTATAAAGTATATATGAAAAAAAAATTTTAAATATTGTTTACTTCTTTTATTTGAAATAATTTTTTTTTTAATTTTTTAAATACTTTCTTTTTTTTATACAGGGGGGTTTAAATTTTTGAAAATACAAATAAAAAGTAGAATTTTTTCAAACCTAACTTTTGAAAATGTTGAGGAAATACTCCGAGCTTTAAATATATGTCAAATCGAAGCTTATAATAAATATTATAAGTTAAAAAAAAAAATTGTCCCGACACATTTATTTCTATGGGAAAATGGCCATCAAATTTATCGAAAAATGTAATTTTTATTCAAAAATCACTTTTTAACAAGAAATATTGTAATACTTAATTAAGACTACCATTACTTTTTGAAAAATGAACAAGTTGCTCTTTACAACAAGCACTGTGCACAAATAGCCATACTACGGTCTAGCTGTATGAAACGAAAGCATTAGTTTTTTTGACATTTATATCATAAGAGTTTCTGGTTTTGGTAATATTATTATATTAGGCAAAGTCTGGGACTCTGTTCCAGAACCGATGCCCTGCGCGTCTCACGTACCAACGACGTGTTAGAACCTTTGGTCTGTCTTTACAGGTAGGCCACTGATTCCCGTAGGAGTACCTAACCCATTATGTAACAAAAAATTTGTTACGGGGTTTTTAACGCTCACGTTGTGCTCAAAAAAAAATGTATTATCTTCGCAAATAATTTTCCAATAACTCTTTCATTAAAAAAAACACCAGCACAGTGGGGACGTGGCATAGATGATATCTGACAATGATTAAAATCACTATCATAAAAAGCACTTCGATGCAAATCTGTAGATAATGCTTAATTTTAAAAAAATAATGGATTATTCTAAAAGCTACATAATCTCCTATTTCCTTATTTATATTCTGATTACAAGTTTTATGATTTATAAGTGTAATATATGAATTAATAAAATATAAATAGTACTTATCTTAAAAAAAACACAATGATCCATACATTTTTCAAAAAGTTATAGCTTTATAAAGTTAAAATATAAAAAAGAATTTTTTTTACAAAAATCGTATTTTTTTTATTAACTTAGATGTATGTTTTCATCGTAAAGACAAAATAAAGTCCGAAATTTTGTTTTTTAATAATGTTGTGCGGGCCCACGTGGTAAAAGGAATTAAACTTAATAAGAAAAAGAAAACACTCACTTTTCAATAAAACTTTAGAATATATAATTTGATTGACACAATTAATAATACAATACACGTTATTTATTAATATTAATACAAATGAATAGAATAATAAAATAGAATGACATAGAATGATATAGAATGATATAGAATGATTTAGAATGATATAGAATGATTTAGAATGATATAGAATGAGTGTAACTAGCGCATACTAAACCACGACTCACTGTAGGGTACCTACAGTGGGAGTCCTTTGCCCATGGTTGCCCTAAAACCCTTGGTCAGCACATTCCTGTGTTCGACGACAGTCGGACGACCATGTATTATATACTCTACACAATTATAAAATAATATTCAGGGGTTCTTAACAATATAAAAGTATATTACATAAGCTTTAATTTAAGATATATATAAAAATGTTAGACTTTCTGGAACACTTTCAAAAATTAAGTTGAAATAGTTGTCATTTTGAATACCCTCTGAGTACAGATAATGGGTCGAATTTATAAAATACAAAATGATAGGTAAATACCTCATGTATCTATAAAAAAAATCATATCGATTTTGTCATTTTTAAAAAAGTTATGACAATTTTAATTACGTCATAATGTAATTTTTCCAGCATTTGCTAATGTTTCAATGTTTTATTATATAATAATATTCGTGGAATATCGTAAATAATATGAGTATAGAATATAATTTTAATTTTAATAATTTTTATTATTGTCCATTTTGTATATTCTGTGATAAGAAAGAAGTATTACTATTTTCTAATCCTCTTTTTGTTAAGAGCCCTAAAATGTAAAAATTTTAAAGTACTTACTTGTATTTCTGGGCTACAATTGGTATTTAAAAATTGTGGTGATGTAAGAATAACATAAAAACATTTTATTAAGTATAATGAATGAAAGAGATTTTTCATAGTTCTTAAAGAGTAAAAAAATATTTTGAACCAATGTGTTTTACCCGCTTTTATAAAGAATATATATTAATTATTTTTAAAATCTCTCTTTATTAAATGAATAAACTATTATCTGGATTTAATTTAATATTATTAAATAATTGCTGTAGAATTCATCGATAAAGCTATTAAATGATTATATTTAGATTATTTAAACACAATTTGAGTAAATAAAATGCGATATATGTTTATATTAAAAAAAAACTATTAAGAAATAAATTAAAAGTAGCTCAATATTTGATAAATGGGAATTGGATACGATTTGCAAGTTATGAGAACATTTCGCAGTGTTTTTCTAAAAAGGTTGATCTTTAAGTAAATCAGTACAAAAAATGTTTATGTTTTCTAAATATAAAACAAATTTTAACTCATTAACATATATCCATATTGGAAAAGAACTTGGGGCAGTAGTCTCTCTAAAATTACAGAAAAATGACATATGACATATGATTATGTAAAAAAATATCAGGAGATAATTTTGAGAACTTGAACATTTTTGTTGAAATAGTGTCTAACACGTGTAACGTAATAAAACTATGATGTGTATAAAGTCACAGTAGAGATCGCTGGGCTACTCCCTTCAGACTATAAAAAGCCATTTTTCCCCATCTAAACAAGTTCTTTTGACGATTTTAAAATACACAAAATCTACGACGTTTTACTCAAGATTTCACTCTCCGGGACTTAGTCGATTTTTTAATTAATTTGGACGTAGAATATTTTTCTTTAAAACTAAATGACACTTAAAAATTTTAAAGTGAATATTGTTTTGGTGAATCTTTTAATTTAATTTAATTTGTTCAATCATTAATAATATTTTATTTTTCTTGTTGTGGAAATAAACATCAAATAATATTTTAAATATTACATCTTTTTTTAAATTATTTTATTTTATTAATAAACCCAACCTAACTTTAGATTTTTATTTAATTATAAAAATTTATTGTGAGCTTTTCTTATTGGGTAGCTAGTCTCGTTACTAATGTCTTTGTTTTAACAAACATCGCGCCGGCAGACAGAGTAAAGGTTGCAAGTAAATATTATTCTAGAATTAGGTATATTAGGTTAGAACATATTTGTAAGCCTATGCGTATTGGGTAGCTAGTCTCGTTACTAATGTCTTTGTTTTAATAAACATCGCGCCGGCAGACGGCGTAAAGAAACTTACAAATATATTTTTAGTGTTTAATTTTTGTCTTGGTGATTATTGTGCCGCATCCTTTCAAGGTGCTTTATTTTAGCACCGGGACACATTGGGCCACCACAATTCCGCCTTGATAAATTTTTTACATAGATATAGATATTTCTGAATCTTGTTTTGGCAAGGCCGGAGGAAAATTTAAGAAATATTGGTATCGATCTCTCAATAAAATATACTCTCTAAAAAAAAATACTTATATCAACAGACATAAAAAAAATCAATAAGTAAAAAAAAATTAAAATTGTATTTATAATAAAATACAGAGTGTTTAGAATCAATCACAAGTAAGACCAGTTGTAGACTTTGTGTAATTAAATCATATTATTTAAAGTCTTGAATCGTTTTTTGTAAGCAATTATATAGACTATATGACGTATAGTTTAAATCGTATACAAAAAAGGACTTTAAGACAGTTTATATCATCAAATGATTTAGTACACCTACATAGAAATTCAAGAGTTTTAATAGTCTTAAGAATAACTTGGTCAATATGGGTAGAAAATTGGAGGTTTGTTTGAAACGTGATACCTAGATCCTTTATAACATCATATTCAGGCAAAGTATTGTTATCAATACTGTAATTAAATGCAATTTTAGATTTATTTCTAAGGAATGATACTTTAGAGCATTTCGTTACATTTATGTTTAGACCATTTTTTTTAACACCATATGGAGAGTCTATTTAAATCTTCTTGTAGTAGATGGAAATCCTCTATACAAGATATAGTGTAATATATTATTATTGCGTAGTTGATTTAGAATATTATTTGTTTTTTGAAATAAATAATATTCGAGCGGACTGGGACCTCGAAGTCCCGCGTAGGGAAATTTTTTATCAATTATGGATTTAAGGAGCCTTTTTTTGTTCATAAAGTCCAAAAAAAGTATATTCGTATATTTTACTTTTTTTTAATTAAAAAAAAAATAAAGTTCTTTTTAACATTTAAAAATGTTAAAAATAACATATTATTTTATGTTAAAAAAGTATAAAACACAAACATTTACAGACATAAAAACAATTAAAACCTTTTAAATATATTTTAATTAATAATATTATAAAAATTACATTCTTTAAAAAAATTAGTAAATTACCCAATGTTAAAAATTATATATGATTTTAAACTTATTAACATTAAAGATTCTAACAAAGTCTCCTTAATTTTACTTCACAATATGTTTTCAATTATTTTTAATTTAGAATATCCTCGTTTACAGTTTACTTGAGTGCAGGAAAAGCTTAGAATATATTTGTACGCTGAGTATTTATACAAAAATATCAATAAATGAGTTGGACAATCACATAAGTCTATTTCTTTTCCGTACTGACAAGAAATATTTTCCAAGTTATCATAAAGTTCTGTTGGACTATCGTCAATATTTTAAGTATTGATTAATTTACACAAGTAAGTTTATTAAAAGCCTCATTAAAAAACGATGTAAACTGAAGAAACTCTTTTTTTAATGTAATTCCAATTTCAATATTTGATTTTTAGCAATATATTTTAAATTATTATCATTAACTAATTGAGGATTTTTAACAAATTCACTAAAATATAGAGGATTAAATGTACCCAGTACTTCGTACTTTTTTTCAAATACTCTTTCAATTATATTCAATAGAATATCATAAATTCTACGATGAGTTTCGATTTAAAATGTTCTTCTTTAGAAAAGTTTTTTATATCACTAGATGCTAGCTCACCTTGCATTTTTTTAACTTTTGGCCTTCTTTTATTAGAAAATGATTGTTCTATAATCACAGTTTCAAGAACTTAAATTTGATTAAAAATGTTTCTTCTTAAAACAAAATTAATAACTTTCTCCTTAATTTTATCATAATTTAAAGACGGTTTTCTAAGATCACTCATTAAATAATTAACTAAATTGATATTTGTGATAAAATCTAATTTTTTTGATTGCAGATATTTTCAAACAGCATTGGTATAACTGAAAATTTCAGGAAATATAAATAAAGTTAAAAAAATTTTTTTTCTTATTAATTTTTTAATTCAAAATATATCTTACACAAACACATAACTGATCCATAACGGCTGTATCTTAAGAAGAGATCACTTCTAATAATTACTGTTCTTACAGTATTACTTTGTCAGCAATTAAATTTTTTATTAAAATACCAGTATTGTTAAAATCTTATTTAAGATAGTTTTAGACAAAAATGTTACAAATTAATCTCTTCTTCGCTTTCCTTCTTGGTTTTTTAATAAATTTGTTTTTATTGAATTATTCAGGTGTGTTTTTAATACAGGTTATTTTTTCCACAAGATTAACAAATTTCAGAGAAGTACTTTAATTTATATTTGAAGGTAATTTATGTATGCTATAAGAAGATTCATTTCTATGTGCTCAATGAATATTTTTAGTTAAAATATTATAAGCAACTCATTTTCTGCTAATATGTATATCGTCAAGTATTTTTCTAAAATATACTTTGTTAGAAGTAGATGGTTTGTGGTTTACAAGGGTGAGAATTTAAAAATACAACTTTTGTTTGGTGATGACTACTAAAAAAGTAGGAATAAAAATGCTGACATTTGTAGTATATTCATTATCTACACATATTTAATCAAATTCTGATTTAAATGATGAAAAAAAAACATATTCCCTTAATCGATTTTAAAACATCAGCTGTAAACTTAAACTAGGATTTATTATGTTTGAAAACTGTGTAGGAAATTCAGAAATAAATTCAGATTGAATATCATTGTTATTAGTTAATAAATTTTTGAATGGCAGACATTTCCATCATACCTTAATCGAAATTATTTGGAGATAAAAGTGTAAAGTTAAACTTTTTTTGTTTAATAACGCTACAGCTAATAAGGTGAGCCCTTTGACGTGCCTATCACGTCGTGATTGTGCCGTCGACAATGACGCTGTCATGTACGACCCTATATAGTACTACAACGTCGGGCGGCGCTTGACCGACCGATCGAACGCGTCTTAACTCCATCGTCGACCCTACAGCCGACAACTCGATGTCGGGTCGATAAAAAAAAAAAAAGTTTATTTTCCAGAGTACCTACACGTTAAATGAGTGTAAAGTACACGCCGAGTTCGCGCGTTTGATATGTCACAACCCTATAAACCGGCGTGCCAATTTACCCCGACGCTGTCGTTTAAGTTTAAGTCAATATTTCGTAAATGATGAATACCCCTTCTATGTGGTTCCACTACACATTCCAGACATTCCGACAGTCGTTGTGTTTGATAAAAAAAACACCAAACACGTGCATAACGCGTATAATCTTATATAGTATTGTAGTGTGAAAAATAAATAAAAATTTGTAATATTGTATCTTGTGTGTTATATGAAACTGTATAAAAGGTACAGTGTGTTATAAATAAAAATACCAATTTTCAATTTAGTAAAAAACATATTATACTACTAAATTTAAAATATGTATAATCTAAGAGGGTTTTTGTATTTACAAGCGTTCAAATCTACAAAAAAATAAGACATGCGTGACTTTATCAGCTTTATTGTGTTCGAATTATGTATATTAGGGTGGTCCTTATCTAGGGTGGTCATTTTTTTTTTTTATTAAATTCAATCAGGACGCCCCCTAGAGTTGTTCTATAGGTTAAAAAAATACATTTTGTGAAGTTTCGTGATTGTCCAATGATTTTTTCCCGTGCCGCAGAAGGGTTGAAATTTAATAAATTGGGGTAAAAATTAGTTTTTTACGTATAACTTGTTAAATTTTACTTGAATCAAAAAAATTTACTGAATAAAATTTGTTTAAAAATGTATTTCCTATAAAATATATTATATTATTTTTTACTCTATATTGCATATTTAATTGAATAATCAATAAAACACATAAATACGCCGTTTTTTCCTGATTCTAATTTTTTGCGTAATTCAGTTTTTATTAGCGTAAAAATTGATAGGCTACCTGTACTTATAAGTTTCAATGGTAATGAGCAACTTCTAGGCGTTCCTTTTATTAAATCAAGTACAGGAAGAGAACAAGCTTCAGCAATTCATAGTTTATTAGTAGAATGGTATATTGAAAATAAAGTTCAGGCTATTTGTTGCGACACAACAGCCTCTAATATGGGGAGATTACAAGGTGCTTATATTATTTTAGAGCAATACCTCGAAAGGGACCTTTTATAAAATTGCTTTATCTAGTGGACCAAATATACCGTTGTTTAAAATATTTAAAAAAAGTTGGGCACAGATTAAAGACTGTATAATAAATCCAGATTTAGAAAATATTACAGTTAAAACACAATCAAACGGCTTAGAAAGTAAATTAATTTTGTTTATAATGGAAAAAATTAAAATTAATCAACCAAGAGAAGACTATAGAGAACTTCTTAATTTGGCAATTATTTTTCTTGTCGGTGATCATTATACAAATATTTCTATTAGATCTCCTGAAGCTTTTCATCACGCCAGATGGATGGCAAAAGCTATTTATTGTTTAAAACTTTTTCTTTTTCGAGAGTCTTTCGAGCTAACAAATGACGAACGGGTTGGTGTTCGTGATGTTTGTATATTTTTGGTAAGAATTTATTTAAAATACTGGTATTCTGAAAATAATTCTATTGAAGCTCCTCGTATGGACTTAGAATGCATGAAAAATGTTTATGAATACACAAAAATTGACGATGCCGTAGGTTTAATAGCACTTTAAATTTAGCAACCAATTATGGTATCTCGCGCCTGAAAATGCCTCAATGGCATTTTATGATGATCAAATACCTGTTGAAATAAAAAGACTTATGGTAAAATCATTATTATATAGTAAATTTTTTTGATTCAAGTAAAATTTAACAAGTTATACGTAAAAAACTAATTTTACCCCAATTTATTAAATTTCAACCCTTCTGCGGCACGGGAAAAAATCATTGGACAATCACGAAACTTCACAAAATGTATTTTTTTAACCTATAGAACAATTCTAGGGGGCGTCTGGGCAAAAAAAAAAAACTTTGAAAAATAAGAGCCACCCTAATAATGTATAATATTTTATTACGTATAAATACATATATATGTATTTATTTTCTAACTTAAATGAAAATTAACAAAAATATTGCTAAACTCGCGTGTTTTTTTCTTTTACACTCAAACCCTTACATCCAGTAAATATTCTATACGTTATTTAACGTTAAAATACGTTTTACTTTGCTATCTACAACATTATGTAAAATAAACAATAATTTCCATGTAAGCAATTTATTGATCCCCACTTGTATGATATTGAATTCCTAGGGACTTTTATCCCAAACAATTAACTTTATTGTGCCCAAAAATATAAATTTTACTATATAACTGCAGAAATAACCCATTATCTGTTCATTCACTTTTTGGTGTTTTTATGGTGCTTTTCATCATCTACAACTGTTTGTCACGGCTATTCCTGTGCATTTTCAACAGTTATTAAATTGTAAGTAAAATTTTTTAATTGTTATAATATCTTCACGTTCAATGCATCTATTTATTTTTAATAATCTATATTACTGATAAATTTCAAAAAGTTTTTTCATTAATTAAATTTGTTTACTATAACTCGAAATAAATTATATATATATATGGTACTTGTTGCATTGAAAGATAAAATTACGTTAATGATTACATTTGTTGTGCAAATAAAATTTTCATTCGTCTTTTTAGTAGTAATTTATTTTTTTAACCCTTCAATATATTTATTTATTTTAAAAATCGATAAACTGATGAAAATTTGCCAAAAAATTGATTTATTAAATACATTTTTTTTTATTATAATCTAAAATAGTTTATTTGATTCTAACCAGTTTTAAAATTTTTTTGTGACATAATTGTAGTCCGCACAACTAATGCATGATAAAAACTAAAATTATAATATTTTAAGTAATACAAACACAAATTTTTAGGTTAAATATATTCAAAAAACCGTTCCAGTATCTTTTTTAAGTGTATCTGTTTTCGTGTATTTAATCAAAGTTATTATCTATCACTATTCAGTTCAAAATGTACTTATAAGTTTACAATAATTTTAGTCATTCAAAATGAAATTACCAAAAAGTGAAAATAATGTAGAACACCTGGTTGAATACATGGAAAGATCTGGAGTGTTATGTTTTTTAGAAATAGCTTATAACTTGAAAATTTTTCAAAATCGCACAGCGTTTGACCGGGGAGTAATGAATGATGGGTTTTTTATCCGCGATCTGGAAGCATTACGAACCGTTCGGAACTGTGTCGATTTATATAAAAGAGAAATTCCAGCGGGTAATTTAATGATGCTGTTCGGGGCAAAACACCATTAATACAACATTCACCATATATATAATTTTCTCACGAATAATTTTGTTGTGTAGAAAATGGAACAAAAAATGAATAATCAAGCCAAAGGCATGGAATACATTAAAATGTCTGACTTGGTAGAGAATCATGCCTATCGATTTGTTTTAATGAAATATTTGATAACGAGAAACGGTGTTGTGGTGGTGGCACGGTTACCCGACAACCGACAAGTTTTTGTCCCCAGAATACAGTTGACGGACAATGAAATTAAAACGTACAACGACAGCGACACCAAAATGTTACTTTGTTACTGAGGGAAAACAGGAAATGCTTATTCATTTGACTTTCAATAAAATTTTTTTTAATGCATTAACTTTTTTTTTTTTTACAATCATCAAAATCTGTTTATATTTTCTTTTTTAATGATTTATGTACAACAAATGAAATGAAATTAAAATTATATAGTTCGTCTATTTGTGTTTACATTATTACTCCGATAGTATAGAACCTAATAGTAGTTTATGACAAAGGTAAATTATACTTTAGATTAATATTATAAGATAAATAGTTTTTCAAATTGGTGAAAATAAAAAACAAAAATCACAATAGTTATACTTTAGAGTAGATTTTAAGAAAAACAAAAACTTATGTATTCAAGTAAAATTTCTACACTATTTATAATATAATTAGTTAACAGTTCAGTCGTGTTTACTCCAATAGTAAAAGTACATTGAACTGAATAGCTTAGTATAAAGGTGGCCATACACACGTTTAACTAATGTATTAATTTTTCAATAGTTGTATCATGTCATTTGTATGCGGTTGTGGGTTTTCATTTGTCGATAGTACTGGTTTGAATGTTCATTGTAGTATGAATCAGGGTCACCGTCAAACTGTTATTTTAGGGAAACGATGTTTGTCAGCGCCTTCGGGTAGGGTGACCAAACGCGCATGCATGCACGTTGCAGGGACTGGTTTTGTTCCTATAGATTCTGCACTACGCGGTCGAGTGATACATTATTTTTTGAAAAATGAAATGACTATTGACGAAATTGACGATTTTATTCGATACGTGAGTGACGATTTTACCACCGTACTAAATGACGTTACCAAGCACGGTATAATAAAATTCAACGTTGTACTGCACACAACGTACATACACCAAGTTATAGGTGAAATGAGAGACGTATCGTTTAAAACTGTACCGGGGACCGGATGCGACCAAACACTTTATCACGACGTTGGTAACCATTGGTAAACGCATATTGGACATAATGAAGGTGAACATCGATATGACGTCACTGACACTGGAAGAACATCGATTCGATACAACGAAAAATTGCGAGTTGTGCTCAATTAGGTTCATGGATAAAGTAAAAAAAGTCAAGGATCACAACCACTGGACGGCTCAGTTTCGTTCCATTTTGTGTAACAAATGCAACCTGCAACAACGTCCACCGGCCTTTATGCCGGTCATCATACACGGTCTGTCCAACTACGACTCGCACATGATTATCCCAGAGTTGGCGTTCAAAGATAAAGACATATATATATATATATATATATCATTGCACAGTCCGAAGAAAAGTTAGTCCTGATGTCGCTCCTAACACAAACGAGGAAATTCTGTCAACAAACGCGCGATTGTTTGATCCCATCGGTGTACTGGGACCCACAATTCTATGGGCAAAATACATAATGCAGCAAGTTTGGCACGAGGAACTCGGCTGGGATGATACTCTACCAACACATGGGCCGGTCGGCCGCCAAGTGGTGTAAGTCAAACATTTTGAAAATTGGACTTACACCATTTTTCAATTCTATAGTGAATAATCTACGATTCTGACAAATGTTGTGAGTCCTAGTTCAATACAATCATAATAAGAAGCATATATTGTTATTTCAGTTAATGAAATGGCCGAGCGCTTTAGCGACCAAGTGGTGTAACTCTTCCCGTCGCGACGGTCGGTAGGATTTTGGGTGTGTCGAAACTGCGAGTAAAAACAGAACTATTTATGGACCCAAGGATTGGTATAACATAATGAAAGATGCTCGAAGAACAAACAAGTTTGTGATTCATGAAATGCAAATTTCTGACTTTGTAGCAGTAACAGGACTTCAAGATTATGTAACAAAAAGAAAGAAAAACGTTGCTGGGATTGAAGTAAACTGGTTGAAAATGCGTCACATAAAGTATGACAAACGTCACAGAATGTCTATTTTTTACAAAGAAATATTAAACGATCTTGTGGGATTCCAAGAACTTAACTTGAAAAAGAACCGTACTGGGAGCATGGCTGGTCGCCCATCATTGGATTTAATTAAGCATCAGCTGAAAATATCTTACCCCTTTGGAAGACCCGTTACAGCATCGAAAAAGAAAGACATGGAAGACTTACTGCAGTTCATACCTCCTATACACCATCCATTTTTTATGGGATTAAGAACCACTGAGACCCCCGAAGAAGTTGTCCCACAGAATTAAAGTTTTATTATAAATTATATAATTTTTTACATAAAAAATCAGATTTTTATAAATATTAAATATATTCAATAGTAATTAAATATTTATTCAATTTTATATTATTTATACATGATTTCCCTTATCTTTTCAGTTTGGTATAAGAAATGTTGCATAAAGATGAATGTATTAAGATATTTTTAAATTGTTATCATTATAAAAAAATCTAATTTTTTTTATT
The DNA here is from genome assembly GCF_025091365.1 of Daktulosphaira vitifoliae. NCBI lineage: Eukaryota > Metazoa > Arthropoda > Insecta > Hemiptera > Phylloxeridae > Daktulosphaira > Daktulosphaira vitifoliae. Next base: position 51,621,178 of record NW_026099572.1, read on the forward strand.
CTAAATGAAGCTTCATGCACTTAGGATGGTTTTAGACCATAATTCAACAGCACAAACCCAAAATCTGAATTTATATTGAGGTAAGAATTTTAAATTTGCTCTCCTGAAAAATTGATTTTTATGACTTACACCACTTGGAGGCCGACCGGCCCACATATTAGTTGCGTCTGGGAAAAATTCGTATCTGAATTAGCCTTGCTGCGTAAGGTAGCGCTACCCCGCCACATCGACATTCGTTATGCATTAAATATTCAATTATTAGGATTCTCGGAGCGTTACAAAAGGCTCACATCGCAATATCTTATTTGCGGGTTGTATATTAGTCTGGAGACATTACCGTTTTCTTCGTGTCTTGCAAAACTAAGATCGCGCCCTTAAAGGCATCACCAAAGGACACAACGTTAACTATTCCGCGGCTCGAACTATGCGCCGCATTACTTTTGACCAAACTATTATCACAACACATTAAAGTGCTTGAGACCGTGAATCCCATCAATGGAGTTAGATGTTGGACAGACTCGACAGTTGTTTTAGCGCAGGATCACAAACAATTCAAAATTTTTGTGACAAATCGGGTGGCTAAAATTCATGCTTTGTTGCCTAAATGCAAATGGGGTCACATTGGTACGAATCATATTACGGCAGATCCAGCATCTAGAAGATTGTTACCCCTGGAATTGTTGTCGGGAACAAAACACCTATCAGCGCCAGAGTTCCTGTGGCAGGAGGAAGCACAGTGGCCAGTGACGTCGGCCGCCACAGTCACAGTACCAAAGGAGGACATGCCGGAACTTAAGAGACCAACACAAGGAACATTGCATATGTGCGAGAATTTAGATCAATGGATAGACCGCTTTTCATCATTAGCCCGAATGTTACGCGTAGTAGGATACTGTCTACGATTTGTTCAACGGTCTCGGCGACGTTCCGCATCGACGGGATCTATCTCAAATACCGAACAGAATCAAGATTTGCATAAAATCATTAAGTATACCCAAGAAATTTATTACATTGACTTATATAAATGTATAAAAGGGGGCAAAGACATTGCGCCCACAACTTTGGCTCAGTTGGCTCCTTTTATCGACCAGACAGAGGTGATAAGAGTGAGAAGTCGTTTGAGGCATTTGGAGTTGGAAAATAAATCAAAACATCCTATACTGTTACCACTATGATGTCAACTCACTGATCTAATTATCCAGCATTATCATCGATTATTGTTACACGGTGGTGCTGGAGTAGTTTTAGCAATAATTAAACAGCAGTACTGGATAATATTAGGTCGAGCAGCCATACGACGGGTGGTTTATTCATGTGTGCCATGCACGAAATATCAGGCGACTAATCCTTAACCTTTCATGGCTGACCTTCCGACTTGTAGAGTCACAACAATAGATGATATCTGATATTGATTAAAATCACTATCATAAGAAACGCTTCGATACTAATATATAGTTAGTGTTTAATTTTAAGAAATTGGTGAATTATTCATAAGCAAAATTAATTTTTTCGACTTAAAAAAAAAAATTGAAATAAGTTTAACATTATATTCTATTTCAATTAGATTTATATAATATTAATGAAAATTAAAATACCTCTTATAAGGTAAAATAAAATAAATTAAAATACAATCCCAAGAATTTTAAAACAAAAATATCATAGTTTAGATTATGATAATAATTTTCACTAAATCTCGAAATTTTTTTTCTCCATAGTATAATATATTATATAGACTTTAATTTAAGATAAAATAAAAGTGTCAATATTTTCAGAAAATTTTCAAAAATTAAGTTGAAAAAGTTTAACTTGTGTGTAAAAATTATTATTTGAATTCCTTCTGTGGTTAGGTCAAGAGTCAGATTTTCAAAAAATTTATATCAAATGAAACAATTGATCACAAAGTATTTTTGAAAAAAAATTGTATATATCCATATCAAATGAAAGAGAAATATTTGGTTTAAAAACAAAAAAGAATTATTTTGATTTGTTCATTTTTCATTAAGTATTTTAAAAAAAAATGTTTAAAAAATGTCAAAATTAACCGATTTTAAAAAACGTAATTTTTTTGGGGATATTAACTATTTACAGTGAACGAGGGAAAAATTTTAAGGGTAATGCCTTCAAGTAGATACAATTTATGATGTTTGACATATTTTTGAAAAAAATCGGTCCAATGAGAGCTGAGAAAAAATAATGACAAACACAAAAATAATAAAAAAAAAACATCATAATAAAATAAATACTATCTCAGCTTCGAATCGAAAAATTGAGTTGAAAAAGTTTAATTAATAGAATTTGAAATCGTAAATTTTAACACAAAAATTACATGTTTTTTAACTACGGTAACATTTTCACATGTTAGTTCATATGCTATTTATGTCAGAACACAAAGAGACATATTTTATTAAAAGCCTGATTCACAATAAAAGTACTCTTTAAATTTTTAAAAATGAAATTATGAATTTCACTGATTTATTTTTTATTTCAAGGACTTAATTACTGTAATTGATGTTTTATTTAAAAACAATATATTTTTTATTTATCTTTTAATCTTATTTATATAATAATTTATTAAATTAATTAAGTATTAACAATATTCAGATTCTTAAAAAATTGACGATTCAATATTTCAGGTAACATAATGTTTTCATAAAAGTAAATAAGTCTTTCTTCCATTTTATCGTTCCAAAATTTGTCATCTCGAAGAATTTTACTATACACAATACCTAAAAAAATTAAATAATAGCATTTTAAAGATAAATTATTTAAAACTCCTTATAAATTATTGAATGAAAGAGTGTATAGTGATTTAAAATTTTTTTTATTATTAGGATATATTCATATGAACAAGTTATCCTAAACTGGTATATCCTCGTATTTCTCATTTAACAGTTATTATACGTTATAAAATCAAGATGATTTTTGTTCATGCAAACAAAGTATAAAAATAGTAAAAATAGAATTTTGTTACTTTAAATAGGGGTTCAGTTACCAGAACCCCCATCAGATCAGAGAAGACTTTAGGGAAGTAACTGTGAAATTAGTATAAATTTCCAGAGAATTCAGAGTTTTGAAGTTACATTATATACAACTTAAATTATCAGCATCACCCAATAGATAAGAGGGGATTTCAGAGTAGTATATTGAATTTAGTATTAAATTTTTAAGAAAATTTAGGAAGAAATTTTGTAGAATATTCAATTTATACTATTTATGAAAACAAAATGAAAAATTTAATTTTGGACTTTCTAATACCTTTTGGTGTCCAAATAATTAAATAACAATAATGCCTCTTTGTAATATGAAGTTCTCCTTGTATTTGATAAAAAATATCAGAGCTACGTTTTATTACAAGATCTTCATTTTCGTTGTAGTGCACATATTTTATCACTTTTTGTTTAATAGCAAGTTTGGGAATCATATTTTGGGCGTTAAGTGGACATTTTATTTCAACAATGCCATCTTTCCCAATTAAACCATCTGGTTTTGCTGTTAAATAGTTCAAGTTTTCATCAATAAATACACCACATAGTTCAATCTGTAAATCCGTTATCATTTCAAAAAGTTCTTTCGCTTTCGGCTCATTAACTCTGCCATATTTAACAGTACACCTATATCGTAAAACCGGAAAATTAGTACCTTATCAGGAACTTAAGAAATAACTATTCAAAAATATGAAACAATTTAAGTAATTTATAATAGTACTTACGGGATATTATCTTCATTTTCTGATTTTTCAGGCTGAACGCGCAACACTTTTTTCAAGATTGATTTTTTACTTGAATTTTGTTTTAATGAAGAAGCGCGGTAGAAATAAGCAGCTGATAGGCGATTCCAACCATCTTTTTCCCATAAATGTTTATCAAAGAAATTGATTGTCTCTCTCTCATATGATTCAATATCAGATTTACTTAATTTTAAGCTTTGTAGAAAATCTTTTTTCGTATTTTCGTAAGCTTCGTCGACAACTACCTCCTTTTGATTAGCTGCTCCGGCATTCGTTAAATGAAAAGTTATTTAAAAAAAATGTAATTAAAATATAATAATAAAGATACATCTAAAAAAAAAAGAATTTGATATGATAATTCATAAATACGTAAATATTAATGTAAGTGTCAAATGCAATATTATCTCTGCGATATTATGTGATATTATTAAGGCTAATCAATTAACGATAAGACACTTATTTTCTCAAAAACTAATAAAAATTTATTTATTTTTTTGTTTATTTACATTTGTTTTTTCTTTTTTATATAATGATTTATGTAACTTTAAAATGATAATTAAATAATATATTTATTGATTTCCAGATACCCAAATATTTTTTATATGGAACAAAAACAATTTTCGAGTTTGCTAACATTTTTCAAAATTGCTCAAGTTGATTTTGGAAACGCCCATTACGGAATGAATCCAAATCCGCATCATTGCAACGTAAAATAAAATAATAAAATAAAAATAAAGTGATCAAAGTATTTTCTTACCTTAAGTCAAGTTTGTAATCCTTACAGGGAAGTTAGTTAACACGACTTACGTCACATAATGAATAACGTAGACGATACAGTTTTTACAGATAATAAATGACGTCGAGAAGTTTATTTTAAGAAGTATAAATATATATAGAGATATGAAATAATAATGTTTCACTAATAAAAAGACAATAAAAGGCAATAAAAAGAGTACACAGTAGTAGGCATTCTACTACCGTACCATAAAAAAACAACGGTCAGGACGACAAATACACTGCGTAAATTAGGTGTTACGAAAATGACAACAACGTGAATATGCAGCGGGGTCCCTTCGTCTGTGTGTTATTTGATAGACTTTTTACAATAGCGTAAAGTATGCTTTGTTAGTCAATCAAACTGCCATATACTAGTAAAAAAGTATACATATACTAGTAGGCAAAGTCTGATAAAAACGGCGCGATTCGTGAGGCTCCGTGTAACACGAAGCGAATAGGACCCAACCATGTAAATTTATTTGTTTATATATTTATTTATGAAATGAAGTCAGGCTGGCCTTGTGGGTAGAAACGTATGTTTCAGTGCACGGGGTTCCGGATTCGATTCAAAGGGCCCCAACGAGATTTTTTTTGTGATTTTCTTGTTGGTGGTTTCTGATTTCTAGTGTGAGCTGTCCATAATACTCTTTCCGTCCATCACTGGCCTAGCCAAGAATCATTTTTGACTCTCTATCCACTCTCCGTAGCATATAAATTTTGGGACATAGAGGACTATAAAACTGATCAATTCTTTTTCGTATATTTATTTAAGAAAGCGACCTCTTCCCTCCTTTAAAAATAAGACACACATAACCATATTTCCAGCGACCGAAAATACACCAGTTGTCAAAAAAGATAAATCAAACAAATGATGTAATTAACGTGTTAATGTATGTCAACTGTATGTGATCCCTTACTTGAATAGTATTTCGTAAAATTTATAATAATATAGAGAATACAGAATATGGTTGATCGACTATAGTTAGGTAATAGGAATGTATTGACCCAGAAATATGAGCCGACGATCAGGCATAGACTCAAAGTGTTAGGTCCGATATAGGCCGTCATGGCTTAATTATGTCCTTGTAAAAACTTATAATATTTTACATCTTAATCATAGATCTAATTTCTCAGCCTGTATCATACTAGTGTATGTGATTTTGGTATTTATTCATTGTTCAATTTTGTTAAATAAAGTGCTATAAAAGTATTAAATTCTATTATAACATACTCAAAAATTCATTATTTTTATTATTTGTATGATTTTATTTATACACACGTTCTCATAGTTTATAAACATAACACAACTTACAAATAATAATTCAACTGAAATTAAATATGGATTAACTTTTGTGACAAAAACATATTTCTTTCTATAATACCATAAAGCTTAGAATAAAATAAAAACCCCAATTATTAAAAATGAAAATTAAGATATTTTAAACCTGAAGAGTTATAAATAAATTATTTAACTGCATATTAAAGTATATATTTGTAAAAAAACCATTTTTCTTTACAATTTTTATAGTTTAGTACAAAAGTTTTCAAGAAAATAAATGTGTTATTCTTAATAGATTACCCTTTATATTTTTATGTTCATTAAACTTTATTAATTAACATACAAGAAAGTTTGCAAATTTAAAACCATTATAGTGTAATACTCATATTGATTACCTTTGTGTATAAATATATGAGCAGCATTGTACATTTTTGATATACATGGGAGATTTGTTTTTATCAATAAATTCTTTACAATATTTAGTACAAAATTTTCATGTGTTGAAAACTGAATGTTTTTTTCTTGAAATTTATTAAATATCAATGTAGTTATTAATTTCAAAACTTCATTAGTCTTTTTACAATTTTCGCAAAATTTATTCATAGTAAAAAATAATGAAGAATCATTTATAAATTTTAAACTGATTTCATATGTATTCTCCTTTTTTCGTTCAAGTTTTGCTATATCAATCGCTTTCATCGCAAAATCATATTGCCAAGGATTAACAACAAATTTTCCATAAATAAAAAATGAAATCATTCTAATAATATATTCAGTTACATATTGATAATTTATTTTAATAATATGATTCGAATTTAAATTTCTAGCCTTTTTTAATACATCTAAAATTTGAAGGCACAAAAATGTGTGTAAACATTCTAACAAATCTAATTCTTTTTTTAATTTGTTTAAGCTTGACTCTTTTTTTTGTCTACACTCATAATCATCTTTACAAGATCTTGATAACAAATTCATGTCATCGTGATTTATAAGCGAATTATTAATATATTTTTTATTTTTTCCATAGATTAATGATATGATGTTATTATTAATAATACTTACAACTTTTAAAAATGAATCGTCAAATACGGTGTCATAATTAGGTGGCTAAAATCAAAATGTAAATTATCAACAAAAAATAAAAATTATAATAAAATAGTCTAAAATCTAAAGTTTAAATTGTTTCTTAAATTATGTTTGTATTATAATAATATAATTTCCATAGACTTCTTTTCAGAAAATTACTAAATACCATTATTAAAAATAATAGAATCAATGTTACAGTTTTAGAATATTAGAGAAATTTGTTTCTTCATTGTATGTCAGTGAGTGAATATTTTTATGTGTTAACCTTTACAGCAAGAACTGTGTACAACTTGCCGTTCTACGGTCTAGCTGCATGATACAAAACATTTAGGTATTTTGACAATTATGGCATAAAAGTTAAAATATAGATAAGAAATAAAAGTAATTGTAATAAAACAAGTAGTCTAAAGCAATGCTAGGAACCAAAATGATTTCTGGTTTTCCAAAATATTTACGGCATCCAATGAATTTGATATAGGACAGCTCCTATTTCAAATTTTTTTCAAAAATTGTAAAATAAATAATTTTAGAAAATGATAATGATATATATCATTTTTAAATCTATTCATACTTAAAATTTGACTATATGAAGTGTAAAAGCCGAAACTAATTTATACATGTTTTCGGTTAATTTTAGTTTTTAAATTATTTTTATGTTGTTTATGGTTTCAAAGACAGCCTTATAATATTTATTTTTCAATTTGTACTAAAAAATATTTCGATATAAATGATTTAATAAACAATTAATTTATAATAATTTACTTGATCCAAGAAAACTAGTCAAAAATTAAATAATTTCAGTTTCAGCATTAGTCTAATTATTAATTTGAATCTCAAATGAGATGAACCTGTTTAAGGCGAACATAATTATCATTTAATCATAAAAATGTAGTTATTTTATTGTTTTTCATATTAGTACAATACTGCTATTTTTAAAAATTTTTTGTATATTTTTATTAATATTTTATTTTAAATAAATTTCTTATACTGTGAATAAATAAATATTATTAATAAATAAATAAATAAATAAATATTGTGTGATATTATTCTTATGGAAATCGTCTAGCCAAATTTTGCATCTATTTTCCTGTATGCATTCCACATACTAGGTTAGACCGTCAACCCAGGCTGTAATTTCACCATTAATGGAGTGAGTATACAAATTAATTTGGTGGATAAAAATTGTAAATACATTTTTTTCTCTTATGTAACACATTATGCCAAAAATAGTTTTTTTTTCGCTGATTTTAATTTTCAACTTCAGATTTTTTATTTAAACTCAAAAATTTCTATTCCAAAATGGCTTTAATTAACATTTGATATTTAGATTTCAATAATTTTTTTATTGATTTGTTAATGATATGCCGAATATAATAAAAGCACAAAACTAATTTTATTCGTAACCATTTTGTATATTCTGTGGCTTTAATAGACTCTCATCTATTTTTTAAGGATCTATAAATGTAAATCTATAAATTAAATGTACTTACTTGTATTTCTGGTATAGCATTTGTTTTGAAAAATATTTGCTCTGATATAAGAACAACAGATAAACATATTATAAAGTTCAATGAATGAAAATTATTTTGTATCATTTTTAACTTATCTAAAAACAGTTTATTTTACTGAAGTCTCATAAAAAAATTGTCTAAATCAATGTCTCCCGATTTGAATTAAACGAACAGTTTAGCTTTTTAAAAAAACATATATTAATTTCAAATCTATTATAATAGTTTTCAGTATTATAATTATAGTTATTTTGTATCTTTAAAAATCTACGATTATAAATTATTTTGAAGGTTAGATTTAATTTAAATTTAGAATGGATTTTATATTTCTTTATTTGATTATATTGACATATACCATCGATAAAACTATAAAATTATTATATATTTAGATTAGTCATAAACAAATATGCAAATGAAATAAGTTGTATGTTAAAAAAAACTATTAAGAAATAAATTAAAAGGTTTCTAAAAGTATATTTTATTGAATATAATTACTTCAGTTAAACTTTTTTAAACTTTATATCGTTAAGATTTTGAAAAGTTTAGAATAAAGCTAATTCAATTAACGTAAAAAGTTAAAAAAAAAAAGCCACCACAGTGGTGACGTGGCATAGTTGGATCAAGTAAAATAATATCTGACAGTAATTAAAATCACTATAAAATGCAAATCTTTATATATTATTTAATTTTAAAAAATTGGTGGCTTATTCCAAAAGCTACATGATCTGCTATTTCCTTATTAACCCTTATGTGACTGGAAAGGTACCCGGGTACCTTTTCAGTTTTTAAATTTATTTTTCTTCTAAATATTTAGTATGTATGGTTAGTCCTTCTGTGACATCTCTAAATAGCATGTACAGTTAACAAATTTATATTTTGTATTTGAAAAGTATATAATTTATTGTACTTAAAATAGCGTTGTTAATTTTACACCTTATAAGGACGTAGTAGGTACCTGGGTACCTCTATATACTGTATTTAAATGTAGGTTTTATTGATACAAAAAAAAGTTAAATTACCATTGATAAATATTTTTACTGGACATCAATAAAATAGATACAAATATTAAGAGAACAAAAATGTTATTTTTTACATATTTAGTAAGTATTATAACATATTTAGGTTTTTTGTTGATTGCAAGTTTCGAAAAATGATTTGTTTATTGAGTGTTCATTGCAAATAGGCTTTGAGCAAGTTGAACAAGCTTTTCGAGTTTTCCGTTGCTTATAACCCAATTCTCGACATACTAAGCAACTTCCAACTATTTGAATACGTCCTGAAGCATCACGAGGTGGTTCATTTTTAGGAATAGCAATTATCTGTTGTATTGGCCGTCCGAGAACCATTTCCATTGAATTACGAGTATATCGATTTCCTACTACTTTAGGTATGGAGGTTCGAATTTCTATTGCAGACATACATAACTAATTTGCAAGCTCTTTTAAAAATTTTCGGCGTCGATCAGTTGTGTTAAACCTTTGATTGTGTTCCATATATATAATATATGCAGATAAAGCAGCAATATCAATCATGTTGAAAAAAAATGCAAGTGGCCAACGATTAGTTCTTCGCTTTACTGTGTATTCTGTTAACATTTTATCCATTGTATCTACTCCTCCTTTTGTCTGATAATATTTTATAATTTCTGGTTTAGCGGTAGCAGCTTGCATTATGTCGGCTGTCATATGCATTGTAGATAAAAGAATAACCGATTTATTTATTTTTGGAACATAAGAAATATTTATATCTTTTCTAAATACAAAATTTGTAGAATGTAACGCTCTGGCTTTTGATGGAAGCATTTTGGGAGGCAAGAATCTTTTATTTTTTCTGACAGTACCAACCAATGTCATATTCCAAGAGTTTAATGTAGTAGCCAATTACATACTTGTAAAAACGTTGTCTGTAGTCACATTTCGTCCAGAACCTTTATACATCTCAACTAAGTCTAGAACTGTNACCTTTATACATCGCAACTAAGTCAAGAACTGAACGTTCACCAATATTTACTTAACGTTTACCATCTTGTGGTTTGCCAGTGTAAATTTTACCATGCAAAGGGTAAGCATTTGCTGCATCGCAAGCCCAAAAAACCTTTATTCCATATTTTGCAGGTTTAGATGGAATGTACTATATAAATTTTGTGTGTCCTCTGTAAGGAAATAATTGTTCGTCTACTGTTATATTTTCTGTAGGTTTATAATTTTTATGTAAGTTTTGATTGAGCATGTCCAAATATCACGAATCGGTGCAGCTTTGTCTGTTGTAATACGTATATTACGAGTGTTTACATTATCAAAACGAATAAACCTTAGCAACATTTTGAATCGATATCGAGACATTGCAGCTCGAATGAGAGGTAACGAGTCTAATTTCCACATTTCTGATACATGTTCTTTATTAGATCTATGTACACCAGATACGAGAAGAATTACATATAATAAGGTATAAAAGCGATAGACTGACGACAATGAAATAATTTACCGGAAAAGCACAGATAACTATATTGTAGGTACCCGGGTACCTACACCGTCATAAGAAGTTGTTTTTTTTTCAGTCACATAAAGGTTAATATCCTGAATGAAAAAGGGATTATTAAAAAATATTATTTCTCATAAAAAAATTGTGTTGATCCATACACTTTTCAATAAGTTATAGCATTATAAAGTTAAAAATGTAAAAATAAAATCAAGAATTTTCACACAAAAATAGCATTTGGTAGCCATTTTCACCGTGAAGACCAAATCAAATCCAAAATTTTATATTACGTTAATAAAGTATATTACATAAGATTTAATTTAAAGTATATATAAAAGTGTCAGTATTTCCGGAACACTTTCAAAAATTAAGTTGAAAAAGTAAATTTTTTGTGAAAAAGTTGTAATTTTAAATCCCCCCGTGGGCAGGTAAAGGGTCAGATATAAAAATAAAATATACCAAATGATAGGTAAAGACATCATGCATCTATAAAAAAAAAAAATTATGTTTATCCATACACTTTTCAATAAGTTATAGCATTATAAAGTTAAAATTATAAAGGTAACGACCCGATCACTAACAGTCAACAGGCTTGTAAGGAATTTCATTTATATAATCAAAATTTTATCAACTATGAATATACAAATCTAGGGTTTCATAAAATGTATTAAAATATTTTTTTATATTTCAAAAACTAATCGTTATATATTTTAACCTTTTAATAGTAATACTTTTGACATTTATTTTTAGTCATTATTTAATAAAATAGAAGTAAATTAGATTATTTTATTTTATTTTTAGTTTATTTATTATTAATGATCTTTATTGATTTGTTCTGGACTTATATAAATATTATTTCTCATAAAATAATTGTATTGATCCTTATACTTTTCAATAAGTTATAGCATTATAAAGTTAAAAATGTAAAAAATAAAATCGAGAATTTTCATACAATAATAGCATTTGGTAGCCATTTTCACCATGAAAATAAAATAAAGTCCAAATTTTTTTTTTTCATAATAAAGTATATTACATTAGCTTTAATTTAAGATATATATAAAAGTGTCAGTATTTCCAAAACACTTTCAAAAGTTAAATTGAAAAAGTTAATATTTTGTGATAAAGTTGTCATTTTAAATCCCCCCGTGGGCAGGTAAAGGGTCAGATATAAAAATAAAATATACCAAATGATAGGTAATCAAGCATCTATAAAAAATAATTATATTGATATGTTCATTTTTGAGAAAGTTACGGCAGTTTTAAGTAAAAAAAATTGAAAAAAAATCGAAAATTAGCGATTTTTAAATTTGTAATTTTTGGAGGTTTCCCCCATTTACGGTGAACGAGGGAAATTTTTTCAATTTTTTCAATTGAGGGTAATGTCTTCGATTAGATACGATTTGTGATCTTTTGACGTAACATTGAAAGAAATCGGTTCAGTGAGAGCTGAGAAAAAGTGGTAGCAGACACAAAAAAAAAAAAAACACATCATAGAAAAATTAATACCTTCTCAGCTTCGTATCGAAGCTAAAATTATCTAAATTTGCTATAATACATCTGTATAATTTTCTGAGTATATATTTTTTTTTAAATAATCACACTATACAATATAATGTATAAATTGACACTGCTTTTATAAAATATGTAATTAAACCAATTCATAGTTTTTTAACGTCTTCTGAATCTAAAGATCTAGGACATCAAAATGGCTCTAGTATATTCTCTCATTGAATAAAGAATCTGACACAATCCTGCGTCGCTTTGTGATACATGGAGCTCCATGACCCATGCAATCTTTATCAGCCGTTGCGCTACTTTTGGGAACATGGTAGTTTGACTGGCACGGATTTGACGCTAATACGGCGTGCCACAGAGGCGTAGCCAGGATTTTCGCACGGGGGATGCTAAATTTTATAAAGTGTAGAAGACGATAGTATATGTGTAAATTGAAATTTTTATTGATTTTAGTGATAGTAAATATTGATAGCATATTAACGTATTTACTATTTCAAATATATAATATTGTTACACAATTTTCATATTTAAATTTAAATATTTCAAAAGAATAAGAAAAATAAGGCCAATGGGGGGCTATAGCCCCATAGCTCTCCCCCTTGGCTATGCCACTGGCGTGCCATACGCCACGATGCACGGTATCGCATTGCCGACGAAATTGAAAATGCTGAAATATTATTATTGTTATTATAATTATCGTTCGTCTTTTTGGTTTTATTTATAATTTATTGAAGTTTATCAAAATTAAATGACCCAAAGGTCTACACCAGTGTCGACTACATTATTGAGCCATAAGTCGTGTCACATCATCATATAAAATATATACAGTGAAACCTTGTTAATCCGGACATCTTGACGAGACAGGGTTATATGAGCTAATTTCTAACTAAATCTTCCAACTATCTCAAACGCTTAAGTCTTGTCTGGTTAAACTGTTTAATATAACCTTGTCTTGTCACAAGACTTGTACATAAAGTAGTCTTGTTCTATTATTTTTCTTAACCATACAACAGCTATAATTAATTCAAATTAATTAAATACTCTAATAAAATAATTTGGGGTGTTAATGATATCAGATGAAAATTAATAGGGAAGGTAACAAATCCTTAAATTATATATATACCTTTCATCCGACATAATAATTTACTAAATCAAATCATTTTCCTTTATAGGAGGGTGGAGGGTTAAATTTTTAAAAATACGAGTAAACAGTAGAACTTTTTCAACTTAACTTTTGAAAATGTTCCGGTATTACTTCGTGCTTTAAATATATGTCAAATCAAACCTTATGATAAATACTATAAGATAAACAAAAAAATTTGTCCCGACACATTTTTTTCTATAGGATAGAAATGTCCATCGAATTTATCGAAAAATGTAATTTCTATGCAAAAATTACTGTTTGACATAAAATATTTTAATACTTAAAACTGCCATAACTTTTTGAAAAATGAACAAATTAAAATGATTTTTTTATATTGAAACCTTAGATAATTTTCTTTCATTTGATATAAGTTTTTTGAACATCTGAATCTGAACCTGCCCACAAGGGGGATTTAAAAAAGCAAATTTTGTACACAAGTTAAAATTTTTCAACTTAATATTTAAAAAAGTTCTGAAAATATTGACACTTTTATTTAATCTTAAATTAAAGCTTATATTATATACTTTACTATGAAAAAAAGTAATTCGTAGCATAGATTTTCTTCTTGGTGAAAATGGCTACGGTGTTCAAAAATATGTTATTTTTGTGTTAAAATTCTGAGTTTTGTATTTTATTTTATTTTAAAATATCTTACAAGGGGAATACACTGACTTTTAAAAATATTATATAATTTAATTGATATAGAATGAAGTTCTCAAAACATATGATGTTAAACTTATTTAATTTTTTTGCTTTTTTAAAGTCAAAGAAGTAACTTTAAAATTTGAATTAGCTTAAAATGCCAATTTTATCGTGGGACGAAAGCGACGAACAGTTGACGAATTGACAACATCTGAGTCTTTCACGATTATGGTACAAGGTTCGAATCCGCCTGTGGCAATTAATTGTAATAATACAAAAATAAAGATAGTAATGTGGGTGTATATGTGTATTGTTTATATATTGACCAAGTTTGAATATGTTTGAGGTTTTGGTCAATTGGTGAGCAACGAGGTTCTATCGGGGTTGTTGAGTCCAAGGGCTTAGAACAATAAAGACAACTAGATATAAAAAGTAATAATTAAGGTTCCTCTTATATAGATATTATAAATGACCAAACTGGTAAGTACCTGTAATAATACATTGAGGCAATGAAGAGGCGATGTCAATCTCTCACGAATACCATGTAATGTGATTGCGTTATGGTACAAACTAGTCAGTAATAATTAATTGAGGTTTAAAGATTAATATAATTATTTGATCTATTGCTTTATCGTTCTGTACTCAGATTATTAATTCTAAATAATTGAGTTATAATATAATATAAGTATTGACTCTTATTGAATTGAAATCTTACCTGATGATTTTTCTTTGTTCTTATAATAACTTTTAATAATGTCAAGAAATAACAAAATAACACGAACTTAAATGTTTAGTTCATAAATTAACACGTAAGAATTTCGATAATGATGATTACGAACTTTACCTATCGATGTTGAGATCGCGATTCGAACAGTTCTTTGAATATCTGGAGACAGATTCTCTCAAGCCCTCAACACTGACTGCCTTTTATAGTATTTTTTATTCCCGAACAATCATCATTGTGTTATTCTCGCAATGTTATTATTTTATTGACAAGTAATTATTAAATATATAAATTAATACATGGGAATACAAATAATTTTGACACTTTATATAACATTATTATAGCTAGTTTTTATATATAAGTTTAGGGTTTACACATTGTGTTTTATTATTATAATATTAAAAAGAGCTGCTGACAAGTATAGTTAATGAATTTTCTTAAAAAAAAACAATCATGTTATTCTAAGCTAATGAATATAATTTATAAATAAAAGTGTTAATAATTTTAAATGGACGACACCATTATTGTGGACACAAACAGAGCAGCCCTCTGATATTTCATATTGTGATAGCGACGAGTGTTTACAACATAATATTCTGCATTTTTTTTGAGTTTGAAAAAAATTTTCAGATCAATGGATCTGAAAATTATGATGATTGATGATGATTTTTATCTCATTTAGATTCAATAAATATCAACGATCCCATCACTGTAGTCTCCCCTCGTGAGAAAAAATATCTTATTCATGTTAGTATTATTTTACTATGTGGTTTTCTTGTGTATTTATTTTCCCAACCCTCACTTGACCTAATTTATACGACAATACGTCAAATGATTACAATTCGTATTTAGTTGAAGATATTACCCTCAAAAATTGAAAAAAATCACTTAATCAAATAAAAAGTTGCTTAACCGGCTTTCTTCATACAAACAATTAAAACATTCATTTATAATTTTTTTAAAGTATATATTTTCTATTTAGATTTGACATGATGAAAGTGTTCAACTACAAAAGTAAATAATTTTCTTTGTAATTTATTAATTTTTTAATTCTATTTGTGTGCTACTACCAGCCTACAATATTCCAATTTTTTTTGTAACATGTTGTTGTATAAATCATTTCTATAAACATTTTTTTTAGTTTCACTTGAATGTAACAATAGATTTTTACTATTGTAAATTGAATTTTAAAATAATGTACTTAATTGAGTATAATAGTATAAAGGACAAAAAAGTAGGTAAAAAATGATTCATTTTAACACATTAAAAATCAAAATCAATAATAATTTGAAAAAAATTAATTATACAAATCATATAATATATAATTAAAAAATTATAAATTTTATTTTCGAATCTAAGATNTTTTTTTTTTTCAAATTAAAGTATATTACATAAGCTTTAATTTAAGATATATATAAAAGTGTCAGTCTTTCCGGAACATTTTCAAAAGTTAAGTTGAAAAAGTTCTACTTTCTATACGCATTTTAAAAGGTTTGCACCCCCCCTGTACAAAAGGAAATGGTCCAAATAATGGAAATGGTAAAATTTTTTTCAATCACAATATTGAAATGAATATTTCAAATATTAAAATAATTATTTCTAATTATCCTATTGTAATAAAGTTTAAAATATTATCAATATTGTGATAGTTTTATTTTCCCGACCTAAAAAAAAAAAATTTATAATTTTATAACAGTTTTAATGATAAAAATTATAATCGGTTTGAATAAATAATAAAAGACGAAATAAACTCATGAAATTAAAAAAATATCACATAATTTGTGGGTTTTTTCGGTTTTTCTTGTTATTTAATCGTTTAAACTAAAGATAAACTATATCACAGGACTCCCAGTAAAATTTCAATACAAAATGATGGGTCACACTAATGTGAAATTTTTTTCCAACTTTGAACCCAAAGTTCAGGGGAGGGCGCAAAAGTTACAAAAAATCGAGTAATCACTCAATTTGTATGAGAATTTTGTGGGAAATGTCGTGGTATGATTTATTTTTAATTTTAGAGAAATTCGAGGGGGTTATTTCAAAATTCCTCCAATTTTGGAAAAAAAAAAAACGAGATCCTATTTTACACTCCACCAGTATACTTGCCCATATATTACTATGGTTCGAAAGATTTACACCCTGTATAAAAGTGTCAGTCTTTCCGGAACATTTTCAAAAGTTAAGTTGAAAAAGTTATATTTTTGTAAAAGAGTTACCATTTTGAAACCCTTCCTGTGGGCTGTTAAAGGGTCAAATGTTCACAAAAATATATAAAATGATAGGTAAATATCTAAGATATATATAATAAAAAAAAAATTATATTGATTAAAAAAGTTATGGCAACATTAAGTAGAAAAAATTGAAAAAATATCGAAAATTAGTGATTTTTAAATTTGTAATTTTTTGGGGGATTTTCCCCGTTTACGGAGAACGAGGGAATTTTTTTCAATTTTTGAGGGTAATGTTTTCAACTAGATACTAGATTCTTTGTGATCTTTTGACATATTGTTCATCAAAATCGGTCCAGCGAAAGCTGAGATTGAGCGTTCACAGACACACAAAAAAAAAAAATAAAAATAAAAAAAAAAACACATCATAGTAAAATTAATACCTTCTCAGCTTCGCATCGAAGCTAAAATTATATAATATATAATTAAAAGAATTACTAATCTGGGTATAATAAAGGAAATAGAAGTTGATGTTTCTTGTAATTATCCATCATTTTTTTAGAATTAAACACTATCTACAGATTTGCATCGAAGCGTTTCTTATGATAGTGATTTTAATCACTGTCAGATTAAATCTATACTGGACCCAACTATGCAATGTCCCCACTATGCCGCGACCCCACTGTGCTGGGTTTNGTATATTTTTTTTCTGATGAAAGTTCCTTTTGTTTAGTGTATTTATTCATAAGTAACAAAATTTTTTTATTAAAAAGTATTGCATCAATTCCTTNTTTTATTAAAAAGTATTGCATAAATTCCTTTAAATTTGTATACGCATTAAAAGTATATGAATATACAACTCCTTTTTATTTTTATAATATCTCCGTAAAAATTACAATATTATATTATTGAATACCACTTTCATACTAAATTTAATTTCTGTAATTATTATGTATTCATATATTGTAATTATAAATTGGGGTAAAATTAAGGGAATAAGTGTTATTGTTGTTTTTGAAATAATCTACCAATTTCATTTTTTTCTATTTAATAATATTTATTTCAAACTTGCAAGTTGAGTTAAAAGTTATGGTAATAAATTCATTTTTTTTTTATTAAAACTTTCACTTTAAAGAACAAAAAGAAGTAGGTTCAAAATGATTACTTTTAACATATTAAAAATCGATAATAATTTGAAAATAATTAATTATAAAAATTATATAATATATAATTAAAAGAATTATTAATCTGGATATAATTAATGAAATAGGAGTTGATGTTGGGTTGGGTTGGTTACATTTTTAACTTTATAATGCTATAACTTATTGAAAAGAATATNTTTATAATGCTATAACTCATTGAAAAGTGTACGAATCAACACAATTTTTTTATGAGAAATAATATTTTTTAATAATCCCTTTTTCATTCGACATACTTTATCTTAATCAGGGTATTAATAAGGAACTAGCAGATCATGTAGCTTTTGTAATTATCCACCAATTTCTTAGAATTAAACACTATCTACTGATTTGNGAATTAAACACTATCTACAGATTTGCATCGAAGCGTTTCTTATGATAGTGATTTTAATCACTGTCAGATTAAATCTATACTGGACCCAACTATGCAACGTCCCCCCTATGCCGCAACCCCACTGTGCTGGGTTTTTTAAAATGATATACAGTGTGATTTTTTTATTATAATTACTTACAGAATAATAATAATTAAAACAATTTTTTTTATTACTATCTTTAGTTACACATTATTCTTGAATTATTAACTATGTAATACTTTTTAAGTTCATCCCTTATGCCTGGTAAGGGTGTCAACTTTGTTTTTTTAAATGGTAACACGTATTTTTAATTTAATAAAATGTTTGAGTTTTTAATATAACAAATGTCATTTGAATTTTTAATATAACTTTATTCGTTTATTAGATATAAACATTTAAAGTTTCAAATTTTTGAGTTAATACACGTGTATAATGCACTAGGGATTAAAATTACAGGTAGCTAATTGGTTTTTTATGACATCGATATTAGCAGGTACACAGCATTGTTATTATCAATGATAGTAAGGTACATTATTGTGAGTTTATAAATACACTAATTGACAATACAAAAAGTATATCTATTGATAGTCATAATTGATAATAAACAATCCGTTACTGTGATAGTAATATCATAAAAAAACAATTAGCTACCTGTATTTGTAATCCCTTGTGTATTATACCTATATATTAACTCAAAAATTTGAAACTTTAAATGTTTATATCTAATAAACGAATAAAGTTATATTAAATATTCAAATGACATTTGTTATATTAAAAACTCAAACATTTTATTAAATTCAAAATATGTGTTACCATTTAAAAAAACAAAGTTGACACCCTCACCAGGGAAAAGGGATGAACTTAAAAAGTATTACATAGTTAATAATTCAAGAATAATGTGTGACTAAAGATAATAATAAAAAAAAAATTTTAAATTATTATTATTCTGTAAGTAATTGAGTGGGTTATGATAAAAATCACCCTGTATACAGTTACATGTTACCAAAAATTTGGAATGTTATAGGTTGGCAGCAACACTCAAAAATTAAGTTAAAAAATTAATAAATTACATGATAAAATTATTTAATTTTATAATTGAAACCTATTACCATATCAAGCTTAACTTGACAGTATATACTTCAAATATATTAGAAATGAATGATTTTAATTATCTGTATGGAAAAGGCTGGAGCTTTAAGGAACTTTTCAATTTTAGAGGGTAATATCTTTAACGAGATACTAGTTGTAATCATTTTATGTATCGTTAAAAAAAATTGGGGGTTTCCCCAGTTAACGAGGAACGAGTTAAATTTCTTAAATTTTTTTCTTAATATTTAAAAAATATCTTTGACTTTATTTAATTTTTCTAAGGATATTAAATACCAAACTACTTTTAAAAACTTTTTAATTTATTTCTTCACATTTTTATTTTTTAATATAAGCCTATTTACATTATATGTTTTTTAATAATCTAAAAATATAATCATTTAATAGCTCTATAGACGATGTTTATTAAAATAATCAAATAAGATAAATCATAGTAATATATTATTAGTTCTATTTATAAAGTTTTAAAATTAAATTTATTTATAATTTTTTGTAAAAACTAAATTGGTAATTATAATTTAAATAGGCAGGAATTTGTTCAGAATTTTTTTTTATAAGTCTTTAATATATGCAAATATTTTTAGATAATTAATAAAATGTTTAAAAGTCGATTTCATTTGTTGAACTTGATAAGATGTGTTTTTGTAATTCTTATATCAACACAAATATTTTTCAATATAAATGCGAGCCCAGAAATACAAGTAAGTGCAAACAATATTTCAAATTGCTTAACATTTATGAATTCTTAGCAAATTAGAAGATTCGAATATTACAAGAGTTTATTCAAACGATAGAATATACAAATATAAATAAAAATATGTTCTGAATAAAAATGAACATAAATAAAAGGTAATTGACCAAGGTTAAAAATAAAGACGTGGTGACCGGGTAAGTAATATACTACTTATTAGCTACTGTCCAAATAATGTAAATGATAATATCGTCATCCTTTGAAGTATAAAGGTGGACGTAGATCATTTTATGATCTAATGATATTGTTAGAAGCCAACAATTGAAATTTTATTTAATGTTTTCTAAAAGTTAATTCAATTATTTTTTATTAAATAATAATAACTAACTAAAAAAAGATTTTTGAAAAGAAGAGAGGGATCTAATTTACTTTCCACTCCTTCATCCAGTTAATAGACTCATCGATCTTTGTTTCACTATGTCATTACTAAAAAATAGTCATTAATAAAAACCAATTTTTTTTTGTATTAATGTAACGTCTTATTTCTTGCAAATTCTATGAAAGATAGAACTCTTCGTTAATTGTGTAAATACGAGATAATCAAAGAAATCTCTTAGATGCACTTTCTTTGAATTTCAATTAAAACTTTACACTGCTTGTTTTATTATCATTACTTTTACTTTTAGACGATAATTTACAAATTGATTTCAGCCACTTGATTGTGCACACAATATTTGACGATTCATTTTTACAAGTTATAATTACTATTAATAATGATATCAAATCATTTGTCTGTGGAAAAAATCAAAGATTTATTCATCATTCGCCAATAAATTATGATGACATAGTGTAAATACGAAAGATCCCAATGATAAAGTTATCAATGACTGCCTGTAGGAAAATGGGATGTTTTTTATTTGTTTTACAAAATATCTTTTGGTACTTAGATAAACGCCTCATTTTAGCGTAATAAACCAAAAATAAAATAATAATAAAAATGAAAATAATAAAAGAGGTTAAGCAAATGGTAGGTAATGGAATATTTGCAATATTAATTTTTATTTAAAGTTATATAATTTTTTATTAAATTTATTAATGGTTTATAACGGAATAGATTGTTGGAAGTTCGAAAGTATAATTTAAATTGTACTTACCTTGCGTCCTATGTAATGCAATAATATTTCAATCAATCCAACGTTGTTTCTGATATTAAATGCACTACGTATACTATTTACACTACACGTCATATAGGCAATATAATTACTTACGCAAACGATTAAAATTTAAAATAATACGATAAAATTACACAAAATTTATTACTGATTTTACTTGTAAAAGATTCTAAACATTCTATATTTTATTAGAAGTAAAAATTATAATTTCTCCTTATTTAATTTTTTTTATGTTCTTTGAATAAGTATTTTCTTTTGAGAGAATATATTTTATTGAGAGATCGACACCATTATTTCTTAAATCTTCCTCTGGCCTGGCCAAAACAAGATTCAAAAATATTTATATCTATGTAAAAATTTTATCATGTGGATGTTCTCAAGTAGTTTGGATTAAGGTAAAGAAAAAGAAGATGTAAAAAATTTATCAAGACGGTATTGTGTTGGCCCAATGTGTCCCAGCGCTATTGCCTTGAAATGATGCGACACAATAATCACTAAAACAAAGATTAAAAACTGTAAATGTACTCCTAAGTTTCTCTGCGATGTCTGTCGGCGTGTTGTTCGTTAAAGCAAAGACATTACCGACGAGACTGACTACCCAATAAGAAAAGCGCACACTAAATTTTAACAATGAAATAAAAATTTAAAGTTGGGTTAGATTTACTATTAAAATAATATAATAAAAAAAAAAGTTATGTTTAAAATATTATTTGATATTTATTTCCACAATAAGAAAAATGAAACATTATTATTTAATGAACAAATTAACCTAAATTAAAAGGTTCGCCAAAATAAAATTCACTTTAAAATTTCTAAATTTCATTAAGTTTTAATAAATAATATTCTAAGTTCGAAAAATTAGAAAAAAGGACTAAGTTTTTTTTAAATTGAAAAATATTGTAAATTAAAGTCCAAATTAAATAAAAAAAGGACTTAGTCCCAGAGAGTGAAATCTTGAGAAGTATCGTAGATTTTGTGTATTTTAAAATTACCGAAAGAAATAAATTAGACGGGGGAAAATGGATTTTAATAGTCAGCAAGAGGTAATATAACGATCCCTAGGATAATCTTGGAAGCTGAGGCTTATTATTCTAATCGGATAATTATAATGAGGACCCTTCGTGTAAGCGTTACTTAAAAATTTTTACAATATTTATATTTTATCCCATAATAATCTGCTTGTTTTGTATTTTGAATATAAGAACCCTGTTTTGGTGATCTTATATAATCAAAATATGTGACATACATGTACAAATGATAACATCATATTATATGTTAATATTAAAAGTAATAATATAAAATTATATTAGATTCAATTTAAACTTTAGACGGCTTGTTATATAATCATTACTTTTATTTTTTGACGATAACTTACATAATGATTTCAGCCACCTGATTATGATACCATATTTGACGATTCATTTTTACAAGTTATAAGTACTATTAATAGTGATATCAAATCATTAGTCTGTGGAAAAAATCAAAGATTTATTAATCATTCGTTTATAAATAAAGATGATATAAAGTTGTTATCGAGATCTTGTAAAAACGATTACGAGTGTAGACAAAAAAAAGAATCAAGCTTAAACAAATTAAAAAAAGAATTAGAGTCTTTAGAGTGTTTTCACACATTTTTATGTCTTCAAATTTTAGAAGTGTTAAAAAACGATATTAGTATAAAAAATTTAAATCCAAATCATATTTTCAAAATACAGTTTCAACATATATCTCAATACGTAGTTAGGATGATTTCATTTTTTATATATGGCAAGTTTGTTGTTAATCCTTGGCAATATAATTTAGCAAAACGACTTAGAAATATATTAAGATTTGAAAAACAACAAAAAAAGGATGTATTGGAAATCATTTTAGCACAATTAAATGATTCTGCATTACTATCTTCAATGAATAAATTTTGCGATAATTGTAAATTAAATAATGAATTTTTGAAATCTATTATTTCATTCACATTTAATACTTTTAAAGGAGAAAGTGGACAATTTTTAAATCAAAAAAGTTTAAAAAAGTATGTGAAGAATATTTTGTCAAAGACAATAATTACTTGTGTAACAAAAATGAACATAAGTTCTTATACATATATTTATAAAGGTAATCAACATGATGTACTCTTAAAATATTCAGAATAAAAACTTTCTTAAATATTAGTCAAGTATAGTTAATAAACATGAAAAATAATAATATTACAATTAACACTTTATCTTCAATGCGATTTTTTTTTTATTTTGTCTGTTGCCAATTTTTATAAATTCTTACTGGTCGGTAGCTTACAGTATTTTTAAAATTTGATTAAAAACACTTTATTTTAGTTAATAATATGGACTGTATTTTTAGGATATATCTTTTACATTTCATATACGAAAAACTATTGGTGTGCAATGCACACTGTGCATAGGTGAGCCGTACTCATCATTGCCTGTCCGATTTTCGACTGACTTACAAACATAAACCATACGCTGCACCGCCCTCCACCTATTGTATAACAAAATATATCTAACATTTTTTCCCCAATATCAAACAAGCCGCCCACTTTATTTTATTAATTTTGATGACTGTTTTCACCATAAAAATAAAATAAAATCCGAAATTTTTTTTTTTTTAATATTGATGTATATTATATAAGCTTTAATTTAAGATATATATAAAAGTGTCAGTATTTCCAGAAAACTTTCAAATGTTAATTTTTTGTGAAAAAGTTGTCATTTTGAATCACCCCTGTGGGTTGGTTAAGGGTTAAATTTATAAAAAAAAAATTATATTGATTTGTTCATTTTTGAAAAAGTTATGGCAGTTTTAAGTAAAAAAAATTTCAAAAATTTCGAAAATTAGCGATTTTTAAATTTGTAATTTTTTTGGAGATTTTCCCCATTTACGGGGAACGAGGGAAATTTTTTTAATTTTGAGGGTAATGTCTTTGACTAGATACGATTTGTGATCTTTTAACGTATCATTGAAAGAAATCGGTTCGGTGAGAGCTGAGAAAAAGTGGTAAGACACAAAAAAAAAAAACACATCAAAATAAAATTATTACCTTCTCAGCTTCGCATCGAAGCTAATAGATTACAAAAATATTTAAATTGACAAACAACAAATTTTCAATAAATCAATCGATTTCAATTGGCAATGGACTTAAATTTCGAACTGCTCGTAAGTATTCACCAAAGGCGGTTTTTCCCTTGCTGTGCGGATCACGCCATCCTTATCACATATAACACTTAATACTCGGCCTAGTCGCCAGACCAGAGTTCTGAGATTTTCTTCTTTTATTAAGACGATGGAACCAACTGACAGTTTAGGTCCCTTTTCTTTTGCCCATTTGTAGCGAGTTTGAAGTTGTGAAAGATATTCGCTACTCCAGCGTTTCCATATTTGCTGAGAAAACTTATTTACTCTACGCCAACGGTCTAATCGATTTGACGGAGTATCGCTTACGTCTCTCTCTGGTAATGTAGTCAATGTTTCACCAATTAAAAAATGACCAGGCATTAGCATAGTTAAGTCGGTTGGACAAGGAGACAAAGGAGTTAAAGGACGTGAGTTCAGACAAGCCTGAGCGCGCGTAAGCACGGTATACATTTCGTCGAACGTTAAATGCGATTCGACCAGCATTCTTTTTATGAGCCTTTTCATGCTTTTAACAGCAAACTCCCATAATCCCCCGAAATGTGGAGAGCGCGGAGGTATAAACTTCCACTCAATACGTTAATTTGTAAAATGCTCAAATAACTTCTTTTTATGCGCTTCTGAATGAAATAACTCATACACTTCTTTACTGACAATCTGTACCATGAAAGTTTGTGCCATTATCTGAATATATCACACTAATTTTTGCTCTCCTAGCCACAAATCTCTGTAATGCTTGTATAAAGTCCTGTGTACTTAATCTATTTACTAACTCAATATGTATGGCCTTAGTTAAAAAACACACGAACACACTAACATAAGCCTTTTTTAACCCTTAAGCAGGCGCGTACCTATTTTTAACGTTCATAGTCGCGTGGGGGTCTATTAGACCCCATTTCTAAAAAAGTATAAAATATGTATAAAAAAGTTCATTTTTTTTTAATTCAAAGACATTATTTGTTACCATATGATATATAAATATGAATAACAATTAAAAAATAAATAAATGACAAAATTATGTGCATTACTAAAAATTATATTACGAAAAAAAAAAAAAAACTTAATTTTCAAAATTTCATTAAAAAATTTTGGTTTGTAAAAAAATTATTTTAACTGCAAAATCTTATTTTTAAGACAGTAAATAAAAGCTTTTACTATTATAAAATATATTTTTATTAATTTTTCTTGTATTTCTTTGAGCTCAAACATNCTAATTGAGATTGTATTTCTTTGAGCTGAAACATGGCTTATATTTACTAGTTTTATGTGTATTTACATTTACATAATCATTTTTCTGAATTGAATTTTTTTATTATTAATATTACAATACAATTTAATTATTATAGTATGAGTAGGGTCAGGAGGGGTAAATGTGAATAGTGGTAACTGTAAATGAGGCACCGATAATCAATGTGTCTACATTGCGACGGGATGTATTTATTACATGTTTAGTTCGTATTTGTTCCATATCATCGAGTAGTGGAAATTCTCAATAAATTATTTATTTTTAAAACTTAATTGCACAGACGGTGGCAGATCCACATAATCCCAATTCCATAATATTTTATCGATTATAACATTGCATTTACGATAAAACGATATTTTGAAAAAAATACAAGTCCAAAAAAAAATTATAACGTTCATAGTCGCGTGGGGGTCAATATGACCCATTTCAACTTTGATGGATATTTTAAGTCACACATTTTTTTTTCGAAGGTATTTATTTATGAAAATCGATTCAATATTACTATAAAAACCATCTTCTAAATTTATATCTATGTACATCTTTTATGCAATATAATATATCCGTTTTTATTTATGTGGGGGTATGCTAGACCCCCCACGCGACTGTTTAAGGGTTAAAGGTGCATTTTTTTTTTAGACTACTATTTAACATCTACTCCGCTTATCTTAAAAGCTCGGAAGGTTCAACTCTATCGCTTGGCAGGTCCCCCATTATGGGCTGCACCATGATGGGTCGTTGTCGAAAACAACGTAGACAATTGAATATAATTCCTCTATTTGTATTCCTTGCATTTAATAGCCAATATCTTTGCCTTATGGACGTTAAAACAGCTTGTGGACCGCTGTGACATAACCTTTCATACTCATTTTTAAGTAACAATTTAGTAAACGTACTTAGCCGGTATAATCAGTGGATGATTTTGAAAGGTCTCTAATAATGCTGCATTTTTTAATCTTCCGCCCACTCTAAGTAATCCACTTTTATCCAAGAATGGTTGTAGGTGAAATAATTTACTTTTTTGTGATACTTGACCGTTTGGCCTTTTTAAACATATTTTTTCTTGAGAAAAATATTCTTTTTGAACTATATGCACTAATGCCTTTTCAGCTCGTTCCACCTCGTGTACTACAATAGGACCTGTCAATCTATTTAATGGTTTATCATTTAAATCTTTTTTTATACGATCTCTATATCGCAAACAATATGCCATAATACGCCATATTTTATTTAATGAGCAACATCGCATTAATAACGAAAATTCTGAATTTGCTATAATTGTCAAAGCTTGAACACCTTTACTTACAGAATTTCTACATTCTTTAATAATATGTTAAATAATATGTAGATAATGAGTAACTAATTCAATTTTGCTTACAATGATTATTGCCATTACTTTAGGTTAATTAGTATATTCATAAGTAAATTAGAGGTATGTAACCCAATTTACAAAAAAATCGATGTTAGTGTCAATTTTAAATATTTTAGGGAGAATTTGTGCAACTTTTAATGTGTATCTGATAAGTTAATTTAGTGAAAACCAATGAATTATGATAAATTACAATTTTAATTTCCAAAATAAAATTATAATTAACTAGTAACGTCACAAATTTGAAGGTGGACCATTTATAAATAAATGTAATTGATAAGCCCCCATTTATAATCTATTTCTATTGCGATAATGATTTATTATTTCCAACTTAAGAAATAAGAAATATTAAAAATCAAGAAGTTGAGAAATCTCCAGTGGCTGAACATTTATTGACACATAATCACTCTATTAAAACCATAAAACTAATTAAAAACGTAAATAATTACAAAGAACTTAATATCAGAGAAGCAATAGAAATGTTTAAAAATAAAAACAATTTAATTAATTGGGATCTTGGCCCACTGAAAAATTCATTATTAAACTTGTGTAAACTGGCAAAATGTGATAATATTACTTAGTGATGACGTCACTAGGTGATAAGGTCACTAGGGGTATATAAGGGAGTTTTTTCTAGTCGGGATGTCAGTATGTGTTTAGCGTTGATAATGGTAACATTGTTTCCGAAATACGTATCCAAGACTTTTCATTAATTTTTTTGTGACTTTGAGTTTAATATTTTTAATATTTTTTAGTTTTTTAAATTAATAATATTTTTAATATAGTTTTAATTTTACTTAATAGTCTTTTGATAGATAAAAATAGTATATTTTCGTCTGACCTTGTCAAAGTGGCCAATTCCCAGGTAGCCGTTATTATTATTGTCCACTCGCTGCCATATCATATACAGCGGCCCCGTACCATCTTATCGCGGTACTTTATAACAACAATAGCAATAATAATAACACTTGTTTTCTACTGCAGTAGCAAATTTGATCGTACACGGAGATATTATTTAGCTCCGCTATTAACGTACCATACATTTGATTATTAACGTCACAAATTCGAAGGCGGACCGTTTATAATTTTTGTTATGTGATAATGTGATCTTTCTCAAAAAATATTTGTCTCCAATGTCTACGTCTAGTCTATAAAATTGATTCTATTTTTAAATTAAAATTTTTTTTATTCAATTCTTAATAATAATTTTATATGATTTCATAATCTCACAATGTATATTTGATTGATTTATTTTCAATTTATTTTGTTTTATTCTCTTTATTCTATTTTAATTTTGTTTTTCTTGTTTTGCTTGAAGGTTGAGGTCCACTTTGATTGGATGTTTTCTCTTTTTGAGAAGATTTGTCACGTTGTTTCAAACCTTCTCTAGGGGGGTTTCTGTAACGTCACAAATTTGAAGGTGGACCGTTTATAATTTTTGTTATGTCTACTTATTTATTTTATCGCGCGAAAGAACCTTTTTCTGACAGAGCGGTGTCAACCACTCATTATTTTGCCGCTGACCGCTAGATAAGGCGATAAAAGAAAAATATAATTGAAATCGAATTGTTTATTAATATTGATCCCTTCCAAAAAGACTGGCCGTTATCGATTTGAAATCGCCGTTAAATTGGCGCTCTTCTCCTTTCTTTCTTCTGTCATTGACCGTGCTAGAGTGCACACGTTTATTGTTTTTTGGTAATTTTTTTTACAATGATGGAGTAGAGCCGGCAACGGCAAACGGCCAGGTATTTTCGACGAAACATCCAGACCATCGGATGGGTTTCTTCGGAAACCGGGTATCGTTTTCTTTTATATATTATATTTATGTAATGAGCTATATTTTATTAATTATTTTATTTCATTTTATTTTATCGTATATTAACTTAATTTTGTTTATGTGTGGAGAGCACGTGTTTCCCTTTTCTTGTAGCCAACGCTAAGGAGAGACTGTCCAGACCGCTTCTAGTGTTTTTCATTAATTTCCGATTAACATTAACGAATATATTCCAATACCGTCCGTGATGTTTGTAATATTATTTGTTTAAATATTTTATTTTATATTTATTGCATTTATTTGTAGACATGGTTTTTGATGCATTCGCATTTTTGTCCATGTTTAACTTAATTTTCTTTTTTTAACAATTAAATTAAATTTCCTTATTAATTTCAACTGTAATACTTTTTTATTGCGCGAGTAACTTAATTACTCGCGTGTATTTTATCCCAATTCCTTAATCTAGACACGGGCTACGGTATGTTTTACATATCAACCACAT
The DNA here is from genome assembly GCF_025091365.1 of Daktulosphaira vitifoliae. Taxonomy (NCBI): domain Eukaryota; kingdom Metazoa; phylum Arthropoda; class Insecta; order Hemiptera; family Phylloxeridae; genus Daktulosphaira; species Daktulosphaira vitifoliae. The sequence goes on from NW_026099572.1 coordinate 51,650,780, forward strand.
AAAACTTTAATTGACATAATTGTCTTTAATAAACCACGAGGTATTAAAGTAATTTATACATACAACGGCGCACAATGGACTAACAAGTCTGAGTGCATGGGCATTATGTCCACCTCGATAATAACTATTCATACAACGACATATTAACTTAGATTATACTTTTAATTAACTTAAAATTAAATTCCACCTATGGTCCGGTAATCATATCTGATAGGTGGGACACCTCGCCTAGGTGGTGGCAACTCTTGCTACTATAGCTCGTCGTTATGCAAGTGGCAAACAATGTTGTTGTTACAGGCCAATATAAAAAGCGCACTTGCAAGGGTTTGTAAATAAACATAATATTCACGGTCAATATATCGGGGAAATCATTAGCATAAATGATTTGCTCTGAATTACGTTGCGAATGCGCTTTTAGACAGCTACCATGTTACGCGACGAAACCCAACATGCTAATTATGCTAGAGGAAAACCTACGTAGCGAAGGGAGGAATCCAGCTACCGAAATCTTACCACCCCGTACGCCGCTCGATAGCGAAATTCCGGTCCGCGAACCGTTTTTTAGACAACTCCACGGACTGTGTCAGCGAACTCGACTCGAACAATCAGCGGTCCGGCGTAGCGCCTTTACCGGAGGAACATCCTGTGAAACTCGCGCTACGCACATCAAACGACGAATCTGATGTCGATCAACCGGGGAAATTACGCGCGCAAGTGGACAACTAGGTGCGCCGTACGTTGAAGACGTATACGTTGCCCACTCGATAGCGCACGCGGCAGAACAAGTCGGGGCGATCCGACAGAACATTCGCGACATTTCGAATAACGCGCGGATCGAGGCACGGATCAGTGAATTAGAAAGGTCGCTGTCGCGTATGTCAATGTAACAGCGACAGATTTCAAATTTACTTGAGCGAATCAGTCAAAATATGCTGCCATCCCCACATGTTGCTGCACAACCGACTATTCGTCAAGTTAACGTCAAACGAAACGATAGTCGACGATCGGACACGCATCGCGTTACATTCGGTCCATTGGGACCGACGGACCCGACGAGACATTTCACGAGCGTCTCGCTGACATCGAAGTACAAGGAGCCCGAAACCTGAAACGGTCGTACGTACAAGCGTCACGCGCGTCACTACCACGGATGTGTAGCACGGATTGACAGGATGTACATTATTTTAAAATTTTAGAAAATGCTGGAATAGCTCCTTCTAATTTTGCTCAATAACCCAACTACCAGTCACAGCATAGGAGACGTATTGCTTTCCTTTCCATACAANACATTTCACGAGCGTCTCGCTGACATCGAAGTACAAGGAGCCCGAAACCTGAAACGGTCGTACGTACAAGCGTCACGCGCGTCGCTACCACGGATGTGTAGCACGGATTGACAGGATGTACATTATTTTAAAATTTTAGAAAATGCCGGAATAGCTCCTTCTAATTTTGCTCAATAACCAAACTACCAGTCACAGCATAAGAGACGTGTTGCTTTCCTTTCCATACATTTTTTTTTTTTAATTATAGTAATTTAAAGATGAAAATTTAAATATGAAAAACGAAAATTTTTTTAATTACGGCAGCCGTTTACACGTAGAAGGTAAATTGTCGGGACAAATTTTTTTTTAATTAATAGTACGTAACATATGCTTAAATTTGACATATCTTAAAAGGATGCATTATTTAGGGAACATTTTATGAACTTCAGTTAAAAAAGTTGAGTTTTGTAAAGAAGTTGCTAATTTGAATCCACACTTGTGGGCAATTAAAGGGTCAGATTTTCAAAAATATTATATCAAATAAAAGGGAATTACTTAAGGTTTCAATATAAAAAAATGATGTTGATTTGTTCATTTTTCAATGATTTATGGCAATTTATAGANAAGGATGCATTATTTAGGGAACATTTTATGAACTTCAGTTAAAAAAGTTGAGTTTTGTAAAGAAGTTGCTAATTTGAATCCACTCTTGTGGGCAATTAAAGTGTCAGATTTTCAAAAATATTATATCAAATAAAAGGGAATTACTTAAGGTTTCAATAAAAAAAATGATGTTGATTTGTTCATTTTTCAATGATTTATGGCAATTTATAGAAAAAAAAATAAAGAAATGTCGAAATTTACCGATTTAATAATCGTGTAATTTTAGAAGATAAAGCACGCAAGAAAAATATTTTAAAATTAGGTTGAATAAGAGCTCTTTATTAAAAAAAAAACAATTTAAGTTAATACAAGGCAAAAAACTCGTTTGAAANTAATCGTGTAATTTTAGAAGATAAAGCACGCAAGAAAAATATTTTAAAATTAGGTTGAATAAGAGCTCTTTATTAAAAAAAAACAATTTAAGTTAATACAAGGCAAAAAACTCGTTTGAATATAAAAGGGAATAGAAAAAAAAGACATTAATAAAAAATATTTCTCTAACAATTTTATTCTAAGAAATGCGATGAACACCTCCATGTATTTTAGAAGCGTCAACATAACGTACCATCACTCTAGGCGATCTTAAGCCCCAAGCAGGCGAAAAACTTGTTGGTTATTAGGTCATAACTTGCATGACATTGGGATACCATGGGTTATATCACAGTGCCAGTAGAATATTCATCATCAATAAATATATGATTAAAAATCAAAACGGGAGACGGTTTTAAACGCAAAAAATTCTATTGAAAGACATAAACATGACGAGTGATTTTATAACATACCTGTTAAGCCACAAGAGGAAATAAGGGGGTACTGAACAGAAAGAGATGTAGAATAAGGTTGGAAATTAAATATAAGAAATGTTGGTTAGATGAGAACATGAATAATATGCTAATTTTGCTAGCCCTTTTTTAATAANAATTCTATTGAAAGACATAAACATGACGAGTGATTTTATAACATACCTGTTAAGCCACAAGAGGAAATAAGGGGGTACTGAACGGAAAGAGATTAGTTGCAGAGATGATGAAGAGGGAAGTTTTCTTAAAAATTTAACTATCTTATCGTGACGTCTGTTTGGCGCCATAAATACGCTAATGGTAAATAAAAAAAATTACATTGATGAAAATTCAATTGAATGACCGAGATATTTGTAAAAAGTTTCTATTACAGAATCGAGTGGTTTATTACAAATCTATCCCTTTGAATACACCATTATTTTATTACATTACAAGTATTAGTCACAATTAAAAAAATTAGAAACTTATTATGTTTAATTCCCCCAGTTTTTTTTTATATATAATAATATTTTCATGAAATTGTTAAAAAGCTTTCCTCAATTTACGCATAATGTAAAGCATTTGACTTTTTTTAATACATAGAAAATATTTATAATCTATCATATATTCTTAAGATCAATATATTTAGAAAAAGGGTATGCAATATTCTTGTGAATTATGAAGTATTTCTAATTCCCAATTAATAAATATTAAGCTACTTTTAGTAATTATTAAATTTATTTCTTATGATTTTTTCTAAATATCAATATATAACACATTTTGTTTTGTTATAATCTAAATATAAAATCATTTAACAGCATTATCGATAATTTATATCAATAAACAAATAAGTCTAAAGAAAATTTAATATATTATTTATTCATATGAAAATTTTTTTTAAAATAGAATTAATACAATTTTTTTATTTTAAAAGTGGGCAATATAAACTAACACTAGTGTGTATTTTATTTTGTAAGACTTCAGTATAAAAAAATTGTTTTTAGATAAGTTAAAAAATGATTAATAATTATTTTAATTCGTTGAACATGACAAGTTTTTTATCTGTTATTTCTATATCAGCCCAAATATGTTTGAATACAAATGCTAATCCAAAAATACAAGTGAGTATGAACAATATTTTAAATTATTTAATTTTTTAGGATTTTTAACAAGTTACAGAATCCTAAAATGATGAGAGTTAAATAGAACCACATATGAATATAAATATACATATATTCTGTGCTCATATTAATTAAGTGTACCATGAATGAATCCATAAAAACAATAACAAACTAGAAACTATTAGAGTATAAAGATCAAGACTTTATCAATGTACTTTATTAATAAACCATAACATAATTTAAATTATATTATATTATGGTAAATTTAAAGGTATTCAATAAAATTGTCAATTTAAATGAATGTCATGAAATTAAATATTAAATTAATTAAAAAGAACAGTAATGCAGTAGTGTCGTGGCACAAAGTTGACGTGAAATAGATGGAACAAGTGTAGATGATAAATGATAGTGATTAAAACCACTATCATAAAAAGGCTTCCATCCAAATCTGTAGAAAGTGTTTGATTTTAAAAAATTGATGTATTATACTAAAAGCATAGTGAATTCCTATTACCTTTATTATTTCTGATTAGTTGTTTTAGCTTCGATGCGAAGCTAGGATGGTATTAATTTTACTATGATGTGATTTTTTTTTTTTGTGTCCGTATACGCTTAATCTCAGCTCTCGCTGGAACGATTTTGATGAAAAATATGTCAAAAGATAACAAATCGTATCTAGTCGAAGATATTACCCTCAAAATTTGAAAAAAAAACTCCCTCGTTCCCCGTAAACGGGGGAAATCCCCCAAAAAATTACAAATATAAAAATCGCTAATATTCGACATTTTTTCAATTATTTTATTTAAAATTGCCATAACTTTTTTTTAAAAATAACCGAATGATTATATTTTTTTTTTATAGATACCTTAGGTATTTAACTATCATTTTATATATTTTTGTGAACATTTGACCCTTTACCAGTCCACAAGAAGGGTTTTAAAATAATAACTTTTTTATAAAAAAATAACTTTTTCAACTTAACTTTTGAAAATTTTCCGGAAAGACTGACACTTTTATATATACCTTAAATTAAAGCTAATGTAATATACCCTTTTCATCTGACACACTTTTTTTGTATGTTGGATCATACCCCTTTATACAAGGGGTGTCAAAACTTTAAACATGCCTATTTTCAATTTATTTTTAAAGTGTTCCAGAAATACTGACACTTTTATATGTATCTTAAATTAAAGCTAATGTATTATACTTTAATTTGAAAAAAAAATTTGACCTATCGATTTGTCTTCGTTGTGAAAATGACTATCAAATTCAAAAATATGCTATTTTTATGTTAAAATTCTGGGTTTTGTATTTTATTTTATTTTAAAATACATGACAAGGGAAGTACACTGATTTGGATAAATATTATATAAATAAAATTGATATAGCATAAAAAGTTAGACTTAATTAAATTTTTTTGCTTTNTTTAAAATAATAACTTTTTTATAAAAAAATAACTTTTTCAACTTAACTTTTGAAAATTTTCCGGAAAGACTGACACTTTTATATATACCTTAAATTGAAGCTAATGTAATATACCCTTTTCATCTGACACACTTTTTTTGTATGTTGGATCATACTCCTTTATACAAGGGGTGTCAAAACTTTAAACATGCCTATTTTCAATTTATTTTTAATGTGTTCCAGAAATACTGACACTTTTATATGTATCTTAAATTAAAGCTAATGTATTATACTTTAATTTGAAAAAAAAATTTGACCTATCGATTTGTCTTCGTTGTGAAAATGACTATCAAATTCAAAAATATGCTATTTTTATGTTAAAATTCTGGGTTTTGTATTTTATTTTATTTTAAAATACATGACAAGGGAAGTACACTGATTTGGATAAATATTATATAAATAAAATTGATATAGCATAAAAAGTTAGACTTAATTAAATTTTTTTGCTTTTTGAATTCGAAAGATATAACTCTGAAATTTGAACTAGCTTAAATAGCCAATTTTTTCAACGGACGTTAGCGACGTATGGTTGCCGAGTCGATTAAACTTGTGTTTTACGCGCTTGAGGTACAAGGTTCCAACCCATGTGTGGCGGCAATAAATTTTTTGCATTTTTACTTAATTCTTTTTAAGTTAGAATAATTTTTCAATTGCTTTGATTTTTATCTCATTTAGATACAATAACTTCAATAAAGATCAAGGATCCCATTACTATAGTCGCCACTCTCGAGAAGAAATTTCTTATTCGTATTAAAATTATTTTACTATATTTCAAGTATTAGCTTCGATGCAAAGCTGAAAAGATATTTTTTTGTGACTATCATTTATTTTCTCTGCTCTAACTTGACCTACATTTTTCAACGATACATCAAATGATTACAATTAGTTAAAATGAATATATTACCCTCAAAAATTGAAAAAAAATTCTAATCTATCAATTAAACAGTTACTTGTCCCATGTTCTACATACAAACAATTAAAATCATTCATTTCTAAAGTTTTCAAAGTATTTATTGTCGAGTCAAGTTCGATATGATAATTTGATATGATAGGTTTCAAATATAAAATTAAATCATTTTACTTTGTAATTTAATAATTTTTTTACTCTATTTGTGTGTGCTACTACTAAACTATAATATTCCAAATTTTTTGGTAACATGTTGCTATATAAATCATAAATTTAAAAAAAAAATAATTTTTAGTTTCATCTGTATTTAACGATGGATTTTTACAATTATAATCAAAATTTTAATTCACTCAATTGAGTAAATCTTTTTAACAACTTTGTTTTGATTGGTTCATTTAGTTAAATTAAATCATTAAAATTAATTAAGTTCTGAATATTTCAATTGCAGAATCTTTTTAAACACCAAAAGTTTACATTTATTCGTTTCTTTTATTGTGTTACGACAATACCAAGTCCATATATTTAGATCTAATAATTTTTTGTTTTTAAGAACTAACCTATTATTGTATAACTCTGTACTTTATTGTATTTGATTATAAATAGGTATGATGTAAACAGATATAAAACTTAAATTTATATTTAATAAATAAATAGAATTAAGTTATAATGTAGAATGAATTATAAGGGAATTTATAATAAAAAATATTCTATAATACACTCAACAATATAACACATTTTATTATAATTTTAAAATAATAAAATGATATAAAATACATAATATTAGAAAAAATTACGACTTTAAAATTAGTTGCTTACAATGGTATTTAATATTTTATTTTCGTGTAGAATAAATTCAAAAAATTAAATGTTGAAAATTACGTAGTTTATGACTTTTCCATATATGTAAATGATAAATTTTGAAACTCTATAAGTGGTGTTAAAATTATATTCTCTTATTATTGCCAAAAAAGCACAGTAAAAAAATGGTCAGAAACAAGGTGTGATAGTATTATTAAAGCAATAAAGTTTCATGTCACATTCATAAAATTATTGAAGCGTTAGATGAAATATTATATAGTACACATGATCTGCTAAAATCACAATAATTCATGAAATTCAGAGATTAGTACAATAGAAATCCTTATGAGTTTATATATTTGGTATACAGTATTTGTATACTACAGCATAGTAGTCGAAGAATCAATAATATCTATTATAATACGCAAATTGTAAATTTTGTAAATTCTATAAGTAGCGTTAAAATTATTTCTCCATCATAAAATTTTCACCAGACGTTTTAATTCCCTAAAGAAATGTACTATGTAAATTTGATAAAAATTCGTTCAGTCACTTTTGTGTAATGAGATTATAAAGTTGGCTATTCTCAGCAAACCACGCGTGTTCAAGACCGTAAAATGATACAAAAAAAATTATAAATCTATTCAAATATGATATGGGTTAAAAAAACATTACTAAAAGTTTCTGAAATGAAAAAAAAAAATGTTAATTAAAAAAAATTTTGGCCTTCAAATTTTGCTATTAAAACACTGCAAAATTAAAAAACTTTTAATCAAAATTTCGATGTTCAAAGAAATTCAAAATTTTTAAACTTAAGAATAAAATTGAAGTACTATTTAATATGAGTAAAACAGTGCTAGTTCCACAGTGATAGATTATTTGGATGTGAAGTTATAGGCTCTAGAACATAGACTGTTTTTTCATAGTTTTAATTATAAAAAACTATTAGCTATAAAATTGTTTATTTTGTTTTTTTCTATTAGATATACATAATAATTTGTATTAAAAAAAAAAAAAAAAACCCAGCACAGTGGGATCGCGGCACAGTGGCGACGTGGCATAGATGGATCAAGTATAATGATATCTGACAGTGATTAAAATCACTATCAAAAAAAATACTCTTCGATGCAAATATTTAGATAGTGTTTAAATTTAAAAAATTGGTGGATTATACCAAAAGCTACATGATCTGCTAGTTCATTATTAATATCCTAATTAAGATAAAGTATGTCGAATGAAAAAGGGATTATTAAAAAATATTATTTCTCATAAAAAAATAATGTTGATCCATACATTTTTCAATATGTCATAACATTATAAAGTTAAAAAATAAAATCGAGAATTTTCACACAATAATAGTATTCGGTAACCATTTTCACCGTGAAGATAGAATAAAGTCCGAAATTTTTTTCTTCATGATAAAGTAAATTACATTAGCTTTAATTTAAGATACATATAAAAGTGTCAGACCTTCTGGAACATTTTCAAAAGTTAATTTTTTGTGAAAAAGTTGTCATTTTAAATCCCCCCCTGTGGGCAGGTTAAGGGTTATATTTATGAAAATAATATATACCAAATGATAGGTAAAGACATCATGCATCTTTAAAAAAAAATTATATTGATCATTACATCTTTCAAAAAGTTATAACATTATAAAGTTAAAAATATAAAGAATTTTTTTACAAAAATCGTATTTTTTTTATCATTTTTGATGTCTATTTTTACCATGAATATGAAATAAAGTACGAAATTTTTTTTTACCATAATAAAGTATATTACATAAGCTTTAATTTAATATATATATAAAAGTGTCTGACTTTCCGGAACACTTTTAAAAGTTAAGTTGAAAAAGTTCTACTTTCTACATGCATTTTTAAGATTTAAACCCCCCTTGTATATAGGGAAATAGTCCGATTTAAAAAAAACAGTATGTCGAATGAAAGATGTATGTAAATACTACTTCTCATGAAAAAATTGTATTGATCCATACCTTTTTCAAAAAGTTATAGCATAATAAAGTTAAAAATGTAAAGTACAAAATCGAAAATTTTCACACAAAAATAGCATTCAGTAACCATTTTCACCGTGAAGATAAAGTGAAGTCCGAAAACTTATTTTTACATAATAAAGTACATTACATTAACTTTAATTTAAAATATACAGAGTGATTTTTTTATTATAACCCACTAAATTACTTACAGAATAATAATAATTAAAAAAAATTTTTTTATTATTATCTTTAGTTACACATTATTCTTGAATTATTAACTATGTAATACTTTTCAAGTTCATCCCTATACCTGGTAAGGGTGGCAACTTTGTTTTTTTAAATGGTAACACATATTTTTAATTTAATAAAATTTTTGAGTTAATATATAGTTTATGTTGTTGATACCAAAGATAATATTATTATTGAAATATTAATAATAGTATTTAAATAACAACAAGTAACAAATATCTAAAATCAATTTTACTAACTCTTTTTATGAATTTTACTCATTTTAATAATTAAACGTTTTTTATTTTTCGATTTTTCTACCGTATATTTTTTTTTCTTACTGATGCAAATAACACTTTATTTTGCAAAACACATATTGTGACGGACTATGTTGGGCACAATAAGTGTTTTAAGCACTACATTCGGAGTATGTGGTCTATTCGTAATGACAATGTGAAGTGTTCTGGGTCTGACGCAGAGCCCCACCGAGATTACATCATCTTGATTACCTTTGCTAATAAGTGTATGAGAAGTTTTGTTCATGTTTGTTATACAAGGAAGAGATGTCTTTGACATTAAGTTTTTCACATGAAGATTGAAATTTTTTTTATTTAAAAATTTATTAATTTTTTCTTGAAAAATATATAATTCATTTGTTTTTTTACAATTTTCGCAAAATTCATTCATCGAAGAAAGTAATACTGAGTCATCTAGGTATTCTAAACTGAATTTAAGTGTATCCTTCTTTTGTCTTTTGAGTCTTGCTAAGTCAATAAGTCATTTTGCAAAATTATATTGCCAAGGATTAACAACAAACTTGCCATAAATGAAAAATGAAATCATCCTTACTACGTAAACAGATGCATCTAGAAAAGTTATTTTGAGAGTATGATTAGGATTTAAATTTTTTATTGTAATATCGTTTTTTAACAGTTCTAAAATTTGAAGACATAAAAATGTGTGAAAACACTCTAAAGACTCTAATTCTTTTTGAGATGCATGTAAAAAAATTATGTTAAAAGTAATACAAAATCGAAAATTTTCACACAAAAATAGCATTTGGTAGCCATTTTCACCACGAACAAGTCCAGAGGTCAAATTTTATTTTTTCATTATAAAGTACATTACATTAGCTTTAATTTAAGATATATATAAAATAGTCAGACCTTCCGTAACATTTTCAAAAGTTAATTTTTTGTGAAAAAGTTGTCATTTTAAATCCCCCCCTGTGGGCAGGTTAAGGGTTATATTTATGAAAATAATATACCAAATGAAAGGTAATAATATTATGCATCTATATAAAAATAATTATATTGATATGTTCATTTTTGAAAAAGTTATGGCACTTTTAAGTAAAAAAAATTGAAAAAATTTCGAAAATTAGCGATTTTTAAATTTGTAATTTTTTTGGAGGTTTCCCCCATTTACAGGGAACGAGGGATTTTTTTTCAATTTTTGAGGGTAATGTCTTCGACTAGATACGACTTGTGATCTTTTGACATATCATTGAAAGAAATCGGTTCGGTGAGAGCTGAGAAAAAGTGGTAACAGACACAAAAAAAAAAAAACACATCATAGTAAAACCAATACCTTCTCAGCTTCGCATCAAAGCTAAAATGCGCTATCTGGTAAAAAAACAATAAAAAAAAATATTATTTTTGTTGTCAATGACCTTTAAGAAGTCTATGATATAAATTTCATAAATTTTTTAACTATACCAGCATACACATTAGGTGATTTCACATGGAATGACCCTCCTTGTAGTCCAATGTATAAAACTTATAAATTTGCTATAAGTAACAAACATTTTTTATTGAACAGTATTGCATCAAGCCCTTTAAATGTTTATACGCGTTATAGGTAAAGAAATATACAACTATTTTATTATTTTTTATAATATCTCCGTAAAAATTACAATATTAAATTATTGAATATCAATTTAATACTAAATTTAATTATTAAAATTATTATTTATTCATATATTATTAATTAAAAATCAAATAACTAATCGGGATAAAATTAAGGGATTAAGAGTAATTGTTGCTTTTGAAATAATCTACCGATTTCTTAAAATTAAACACTATCGACAGATTTACATCGAAGCGTTTCTTATGATAGTGATTTTTATCACTGTCAGATTTCATTTATACTTGTCCCAACTATGTCACGTCCATACTGCGCCACGACCCCACTGTGCTACTGTTTTTTTATTTATAATTATGGTTATGAATAAATATTTATTATAGTAATTAAATATAATTAAGAAATTTATATTTAATAATTTAATATGGTAATTTTTACGTAGAAACTATTAAAAATAATAAAGTAGTATATTTCATTACTCTTATGGTAAACTCGTATAAAAATCGAAGGGCTTAAATACAAATTTTCAGAAAATAATTTGTTGTTAATTAGGAATAAATGGTAAACATGAATTAAGAATCGCTAATATACTTTTCTCGATCAATTGTTTGTGCTGATTTCAAATCTACAACTAGATTTTTTGTTTTCTAGTTTTTTAGATTCTGTCACCACAGATTTTTGATATAATTATTAATTAGTTAAAAATTATAAGATATAACTATACGGAATATAGTTGTGAATATTTAAATTGCAGCATCTATTTAAACAACAAGAGTTACATAGAAATGATTAGTATTTTCATTGAATTGATTCATATGATATCATATTAACTTTAAACTTGAAAGTTGAACTAAAAAAATATAGTTTATAAAAACACGCTTTTAAAGCACATCGAACTAAAAAGTTAAAAATTATTTTTATAGTAAGTTTAAAACAACAATGAACGAAAAATATTAGTATTATTTTAAAAATTATTTTTGACTTTTTAGTTTCATATGTTATGAAAGGGTGTTTTTTAGTTTTTATAAACTATATTTCTTTTACATAAATACCGAGCTATTTATGTTTTTGGTTAAAATATTGTTAAGGACAGCGGCACTAAATATATTATAAAGTGATTTATGTACGAAAATGTGTTATACGCGTGGTATATATTGCGTGGGAACGCAATACGTGAGGCATATACGGCAGCGGCGGTTGGAATATATAAATGAATATAAACATATACGTATACAGGGTGGCCCACCACTCACTGACAACTTAAATAACTTTTGATCCAGTTAATATTTTTAGCTGATTTTTTTTTTAAATATTAGTTAGACGTTAGGTCTATAGCTATATCTCAATAATTAATTTTTTTACATTTTATTAAAAATATTAATTATTTTAAAATTTTAAATAAAAAGTAAAAAAAAAATCTAAGATAGCTATTTTGTAGAGTAGAATTTAAGAAAAATTTTAGTAAAAAAATATCTTATTAATATTCACTAGTAAATATTCTGTAGCGTTTTGAAGTTTGTGAAATTTTGAATTTTCATGTACTATTTTATGGTATTAAACATTGAAATACGTATTGAGAAAAGGACAGAAGAAAACGCTATCTTTTCAATATACTTTTGAATGAGAGTGATAAGTAATAATTGCCTTATCTAATTTCTTATCATGGTATTTATGCCTAGTTTGTAATGTATACACACTATCATCATATGTATCAACAAATATGTTTTTGGCACATAGAACGTTTGACACATTCACTCTTCATTTAAGAAACAATTTAAACTTTATATTTTAGACTCTTTTATCATAATTTTTATTTCAGCCACCTGATTATGATACCATATTTGACGATTCGTTTTTACAAGTTGTAAGTAGTATTAATAATGATATCAAATCATTAGTCTGTGGAAAAAATAAGAAATATATTAATCATTCGCTTTTAACTTATGATGACATAATGTTATTATCAAAATCTTTTAAAGATGATTATGAGTGTAGACAAAAAAAAGAGTCAAGCTTAAATAAATTAAAAAAAGAATTAGAGTCTTTAGAGTGTTTTCACACATTTTTATGTTTTCAAATTTTAGAAGGATTAAAAAATGATGTTAGGATAAAAGATTTAAATCCAAATCATACTTTCAAAATAAATTATCAACATGTAGGTTACTACATAGTTAGAATGATTTCATTTTTTATTTATGGAAAATTTGTTGTTAATCCTTGGCAATATGATTTTGCAATGAATATTTTTAATGTAACAAAACTTCAACAACAAAAAAAGGATACATTGGATATCAGTTTAAATTATTTAGATGATTCTAAATTACTATATTCAATGAATAAATTTTGTGATAATTGTAAAAACAATAATGAATATATAAAATCAATGATTTCATTCACATTTAATACTTACAAACGAGAAAGTAGACATTTTTTAAATCAAGAAAATTTAAAAAAATATGTGAAGAAAATATATTCAATGATTAATATTTCTTGCGTAATAGAAATGACAAATATTTCGCATGATTTTATTTACCAAGGTAATTAATATGATGTTGTACTACTAATAAAATGTATTAAATATNATACAGGGTGGCCCACCACTCACTGAAATATATTTGAAATATAATAAAAATTGATCACTTGTGGCTAATTAATTAAGTAAAATTAAAACTATATTAAAAATGTTATTAATTTAAAAAACTAAAAAATATTAAAAATATTAAACTCAAAGTCACAAAAAAATTAATGAAAAGTCGCGGATACGTATTTCGGAAACAATGTTACCATTATCAACGCTAAACACATACTGACACCCCGACTAGAAAAAACTCCCTTATATACCCCTAGTGACCTTATCACCTAGTGACGTCATCACTAAGTAATATTATCACATTTTGCCAGTTTACACAAGTTTAATAATGAATTTTTCAGTGGGCCAAGATCCCAATTAATTAAATTGTTTTTATTTTTAAACATTTCTATTGCTTCTCTGATATTAAGTTCTTTGTAATTATTTACGTTTTTAATTAGTTTTATGGTTTTAATAGAGTGATTATGTGTCAATAAATGTTCAGCCACTGGAGATTTCTCAATTTCTTGATTTTTAATATTTCTTAAGTGCTCTTTAAACCTGACCCCTATATTTCTTTTTGTTTGTCCTACGTAACATTTATTACAACTTTCACATTGTATTTTATAAATGCCTGATTTCCCCCCTTCATCTACCTTATCTTTAGGGTTACCTAATAAATCTCTTAAATTATTACTCTTAGATGTTACCAAAGTAATACCAAAATTCTTAAATATTTTAGTTAATCCATTTGAGATGCCCGGATAAAATAAAATTGGTGATCTAATTACTTTTTGTTCCCCCTCGCTGGAGAGTGTACTAGCTGCCCTCCTTTCTTTTTTCCACTTTTGTTTTCGGACTAATTTCAAAATTATGTTTTCGTTATACCCATTAAATTTAGCTATTTCTTTTATAACCACCAATTCTTTATCATAATCTATTTTATTCATCGGAATATTAATTAATCTGTAAACCATACTATTAAAAGCTGACAATTTGTGTTGCCAGGTGTGGTTCGATGTGTTCGGAATGTATCTGAACGTGTGTGTGTTTTTCCGATAAATTTCAAAATTTAGTTCCCCCTCTGTTCTTTTAACTAATAAATCCAAAAAAGGCAATTTTCCCTCTATTTCTTGTTCATATGTAAATTTAATCGATGGGTAAAAAGAATTTAAATGTTGTATGAAAACCCCCATATTAAAATCTTTATTTATAACTGCAAAAATATCATCTACATACCTAACTCAAATTTTTGGAAAATCACCATAAGTGTATTTTAAATTTGTTTCAAACCTACTCATGAAAAGTTCTGCTAAAAATGGTGATAGCGGATTTCCCATTGCTGTGCCCTCAGTTTGCTCATAAAATTTATTTTGAAACTGAAAAACATTTTGACTCATACTTAACTTTGTTAAATTAATAAATAAATTATTAAATAAATAAATATTCTCGTATGTTGATGAATAAAGTTTAATAAATTTATAAAAATATATAATATTACATTTGATACTTGCAACAAATTCTATCTATTTATGCATTATAAAATTAGTGTCATATCTCTCAATACCTTGCATATGTTTAGGAATATGACATTAATTTTTTTTTGAAACTATTGAAAATTCAATACTTTTGTAATGAAAAAAAAACGGTAGGCACAGTGTGAGCGTAGCATAGATGAGACTAGTATTGATGATATCTGACAGTGATTAAAATCACTATCATGAGAAACGCTTCTATGCAAATCTGTAGATAGTATTTAATTTTAAGAAATTGGTGGATTATTGAAAAGCAACATTTTAACTCAAAAAGAATTAAGGAAAGTTGCAAAAAAATCACAGGCAATGATTTTTACTGAATTGGCAAACGTTCGTCGCATTCGTTTTTTTGATAAAATTGCCAATTTAAACTGATTCAAATATTAAAATTAATTTTTTCTTTTTATAAAAAAAAATAAATTGAAATAAGGTTAACATTATATTCTATGTCAATGAGTTTTATATAATATTCATGAAAATCAGTGTACCATATAAACTGTATTAAAATAAATTAAAATACAATACCAAGAATTTTAACACAAAAATAGCATGTTTTTAACTACGGCAACCATTTGTACATAGAAACTAAGTCGTCGGGACAAATTTTATTTTTTAACTTATAGTACATAACATTAGCTTTATTTTAACATATGCTTGAAGCTCGGAGTATTTCCGGAAAATTTAACAAAACTTAAGTTGAGAAGATAAATTTTTGTGCAAAAATTGCTATTTTTAATCCCCCCCGTAGGCAGGTTTTTAAGAGTATAAATTTTAAATAATTATTGTCAAATAAAAGGAAAATATCTAAGGTTTCAATATAAAAAAGAATTATTTTAAATTGTTCATTTTTCAAAAAGTTATGACAATTTAAAAAAAAAAAAACATGAAAAAATTATTGAAATTTACCGATTTTAAAAATCGTAATTTTTAGTGGGATTTCCCCCATTTACAGGGAACGAGGAATTTTTTTTTTAATTTTTGAGGGTAATGTCTTCAACTAGATACGATTTGTGATTTTTTGACGTATCGTTGAGAAAAATCTTCCAGTGAGAGCTGAGAAAAATTAGTGACAGACACACACAAAAAAAAAAAATTAAAGATATCACATCATGGTAATATTAATATCTTCTCAAGTTCGCATGGAAGTTCAAAAATGATTGAGTAAAACATTTTACCTGATGTAACCTCATTATTACTAGAGAGGGTCAAACCACACACTCATATTAATTTTTTTTTATTAATATACATTTATTTTAATAATATGAAATTTTTTCTTCATAACAATCCCAGCATTTATATCTTAACCGTTATATAATTTAATTTTATATTAATTGACTTTTCATTTTCCGAAAAATGTAGCAGTTAACAAAGAGGAAGTAGCTATGAATGAAGAATATGAAAATAAGAAAAATTATTTTCTACAAAGTTTAAAAATAAGTAGATCTGATATTGAAACACTGGAGAGAAATTCAATATATTACAATAATAATGATTGGTTTCAAAAAGAACGTATGAAACGTCTATCAGCATCTCATTTTCACCGTGCGTGTAAATTTAAACAAACATCATGCAAAGAAGCAATTTTGAAAGATGTGATGCGCATTCCGTCTGAAAAATCTGAAGTCACTGTAACTGAAGATAATATTTCGTAAGCACTAATATATATGTATTTCATTTTTCATAATATTTGTATATAGTTATTTTTTTGTATATTAACTAACATTCTGATCATTGATGATATATTACTAATTTTTTTGTCTACGATATAGGACTACTGCTAAATATGGCAAAAATAGTGAGAATAATGCAAAAGAAATGTTTGAAAGGATAATGGGCGTTGAGATTCAAAAATGTGGTGTATTTATTGATGAACACTTATACTTTTTAACAGCTCAACCAGATGGATTAATCGGAAAAGATGGTATTGTTGAAATAAAATGTCCTTATAACGCCAAAGAAATACCTCCCGAAGATGCTATTAAAAATAATATGATAAAATTTGTGTATTACAACGAAAATGAAGATCTTATACTAAAACGTACATCTAATATTTTTTATCAAATTCAAGGAGAATTGCATATTACAAAGAGGCAATATTGCTTTTTAATTATTTGGACATCAAAAGGTATTATAAGTCAATTAATTATAATAAAAACTTGTAGTAAAGAATTTGATCAGATATCTAAGGCACACAGTGGACAAATATACACAGGCATTAGTGAAAATAATTATTTTTGAGTTTTTTTCTAAATTTTTCATTCTGTTTTTATATAAAGTTTCTTGCAATATTTTCGTAAGATTAAATGGACCATTTGAATTTTTGCGAATATTTATTTTGTATCAAATTAGTATGTGGAGAACATAAACTACCCAACCGAAACTCTGTGTACTGTAGTAGTGTGTAATAAAAATTAGCTTGTCTTAACTAATATCAACAAAAATATCGAACATCTCTCTTCTCTATGTTTTATTCAAATTTAGAGGTACAATGGGACACAAAGATTTTAAAAATCATAATTTTAATATGACATAAGAAATTATTGATTTCAAATGTATTATTATTTTTCAACATCTAAGGGTTTTTAAGATTGGCAACCAAAAAAATTTTTATATATTTCATTTATTTATATAATTAAAACATTTCATTATTATTATATTAATTTTTTTTTACTGAAAGTTTGGATAGTCGCAATAAAAATGTAATTTTTGTGATTTATTGCAAATTATTTAATTGGATATCGTATACATACATGTATACTACAAATGAGACTTGGTTGTTCAATATAATACTTGATATAATTTTGTATGTCTTTTAAAATTACATTTTTGATTAAAAATATAGTTGATTGTGAAATACTAAACTAAAATTAATTTTTAATAAGAAACTATCACTTGTGACTAATACTATTTAAAAATAAAAATAGATTTAAAATATTGATTTATTTTTCATTTATATAAATAAATGTTTCAACAAATTTATGTTTTTAGTGTTTTTAGAAGTGTACATCTAATCATTTAATGCTAAAAAATATTAAAAATATTTAACTCAAATATCCACAAAAAAAACTAAAAAAAACGTAGATACGTATTTCAGAAAAATTTTATGCATATGTTCAACAATAAACATTAACAGTACTAAATTAATGCGTTTAGCACTGTTGATAATAACGTTCTCAAAATATATATCTGCGAATTTTTAGTAATTATTGTGGCTTTTCAAGTTAAATATATTTTTAGTATTAAATTAATATTTTAAATATATTTTTAATTTTAAAAGTAATTTTTTTTTTAATAGTAAACAACATATTTTTATATTAAAAATAAAAAGTAATCAATAATAGTATTTTGGCTATATTTAAAAAATTTACGTAAAAGTATACTTAAAATAGGTAAAAAAAATACTGACTTTTTAGCTTCGATGTGAAGCTGAGAAGGTATTACTTTTACTAAGATGTGTTTTTTTTTATTATTTTTTTTTTTTGTGTAAGTCTGTACGCTCAATCTCAGCTCTCAATGGACCGATTTTGATGAAAAATATGTCAAAAGATCACAAATCGTATCTAGTTGGAGACATTACCTTAACATTTTGAAAAAACTCCTTCATTCCCCGTAATTACTATAACTTTTTTAAAAATAACCGAATAATTATATATATATTTATTATCCTCAAAAATTGAAAAAAAATTCTAATTTAACAATTAAACATTTACTTATCCCATGTTCTCCATACAGACAATTAGAATCATTCATTTCTAATGTTTTCAAAATATTTATGGATGAATCAAGTTTGATATGATAGGTTTCAACTACAAATACTACTCTATGACTCTGACACAGACAGCGATGTCATAAAAAAACTATTAGCTACCTGTATTTGTAATACCCCGTGTATTATATATGTAAATTAAATAAAAAAAACTTTATCTTATAAACTAAGTTACATTAAAAATTTAAATGGCATTCACTATTAAATTAAAAACTCAAACATTTTATTAATTTCCAAATATGTGTTCACATTTGAAATAACTAAGTTGACATCTCACAAGGCGTGAGGGATTAACGTAAAAAGTATAACATAGTTAAAAATTAAAAAATAATGTGAAACTAAAGGAAACAAAAAAAAATGTTTTAATTATATTTATTTTGTAAGTAATTGAGTGAGTTATGATAAAAAAATCATTCAGTAGACAGCTCTATTTTTGGATTTATTTGTATTTACATAAGTAATGAATTAATCTTGGAATTATTTTCACAATATTAGTTAGGAATTAGTCAATGTAAAAAAAAAAATACCATTTTTATCTAATTTTTGTCATGACGTAGTGAACATAAAAGTGTTAAACCTCTTAGCGGGATTGAAAAGAGGAAAGTAAATTCCTTCTTTTAAAACGCCTTTTCTATTTTTTTATTTTTCTATAATTATGTTATTAAAAGCAATTGAATCAACTTCTGTATGGAACATTAAAGACTTTTGAAATCGATGTTATCAAGCCATATAATTGGATCATTCAAAAAAGACAATAATTATCATTTAGATATTTGTTGTAAAGACATTAATTATTGTTTTTCAATTTTATTATTATTTTGCTCATTTAAAATTCTTATTGTATGATTTTATAAATTAAATATTTTGTAACGATACCCTCTGGAACCTCGTCTGATCAGTGCTTATTCGCTGGTAAGGGTTCCAAATATTAGGTCTTACTTTATTAAGCCCATAGTTTTACAAATATTGGCGTATATAAATTAATTTGACGAAATAAAAATTGGTTATAAATTTTAAACATTTAGACTAGCATAGTGGAGTACTATGCCTCAAATTATATTTTATTTTACTCAAATTAATTTTTAATTCCATGGTTTTTAATTATATATAAAACTTTGAAAGTAATTTTTATTTAATTGTTTTAAATTTAATATTTATATTCTAATGTTTAATATCAATCCTTCACAAGATTTTATAAATAATTATTCTATCCCCACTTCAATGAAATTAAATATCTTGGTTTTACCCTTTACTCTACTGATTTCAACATATGCATTCTAAAATAGTAACTCTAAACCAGTTTTAAAAAAAAACTCTATATAATTCAAAAATATTTTTATTATTAAATGCTATTATTTTCTTTTTTAGGTATAGTCTATTGTAGAATTGATCGAGATGACAATTTTTGGGACGATAATATGGAAAAAAGTCTTATTGACTTTTACGAAAACATTATGTTACCCGAAATAAAAAATCATCAATTATTTGAAAATCTGAATATTGCAGACATTGAAAATTAAATCTAAAATATAATGAATTATTATACATTCATATTTTAATAATATTAAAAAATGGACAAATAATATTTAAAAATATGTTTAACTTAAATATATAAACAACTAAAGTGCATAATTTTTATTTTCAAGTAATATATTATAAATTATAATATTGTATAACATTTTTTTGTTTTAATATCAACACATAGAGATTTGTGTTGGTGGGAAGTAGTCTATCTTGAAACAATATACTTGCACAAAAAGTAAAAATACAAAATTTGTTAAGATCTATCAAAATTTTAGTCAAATCATCCTTTATCTAATAGAAAAAAAAATTATTTATGATAAATAAATTACTCTGTATATTATGAGTTTTATATTTTATAGATAGTGTTTAATTTTCATTTTTATTAGTGTTAATTAATTAAAAATGTACGCTCAAACGGTCAATAGTGTAGACACAACTAGTTATCTTATTATACAGAGTGTGCAGTAAGTTAGAAAACAGTTAAATTGTTACAAACAATGAGTACAATAGAAATTCGTTTTCTTATTTACTGAACACCTGTATAATAGAACAAGGAAAAAAATGATTTTCTGGGAAAATTACTTAGCGTACTCGGATTTTCAAAATTTTTTTTTCAACGAAAGTACTCAGTCACCAGACTCCGGAAAAATTATTGGCGAAGGTCGGAAAATTTTTGCCGCTCGCTCGCTAGCGTTTTAAAATTTTGACCGTTTTCGAGAAAAACGCTTGTTGACGCCAGCGTTTTACGACTTATGGTTTGAAATTTTCATCAGACCCGCCCAATGACATTTCATTTCTGCTCATGCATTTATTATGAACCTTAATTATATGGTGTAATATGTATTATTATTAGGACACTATTTTACATTTGCACTATATTTTATCAAGGAATATTATATGTTATATATAAATTTTAAGACGTTATAATTATAGAAGTTTGTACTTTCATTATCAGAACAGTACTATGTACAGTGTTAATAATTTTTTTTATATATATGATGTATGNAAATGAAAGGAAAATATCTAAGGTTTTAGTTTAAAAAAAAATTATGTTGATTTGTTGATTTTTGAAAAAGTTATGGAAGTTTTAAGAAAAAAAAGTGAAAAAAATGACAAAATTTGTCGATTTTTAAATTTGTAATTTTTTTGGATATTTCCCCCATTTGCGGGGAACGAGGGAAAATTTTTAAATTTTTAAGGGTAATGTCTTCAACTAGATACAATTTGTGATCTTTTGACGTATTGTTAAAAGAAATCGGTCCAGTGAGAGCTGAGAAAAAGTAGTGACAGACACAAAAAAAAAAAAAAAATAAATAAAAAAAAAAATAAAAAAAAAAATAAACACATCATGATAAAATTAATACCTTCTCAGCTTCGCATCGAAGCTAAAAACACTCTATATAATTCAAAAATATTTTTATTATTAAATGCTATTATTTTCTTTTTTAGGTATAGTCTATTGTAGAATTGATCGAGATGACAATTTTTGGGACGATAATATGGAAAAAAGACTTATTGACTTTTACGAAAACATTATGTTACCCGAAATAATAAATCATCAATTATTTGAAAATCTGAATATTGCAGACATTGAAAATTAAATCTAAAATATAATGAATTATTATACATTCATATTTTAATAATATTAAAAAATGGACAAATAATATTTAAAAATATGTTTAACTTAAATATATAAACAACTAAAGTGCATAATTTTTATTTTCAAGTAATATATTATAAATTATAATATTGTATAACATTTTTTTGTTTTAATATCAACACATAGAGATTTGTGTTGGTGGGAAGTAGTCTATCTTGAAACAATATACTTGCACAAAAAGTAAAAATACAAAATTTGTTAAGATCTATCAAAATTTTAGTCAAATCATCCTTTATCTAATAGAAAAAAAAATTATTTATGATAAATAAATTACTCTGTATATTATGAGTTTTATATTTTATAGATAGTGTTTAATTTTCATTTTTATTAGTGTTAATTAATTAAAAATGTACGCTCAAACGGTCAATAGTGTAGACACAACTAGTTATCTTATTATACAGAGTGTGCAGTAAGTTAGAAAACAGTTAAATTGTTACAAACAATGAGTACAATAGAAATTCGTTTTCTTATTTACTGAACACCTGTATAATAGAACAAGGAAAAAAATGATTTTCTGGGAAAATTACTTAGCGTACTCGGATTTTCAAAATTTTTTTTTCAACGAAAGTACTCAGTCACCAGACTCCGGAAAAATTATTGGCGAAGGTCGGAAAATTTTTGCCGCTCGCTCGCTAGCGTTTTAAAATTTTGACCGTTTTCGAGAAAAACGCTTGTTGACGCCAGCGTTTTACGACTTATGGTTTGAAATTTTCATCAGACCCGCCCAATGACATTTCATTTCTGCTCATGCATTTATTATGAACCTTAATTATATGGTGTAATATGTATTATTATTAGGACACTATTTTACATTTGCACTATATTTTATCAAGGAATATTATATGTTATATATAAATTTTAAGACGTTATAATTATAGAAGTTTGTACTTTCATTATCAGAACAGTACTATGTACAGTGTTAATAATTTTTTTTATATATATGATGTATGAGACTATGAGTTTATCGTTTGAATTGGGATTCATCTATGATAACTATGATGTTTATCGTTAAATCGCAGCTACCAATATATTTATCAAATTCAATTTTTTACAATGTGCCACGTATAATAACCTGCTAAATTTTTTTTTTAATTATTCTATAATATAAACACAATTATTATAATTAAATTATTAATAATTTTTGTGTATAACAGGGGTGTATTTAAGAGAGATATGGACCCCCTTGAACCA
This sequence comes from Daktulosphaira vitifoliae, assembly GCF_025091365.1. Classification (NCBI taxonomy): domain Eukaryota; kingdom Metazoa; phylum Arthropoda; class Insecta; order Hemiptera; family Phylloxeridae; genus Daktulosphaira; species Daktulosphaira vitifoliae. The sequence continues at coordinate 51,674,103 of NW_026099572.1, forward strand.
GCGCTATCAATATTTTTTTAGGCAACTTCTAATGTATAAGGACCTAATGTCCTTTTTTTTCATCTTTACTTTAATTTTAGCAAAAAAATTTCTATAACATGTTTAACAAAGTGAAAAATATTAAATATCCTCCTAAAATAATATTTGAATAGGTCTAAAGGAAATACCTCATTACGAGGCGTCAACCTTATATCCAATACATTTTACTATATTCTCTTTTTGAATTTTCCTGATTTTAATAATAACATTTTTAGATATAGTTTTGTTACACTGATTCTGANGCGTCAACCTTATATCCAATACATTTTACTATATTCTCTTTTTGAATTTTCCTGATTTTAATAATAACATTTTTAGATATAGTTTTGTTACACTGATTCTGAAGTAATATTTTTTCTGAAAAACACTTATTGTGCCCGGCGTAGCCGAGTATCCCTACCGGAATCAGTGGCCTACTTATGATGACGGCCCGAAGAGACTTACGCGCCGAAGGCGCGTAAGGCTCGAAGGGCCTCGAGTCTGGGGCGGAGCCCCAGCTAGGCGGAACCTAGTTATATAATAAAAATGTTTAATTTTGTAACATTGTATGACACAATATTGATAAATTATTATAATGGCATAATTTTNATATTGATAAATTATTATAATGGCATAATTTTTAAATGATTACTGCGGATAGTCACAGGAATGAGTAGGAATATGGTAACTGACAATAATAAGAATTAAAGTGAAAGAATCACGAGATATGTGTGCCTACAAAATTACATCTGATGTATGGGAATGTAGTATTAAAAGACAAGAAATAGACAGTGCTTGAATCTTAATAAAAGTATTATATACAGTTGTATAAGTTGTTAATACCGGGTTATATATACAACTATTTAGTCAGTTTAGACACCATGAATTGCTCTATTGATTATATATAACAATGTATGTTACGTGTTGAAATTGTCACCAAAAATATTCAATGATGAAATGTATTAAAAGTCCCAATGACTAAAATACTATCTATATCGGCATAGATTTGATTTAAGGCTTTAACCATGTACAAACTTTTTCTTTTTTATTTTAATGACTTTTTATAGTCTGCCAAAATTATTTTGTGATCTCTGGTAAGTTCTACATTTAATAAATTGTAGCCAGCGTTCACAGTAAAAAAAAAATTAGAACTATTAAAAAAATATACATTTTTTAGCTTTGATGCAAAGCTGAGAAAGTATTAATTTTACTCTGTGTTTTTTAACTTTTTTTTTTGTGTGTCTCTTAACACTCATTCTCAGCTCTCACTGGACTGATTTTGATGAAAAATACATCAAAATATCACAAGTTATATCTAGCCGGAAATATAATCCTCAAAAATTGATAAAAAATTCCTCGTTTCCCGTTAATGGGGGAAATCTCCCTAAAAATTACAATTTTAAAAATCGATAATTTTCGACATTTTTTCAATTTTTTTTTCTTAAAACTGCCATAACTTTTTTTTAAATGAATATAAATAAAAATATTGTTTTTAACTCCATTCAAGGCTTATTAAGTGATTTTAAATAAGGGGAAGAAATTAAAGTGTCATCAATATATGTATGGATATTATTAAGGGAGGACAAAGGACAGTTGAATTACTTAAGATGACTTCCAAACCCTTACCAAAAGCAGCATTTGAAATATTGAGACCAAAAGGCACAACAAAAAATTAATTAGACTTGCCATTATATAAAAACTATTATATTGGCGAATAGAAGGATCGAGGGAACTTTGCTAATAGTCAGAAGTAAAATCATTAGAAGAAAAAATATTTTTATTATTAAAATTTGGCACAATAGTTAAGATTAAGGCGAGGAAAAAGAACAAGAAATTAAGCTAAAATTTCATGAATAGAAAGGAACTGTCTCGGGTAAGAAAAATAATAATATTGAGTTTCTGAGTATGTAAACAGAGTTGTAGTAATCAGATTTAATTACACTGATTAGAAGATTATTATAAAGAGCATCTTATCGTTTTTTGAGTTTTCTGTCGATTTCTTATTGAACAGCAGAGAGACAAGAGAAAGGAACAGGGTACAGTTTGATTTTATACGGTTGATGTTATGAAAAAGAGTTATGTAAACTAGGGCGTTCCTGAAAATGTGAGCATAACTATTTATTAATGAGTCTAGAGAATGTTGTTGCTGATTGTTGAGAGGCATATTATCAATAGCCAGATTTTTAGTAGGAAATGGAAAATATTTACAGGATGATTTTATATTACAAAGTCATGACAAGTATCTTCAGTTTCAATATGCTTCTTATTAAATCATTGGTGTGATTGAGAGAGATAATTTTAAAAGGAATAGGAACATTTGAGTTGTATAATTTTACGGTTTTTATAATTAAGGTATATAAAATGTTCAAGTCAGTACCCAAAATGAGAGGAGTGAATAATTGAGAAATAATTTAAAAAATGACATGAATTTTGAACTAATTGATATTAAAATTTATCTAATTTGAGAATTAACTTTGATAGATTTATGAATAGCTGTTTTTTCAGTATAGTTTTATTTTTTAATATGAGCATATAACACATTTTATTTACGCGTTATGTTTTTTAATAATCTAATAATATAATCTTTTAATAGCTCTATCAATGATTTCTATTAATATAATCAAATATGATTGGAATAAATCAAGGTAATATATAATATTACTTCAATTTAAAAAGTTTTTATGAAAATTAATATATAAGTTTTTGTAAAAGCCAAATTATTATTTATAATTCAAATAAACAGGATTTGTTTGAGAAATTTTTCTTATATAGTATTAAGTATTTTTAAAAAACTAATAGAATGATTAAAAATCGTTGTAATGCATTGAACTTGAGAAGGTGTTTTTTCGTTATTCTTATATCAGCACAAATATTTTACAACACAAATGCTAGCCCAGAAATACAAGTATGTGAAAAACTTATTTTAAATTATTTAACATTTAAGTTTTCTTTTCAAATTAAAAAATGTTTTGAGATCATTTGAACTACAGAATATACAAATTAAAATAGACATTAATATAAATTTTAATAAATCTGAAACCATTGACAAATATTAATTAATGTCCTTTTTGAGTAAAAATTAAATTTAAAGTTTTGAATTGATATAAAAACCATGAAATCAAAAATTAATTTGAGTAAAAAATTTGAGACTATAAAGTCCACAACAATCTTTTATTTATTCGTAAATCAAAGTTTATTAGTAATTGGTCTCTTTTTCTCCCTAAACATCTAATTTATGAAGTTGTTATTGCTTTCTATGACTATTTTGGTTATATAGGTCCTTTAAAAACTATTCACTCCCTTAAACAAATTTGTTATTTTCTTCCTTTCATAAAACTATCCGTTCTATTTTTCGATCCTGTGACATTTGTCAAAAATGAAAAATGAATACTTTTGTAATGGCTGCTCTTATGCAACATATCATTTCCCAAAAACCTTTAGATAAATTATTAGTAGATTTTTATGGTCCCCTCCCCGTAGGTATTTATGGTCTACAATATATTTTTGTAGTACTAGATAATTTTTCCCGTTTTGTTAAATTATTTCCACTTCGTAAAGCTACTGCTAAAGTTTATATAAACAAATTAACCCAATATTATTTCCATCAATATGGCATTCCTTTAAGCTTGGTCTCTTACCACGGTAGATCGTTCATCAGTAAGCATTGGCAACAAACCCTAAAAAAGTATAAAATTCATGTCGGGCATACTAGTGTCTACCATCCACAATCAAACCCTGCTGAACATGTCAAGCGTGAACTTGGGCGTCTTTTTAAAACCTATTGCAATGAGCGACATAACACCTGACCTCAGTATGTTCCCTACATAGAATGGGTATTGAATAATGTTCGTCATGACTCAACCTTTCATTCCCCCTCAGAACTTTTCCTCAATAATGACATTTCCAATCCTGCTTTTCTACGTATTGAATATACTCTTAATGATGTCCCTGAACAATACCACAAAAAATTAATCTTAGCTAATGAAGTTCAATTAACTAAAGCTCAATGCCGCAAACTTGAACATGATCAGAAATTAAACCCCCATCCTTTCAAAATTAATGACCTCGTCCTTGTTCGTACACATAAATTAAGTAATGCTCTTGTCAAAAAGATTTCCAAATTTTTCCTTCTATATGAAGGTCCTTATAAAAAATCCTCTATTAAGTCTTATAATGACCATTCTCTTATTGATCCATATAGAAATGTCCCTAATGGAACCCATAACATAATTCATTTGAAAAAATATAATATTCCTTCTTTTTCTAAAACTTCTGTAGTATTCATAATGTTATAATGTATATAATTTTGATTTTTCTTTTGTTAAAACATATTATTTGATGTGTTTATGCACATGTTATTTTGTTCCATTCTTACTCCCCTGCCGTCTTGAGACTCATTTCCCCGTGTGTGGTTTTGGTGGCATGGTAACGTCCCAGGGGTTGTAGTACGCTACTTTGCCGAAACATCGTCTGGGCGGTGACATGCCAACTAACCATAACTCATGCGTTTCGCGGATTTAAGTCCCTCAAGACACCAATTCCCTCATTGATTTTCCTTTATAAACTATTTATTTAATTTTATCTTTTTGAAATTATGATATTTTATAACATGCTTGTTTTTCTTCGCGTCTTAACATAAGATTCTTTTACTCATTCTTTCCTAAAATTATGTACAAATTCTCTCATCATTCTTTTGAAATAGATTACCCTATTTTCAATAATTTAATCTATTTGGGGGTTCTGTAATATTGCAGAATTTGATTAGTTTCAAAGTTGGCACCACCACCATCCGGTGTTACGATCACCGGCCACTATACGATGCCATGACTACTCGCTTCTTCACAGCTATACTACCGAGGCGACCAGTAAATTCATGTGTACAAATTTTTTTATGGTAAAAACCACGTTTTTTTGTCCTCCGTTTTTTTTTTTAATAAATATAACGTCGAGTCGACCTGCCATCAACTTGTTGTGTCAACCAAACTGTGTCTCTGTTTTTCATGTTCTCCGTTTTTTTTTTTTGAAAAACAAAAATGTTGAAATATAATGGACTGAGCAGTCGTCGTGACCTACAATGAGCCGTTAAACTTGTTGCCGTCACTCCTCAAGAACTCGAAATTAATTAATTAATGTATTGTTATTATTTTTAAATTATAAATAACTCTGGAAATCGTAAATTTATTACAAATCGCAGAAATAGGTATAGTGAACTCATACTTATACTACATTAGTTACTCACGTCACGTATTAAGTTGAACTGCTTCCTATTGTGTTTTTATTTTAGTGTACGTAAAAATGTCCGTAGTATTACGAAATGACAATAAAATATTTTCAATAAGGTCTTTGACTACTTAAATTTTAGGTTCAAAGCTTCCATCCAAGTTCTAAAAGTTTTTTTTTATAACCTAAGAATTGTTAATCTTACTATAAGAGCAAGTGCAGCATTGACTATTCGCGAGTGTAATATACTCTGGGAAAAAGCTCGAATTTCTACTCGATCATTTCACTAATGTATAAATAAGTTTGTTAATTTTATGACAAGTGGCGCATTTTACATAAGAATTCTTGCAAAATTAAAGAAACGTTTAGAGCAAAATAAACTGAGTTTATTAATAATTTTGATAATTTGTTTGATATCGCTCACGCCGATGCTTTAAATTTGATTAAGGTAGTTACCGACAAACAATTTTTAATGAACCAAAGACTTCCTGGTCGAATTGGTTGTCTAGGTGGCATCGACGAAAAATGTCAAGAGAAAGAAGAGAGATCTAAAAAGCATAAGATTAGGGAATCAGAAAGGCTTAGTGAATACCAAGTAGCCGGTTCATCTACTTCATATTCTACGCAAAGTATACCTTATTTATCAGATGATATAATTATAAGTTCTTCTTCATCTATAGAATCTGGGAATGAAAAATCTTTGAATGTTTTAGTAAAACAGAATAAAAGGGGTCAAAGAAATATCAGAACACCAAAACTCGTAGCTGCGTTAGATCGATGTAAAATAATAAATAATTATTCAAGCAACAGTTGAAGCTTTAGGTCATGACGTCGATTCTCTTATTATAAATAAGTCTTCAATACATAGATGCCGTGATGCTATGCGAATTGAACGGGCTAATTTAATAAAAAAAAAAATGTCAAAGTAGTTCTCCTATGTATGTCACTCTGCATTGGGATAGAAAGATTTTACCAACTTTAAATGTAAGAGACTCGGATATTAATAGGTTACCAATTGTGATATTTAGTAAAAATCTAGATTTATTAATTGGTAAATCGAAACTAAAAAATTCGACGGAGTATGAACACGCTAATTCTGTTTATTGTGCGTTAGACGATTGGGGCTTATTAAATATTGTCCAAGCTCTATGCTGCGATCCACCGCATCTAATATGGGACGTTTAAAGGGTTCGTATATTTTACTAGAGCAAAAATTAGAGAAAGATGTATTGTATTTTACGTGGTGTTTGTGAAACAAAATTTCTTTAGGTAACATTAAGCCCTGATATTCCCATATTTAAAAACTTTAAAAAAAATTGGTATAATATTTATGGTTCTAATACGATCTGTGGAATAGATGACGTCGAATGTTGCTCTGCACTTGAAAATTATCGAAATGATATTCTCCAGTTTTCTAAGGAAAGGTTGCAAATTGGATGTTTTAGAGATGATTATAAAGAATTGCTCGACTTATCTATAATTTTTTTAAATGGTGACTCAGATAAAAAAATTAAAATACACCCTCCTGGATCCATGCACTAAGCTTGTTGAATGAGCAGAACAATATATTGCTTAAAGATTTAGTTATACCGAAAACAGTATTTACTAAAAACTTTTGAAATAAATGCTATTCGAGATATATGTATTTTTATTATTTGATTTTATTTAAAAGTCTGGTTTAACTGTATTGAACCGTCCAAAGCTCCGAATAACGACTTAAATTTTATCAAAGAATTAAAGTTATATGAAAAAAAACAACCGTTAATTGCGAAAGCAGCGTTAAACAAAATTTGTAATCATTTATGGTACTTAACAGAGGAAACAGCTGCTCTGACATTTTTTGACGATTCCATTTCAACCGAAATAAAAAAATTAATGGTTGTATCCCTTAATAATGAGTCAATAATAAACCTTAGCAAACGTTTTATTCTTTCATCGAGTGATATAGACAAATCATTTTCAGGCATAATAATTTTTGATATCTTTATTTTTTGATGACTATTGAGCGATTAATTTTTTTTTTTAGAAAAAACTGTAGCTTCTTTTTTGTCAAAAAACAGTATGATATTTTTTAAATTATTCGATATCAATACTAATTTTTTAAATTTGGATCCTAGTAATTGGAATACTGATGATTTTTATTTACACGGAAAAGAAGTTGTATGTTCAATTAAAGTAGTAAATGACTCTGCAGAGAGAGCGGTTAAGCTAATGGAAGATTTTCATGAAAGTATAACTGTAAACGATGAAAAAGCTGAGTTACTTTTACGCTGTGTCCAAGAGCATAGAAAATTATATCCTATTTGCATCAAAGAAACATTAAAACATAGTTTTTAATGTATATTTTTGTTATAATTTGTGAATTATTTTGAATTTAACATTTTGTATTTTATGTAGTAATTTTTTTTTTATTTATACAATAATATTGAGAAGTAAGTATAATTATACGATTAAGTCAAACAAATACATCACATTACAATATAAATGAAATATATTTAAATTAATCAATAAAATTCATATATTTAGTAAAAATCGTAATTTGATCGAGTTGTTTCAGCTATAACAATAAAAAGATCGGTTAAATGAAATTTATACTTATTACTTTTATTTCGTAAAATTTAATTTTAAACAATTTTTGCATGAAACATTAGGTCGTAACACATATGGTTCGTCGTATATGATAAAATATTCATAAATATGCTAATTTCGGCAATTTTACAAAATATTATGTATTTTGATATTTTTCTAGAAAACTAATAGATTTAAAAGAAAAACTGTAAGAACTTAATTTATACAAAACAATTAGATCTACAATTTAGTTTAAATATTTTTTTTGTGAGAGCACTAATTTACGAGTTAATTGCTAAAAACTAAAAAATTACCCCNTTTGAGAGCGCTAATTTACGAGTTAATTGCTAAAAACTAAAAAAGTACCCCTTTTGTCCGATTTTCAACCCCAAGTCGGCACGGGTTAAACTTATCTGATCAGCCTGAAATCTTTTGTAGCCTTTTTTTATATGTATACATACAAATTTGGGGGGTGATCCCGAAGAATTTACAAAATTTTCAAAATAAGGAATACCCTAATGTAGATATATATCAATTTTAAACATAATAATTAATGTCTATACTTCAGATATGAAAATTATAATTACGTTAGCCTTTATAATATAAAGGTGAATGTAGATCATAATCTAAAAATATAGTTTTATGCCAAAGAATCAAAATTTAATTAATGTTTCATTAGGTTAATTTAATTTTAAACAATAATTTAATGATAACAAAATAGAAAAAAAAATTTCGATGTGAAGATAGGTATTAATTAAACTTAATATAATTAAAAGAATTATCCCTTTTAGGTATATTATGTCGTAACTAAAATATGGTTATACGATACTATTTTTTTTTTGTATTAATGAAGATTAATTTTTTGCCAATACTATGAAAAAATTCAGCATCAAGAACTTTTAGTTTATTGTGTAAATACGAAATAACCCAAAGATTAAATTGTCATTAGCTAGTTGTTGTAAAATGGAATCTTTTTTTATTAATTTTACGAAAAAACGTTTTGTTACTTAGATCAGTTAACACACGCCCCAGTTTAGATAAAACTTCAAGTTTAAACTTTAAATTGTTTGTTTTATTCCAATTATTTTTACTTTTTGTCAATAATTTACAATTTTATTTCAGCCACCTGATTATGATACCATATTTGACGATTCGTTTTTACAAGTTGTAAGTACTATTAATAATGATATCAAATCATTAGTCTGTGGAAAAAATAAGAAATATATTAATCATTCGCTTATAAATTATGATGACATAATGTTATTATCAAGATCTTGTAAAGATGATTATGAGTGTAGACAAAAAAAAGAGTCAAGCTTAAACAAATTAAAAAAAGAATTAGAGTCTTTAGAGTGTTTTCACACATTTTTATGTCTTCAAATTTTAGAAGTGTTAAAAAACGATATAAGGATAAAAAATTTAAATCCTAATCATACTTTTAAAATAAGTTTTCTACATGCATCTGTTTACGCAGTTAGGATGATTTCATTTTTTATTTATGGCAAGTTTATTGTTAGCCCTTGGCAATATAATTTTGCAAAACTACTTATTGTTTTAACAAGACTTGAAACTCAAAACAAGAATACATTTGATGTCAGTTTAAATTACTTAAGTGATTCTGCATTACTATCATCAATGAATGACTTTTGCGATAATTGTAAAAAAAGTAATGATTTTTTGAAATCCATTATTTTATTATCATTTAATACTTTCAAAGGAGAAAGTAAAAAATTTTTAAATCAAGAAAATTTCAAAAGATATGTGAAGAATTTATTGTCAAAGACACATATTTCCTTAGTAATANATTTATTGTCAAAGACACATATTTCCTTAGTAATAAAAATGAATAAAACTTCTCAAACACTTATTAACAAAGGTATAAAATAATGTAATACTACTAATAAAATTTATTAAACAAACAAACATTATCGTATGTTGATGAATGAAGTTTAATAAATTTATAAAAGTAAATAATATCACATTTTATACTTGCAAAAAATTCTACCTATTTATGAATTATAAAATTAGTGTTATATCCCTAAATACCCTGCATGTGTTTAGGAATGTAACATTAATTTTTTTTGGAATTTATTGAAATTTAAATATTTAAAATACAAACTTTTTTGTATATTAGAGAAAAAAATGTATTGTAGTACTTTTACAAATTTAAGGTACAAAGAAATTTTAAGTATTACATTTGGTACTTTCAAAAAATTTTACCTATTTAAATATAATTTTACGAAAAAACCAAACCTATTTGTTCTAGCATTTCAGGTTTTAAATCGAAACACGCTATCAATTAAAATAGTATTTCTATCAATAGATTCCTAAATATTTTTATGCTCACGGAGTGCTAAAATTTTTTTCGCATCTTCACGAATAACTTACCCACGTATATAACTTATGTACAGGATATAATTAAGAAAATAGGATTTTATGCTGATTTTGAAATAATCCACCAATTCATTTTAAAAATTAAACATTATCTACTTATTTGAATCGAAACGGTATTTATGATAGTGCTTTTAATCACTGTCAAATAATATTTATACTTTTACTAACTATGTCGTATCTTCACAAAGCTGTTTTTTTTTATTAACTAAATTATGCATCTTTACTGTACTACAGACCGGTATATTAATAATATTTTCATTTTTATTATTACTATGTATGCTGTATTATAATTTTATGATAACTTGGAGCTCTACTATCAATTTTCTTAATGATTCATTTTTGCTTGTTATTGAGCTAAAATACTTCAATCTAATACAGCATGATAAGCTGAGTAATTATATTTTCATACAAATCCTTTTTTAACGAAAAACGGCAGCATAAGTCGTTGCACGCAACTTGAACTAGATAACTGTGATGATACATCTAACATTTTTTTGTTGTAAGTGAAATCCCTTTACGTTACACAATATTTATTAAAAATTTTACAGAGGAACGTTGCTTTGAATTTTTGTTCATCAATTAAATCATAACTTAATTTTAAACAAAAAATGTATACAAACTAATTATTTTTATTATTATGATTCTTTTTCATTGTATTGATCTTATCGTTTAAATATTAAAAGTAATTTCATTTCATGTTTCCTTAATTTGTTTTTCATTTTACCAATAATGGAGCAGCTAATCAAAAGGAAGTGGTTATCGATAAAGACTACGAAAATATTAAAAAAGTTTTACTACAAAGTTTAAAATTAAATAAATATGACGATGAAACATTTAAGAAAAATGAAATATATTTCGTTCACAAAAATTTGTGGGAAAAAGTACGTAAAACACATCTATCATCTTCTCATTTTTTCTATGTTTGTACATTTAATCAAACAAAAGACAAGGAATTATTCTTAAAAAAAACATTACGCATTCATAATAAAACAACTGATACCAAAGATAATATCCCGTAAGTAATAATAAGTATAATAAATAATATTAAAAAAATTATTTTCCCATATTATTTTTTTAATACTTTAGTTTCAAGCGTTTTTAATAAGACACTAATATCCTGTTTTTTGCTTTTGATGATATATATATATATATTATATAGGTTTGCTGTGCAATATGGCACAGTTAATGAGCCCAACGCAATAGAACTTTTTGAAAAGAAAATGAACACAAAGATTAAACCATGTGGTCTATTTTTTGATGGAAACATTAACTATTTAACAGCAAAACCAGATGGTTTAATTGGGAAAGATGGTATTATTGAAATAAAATGTCCAGTTAAGGCCCAATATATGACTCCCGAAAAAGCTATAAAAGATAAAGTGATAAAATATGTGCATTATAATGAAAATGAAGAACTCGTACTAAAACGTACTTCTCGAATTTTTTTTCAAATACAAGGAGAACTGCATATTACTCAAAGGCAGTATTGTTATTTAATTATTTGGACCCCAAAAGGTATTTTAATCATTATCAGATATCATTATACTTGATCCAACTATACCACGTCACCACTGTGCCGCGACCCCCCTGTGCTGGGGGTTTTTTTTTTTTTGATATACACATTTAATTATGATCTGCGATTACGATAATTGTTTTACAATCGACCGCGACAATGTAATTTCTTAAATGATTTCTTATTTCTTCTGGTGTAAATATTAGATTCATGACAAATTTTATGGTCAATGCTTAACCAATTATTAAAAGATTCCATATTCACGAAAACTAGAAACAATTTAATTAATATTTTATATAAAAAAATCACTTTACAATGTGATTCGAAACATGAAATTAAAAAATATTTTTTCTATAAAATGCTATTAGTTTTTTTTTATTTTTAGGAATAGTTTATTGTAAAATTCTACGAGATGACAATTTTTGGAACGATAATATGGAAAAGAGTCTCATTGACTTTTACGAAAACATTATGTTACCTGAAATAATAAATCCTCAATATTTTAAGAAGTTTAATATTGCTAAAACATAATAAATTATTATACATTCATATGTTAATTGAATTAATGAATTAACAAATTATTGTAAAAATATATTATGTCTAAATAAAACAACAACTAAAATAGTTAGGCGCTTCTAATTATAACATGAGTCAGTAAATTCGTCATTTAAATATTCATAAATTAAAAATAAAATACTATGATAATATAGCATCTATCTAGTTATATTACCATAACAAGATTAAATAAGGTAGGGACGAGTCAAAGTAGAAGTATAAGTCAAAATATAACAGTGATAAACAATAAATGATAAAATCTAGTTGTTGATTTAGTCTACTTCCAGTAAAAGTCATCCAATTATACAACTTTATTTTTTTTAGTTTACCATCGCTTTAGAGATATATTTAAAAGCTAAAAAAATTATACTACGGCCAAAATTAATAATTTAACTTTAATTATATACAATGTTTTTTGACTGGAAATTTTTCGATAGCATTAATACTGTATCATTTTTTTCACTATAGCACTATCATCATTTAACATTATATGTTTATTATACACAGTGTGTTTTGTACATTTAGTTAAAATATTAAAAGTCTTTTCAGAAAGGATTTTGTTGTATGTTATAATCTTTGATAAGGAAGAATATCGACTGACAATAGATAAATCATAAAAAATTATTACCTGCAAGTCATTTTTAACGATGCACTTTAATATTTTGTAATTCATATATGCATGAAATCAAATGTATTATAGATAACATGTTTAAATTTAAAATTTGCATACAGTACTGTATCCACTCCTGCCGAAATTGACCGAGTATTTATCATTCCACTTTATATTTAACTGCCAGTGTTTTAACTTAATTAGTTTAACATCGTTCTCATACATATCATTTTTTATAGCAATACACGTTTCTGGGCACTTTTTGTCCTTTGTATTAGCTTATATAAGTAATCATGAAGTGGTCAGAAAAGATGATGTAATAAATTGTATATCTACTTCTTTTACTTATTCCTAATTTTTTCTTGTATTAACTTTAGGTATTTATTTAAAAATGTATTACATTCTCGCATTAATTCCGTTATGGACTGAAATCGATGTGTTTAATGATAAAATTGTTTTTATATTATAGAATATAATATAGATAGTTTAGAAAAGCGATATTATAAAAGTACCCTAGTTTTTGAATGTTGCGTCCTTGAATGTCAACATAACTCGCCCTTCTTTATCACACTTAAAATTTTGATAGAAATGTTTTTTACACAGCTTCTTGTTGACTGAATATACTTTACTTTCTATGACTTCATCTAGGCGCAAAATTCAGAAATTTTATATTCTAAATAAAGTATTTGCGTAATATTTTTAATAAATATACTGCTGTCAGAACTAGGCGATCAAGACGTCGGACCGGATACTATCTAGCCAAATTGTGTCTTTTGTTGTATGTTAGGACATTGTGATACAAAATGTAATTGTCTCTCACACATTAATTTTAAAAATATTTCTGGACCTAATATCATGTTAATCTTTTTCACGGTATAAAACTATGGATGTGTCAACACAGCTTTTACTGAAATATTCAGTATTTACGATTTAATTAACAAAACTGGTATGTTCGTTAAATTTTGGTAATTCGTAAAAATTTAACTGTGGACCTTAATCAGAATTTCGGGATTTAATTGTTGCTGTTACCTGGATAGTTATATTTTGATTGCTTTGATTTATACTTATGACAGACTAACATAATTTTTTTGGTAAATGTAAACTTTGAACCATATGTTATTTTATGAAACTTTGACCCTGAATTCAGTAATACACTGCAATACAACGTTTGTTTGTCACTTTTAGAAACTTTTAAATTTATTTCCTTATAGTTTTATTTTTCATCATGAACATAAAACACATTTTATTTGGGCGATGTATTTTTAATAATCTAAAAACACATACTTTATTTGTTAAAAATAGCACTATAGACGATTCCTATTTATTTAATTGAATAAGGTTGGAATAAATCAAGGTATTATGTTATTAGTAAAATTTAAAAAATTTAAAAATACAATTTATACATAAGTCTTTTGTAAGAGATTAATTGAAAGCTATTAGTTATATATGCAGGAACTTGTTCAGAAAGTTGTTTTATAAAACTTCAATATATACTATTAAGTATTTTTAAAAAACTAAAAGAATGATTAAAAATCGTTGTAATACATTTAACTTGATAACGTGTCTTTTCGTTATTCTTATATCAGCACAAATATTTTTCAACTCAAATGCTAGCCCAGAAATACAAGTATGTACAAAAATAATTTTAAATATTTTAACATTTAAATTTTCTTTGCAAATTAGAAGATTCTAAAATGTTTTGAGTTCGTCCGAACTACAGAATATACAAACATAAATAAAAATATATTCTGTTATATGAAAATGGACAGTAATACAAAGATATTATGATGTGTGTATGTGAGGGTCCTGCTAAAATAATAATGATCCAAATTCCATAATTAACCCAAGTATTGCGCTTATTCTCCAGTACGTGTTCTAAATATTAAATCATTCGTTATTATATTAATCTATTGTCTTATAAGCCCATGGCTTTCCAAATATTGGCGTGAATAAAAATAATAATTTGATGAAACAGAATATTTTTTTGAATATTCAGCATTTAGACCATATAATAAATTTTTAATTTAATTTAAAATTAGCAATTAGTTTTTTTCTATTAACTTAAATTTTTGAGATAATAATAAATTAGCATAATAAATCATAAAAGATAAAACAGAAGAGTTAAAAAAATGGTATAAAATAAAATATGGTAGTATAATAGTAGAATAATATAATATATGGTGATATATAGCAGAATATTTAAGAGTATAAAATGCGTAATAATATAAATAAAAATGGGTTTTAATTTATCTTAATGGTTTATTACTGGTCATTACTTTATAACCTAAGTAACGTAATGGTATTTGAAACAATAAAACGTTGATGTTTAATTTTATTCTGTTTCACAGGCTTATACAACGTGTAGCGTGAAAAGTACTACAAGTTATATAGTCAATATGACTGCTTATAAAAACGATTTTATTTTAAATATAGTGTTGTGACCGGGTTGGTACGGTAGACAAAATGCAAAGATAATGCGTTTGATAATTAGTTGCTATTTATTATATTTAAAAATATGTTTACACTTATAATTGACTTCTCGACTTTAATGAGTTGATACTTAATTAATATAAAAGATTCAGTGAGCAAATTAACAAAAGATTCAGTGAAAGTGATTCAGTGGAGAGTCGTCCAGGTTCGACCCTATGAACTATATGACTCTTGAACGAGTAGCTGACTACTACTGGCGCGTCGCCTCAGGCGGCGGCGGCCGTAGGCCCAATACATTGAAAAGGGCTGAGCAAGCATCGAATGTTCTAGAAGGACTAGATGCTTGCCTGGTAAATACTTTATATACAAGACAAAAGAGGTTTCCGTTCCCATGATTAATATATATACTATTAAATTACACAATTACAATTAGGCAGCAAAAAGCCAGTTCACAACAATAGGAGATTGTGTAACAAATCTATTTTATATGTATAAGATTCTATACACTCTGTATTTTTACTATAAATATAATTTTAATAATGTACCTTTAGTACATTTTTATTGAAAAAGTATCTTTTTGAAAGAGAATATTTTATTGAGAGATCGATATCAATACTTTTTAAAGCTTCCTTTAGCCTGGCCAAAACAAGATTCAAAAATATTTATACCTGGTGGTGCATTAAGTTCCGGCGCTGATGTATTGAAAGAATATTAGTTAACATTTGTTTCCATTAAAAGAATAGATACAGTAGCTAAATGGAATCACGGCACAGTGTGGATAAGTATAGATGATATATGATAGTGATTAAAATTACTATCACAAGAAACCCTTCGATACAAAACTGTAGATAGTGATTAATTTTTAAAATAAATAGTTGAATTATTTCCAAAAACCAAATTAAATACTATTTATTTATTTAAATCCCGATTACAACTATTATGATTTATAAGTGCAATATATGAATAAATATTCATTATAGCAAATAAAATAGTATGAAAATTAAGCTAGTTCAAAAATTGAAAGACGTTTTTCTTAACTTAGTGGAGGCAAAATATTCAAAATAAGTTTAAATTTATATATGTATAAAAATCATTACTTATTATGACAAACTCTTGTATTTATTTTTAATATGAACAAAAAATAAATAAATTTGAACACAAAAATAGCATGCTTTAAAAAACCGCACATAGAAAATATTCTTCTGGACAAATTTTTGTTTTTTATATTTTAAGTTCGTAACATAAGTCTTACATATGTTAAAAGCTGACAATAAGTTGAAAAAATTTGACTTGTGTGCAAAAGGTTCTATTTTAAATACACCCTGTGGATAAGTAAAAGTCAGATTTTTAATTTATTGATCTGTATGTAAAACAAATGAAAAAACTAAGGTTTCGATATAAAAAAATTACATTGCTTTGTTCATTTTTAAAAAGTTTTGGCAATTTTAAAAATCAAAATAATAACACAATAAACTTTGATTTTTAAATAAATATTACATTTTTGATTCAATTCAGCGGCTATTGCTTCATAAAAGAATATGTGTCGAGACAAATTTTTTTTTTGAATCATATAGTATTTAACATAAGATTTAATTGGCATATATTAAAGCTCGGAGTATTTCTGAAACATTTTCAAAATTTAAGTTGAAAAAATTCTATTTTTTACTCGTATATTTAATGTTTTTAACGCTCCCTTCATAAAGGAAAATGGTCTGATTTAAAAACCAAGTACATCGAAAAAAAGAATAAACATAAAGTGTTCATTGAAAAAAAATTGAATTAATCGAATTATTCAGATTGATTTTTTAACACTGGTTTACAGTTATTATTTTAAAATGGATAATGTGAAATCAGTAAAGTTTACTGTCAAGGGTAAAATCAAGATATTTAATTTCAATTGAAGTGGGAATAAAATAATTAATTTTAAAATAAAATTTAAAACCAATTTTTATTTCGTCAAATTAATTTATATACGCCAATATTTGTAAAACTATGGGCTTAATAAAGTAAGAACTAATATTTGGAACCCTTACCAGCGAATAAGCACTGATCAGACGAGGTTCCACAGGAGTATAGTTACAAAATATTTAATTTATAAAATCATAAAATAAGAATTTTAAATGAGTAAAATAATAATAAAATTGAAAAACAATAATTAATGTCTTTACAACAAATATCTAAATGATAATTATTGTCTTTTTTAAAAGATCCAATAATATGGCTTGATAACATCGATTTCAAAAGTCTTTCATGTTCCACACAGAAGTTGATTCGATTGTTATTAATAACATAATAATAACAAAATAGAAAAGGTGTTTTAAAAAGAAGGCATTTAATTTCCCCTCGTCAATCCCTTTAAGAGATTTAACACTTTTATGTTCACTATGTCATGACAAAAATTAGATAAAAATGCTATTTTTTTTTTTTATATTGACTAATTCCTAACTAATATTGTGAAAATAATTTCAAGATTAATTCATTACTTATGTAAATACAAAAGAATCCAAAAATAGAGCTGTCTACTGAATGATTTTTTTATTATAACTCACTCAATTACTTACAAAATAAATATAATTTAAACATTTTTTTTTTCTTTTCTTTAGTTTCACATTATTTTTGAATTATTAACTATGTAATACTTTTTAAGTTAATCCCTTACGCCTTTTGAGATGTCAACTTGTTATGTCATATGTGAACACATTATTTACCGAAAAAATATTCGATAAATATTGACTCTGGAATCTTTCAGATCTGCCATTTTGAAATTCAATTAAAACTTTACTCTGCTTGTTTTATTATTATTACTTTTATTTTTTGACGATAACTTACATAATGATTTCAGCCACCTGATTATGATACCATATTTGACGATTCATTTTTACAAGTTATAATTACTATTAATAATAATATCAAATCATTTGTCTGTGAAAAAAATCAAAGATTTATTAAACATTCATTTATAAATAAAGATGACATTAAGTTGTTATCAAGATCTTGTGAAGATAATTACGAATGTAGACAAAAAAAAGAATCAAGCTTAAACAAATTAAAAAAAGAATTAGAGTCTTTAGAGTGTTTTCACACATTTTTATGTCTTCAAATTTTAGAAGTGTTAAAAAACGATATTAGGATAAAAAATTTAAATCCTAATCATACTCTCAAAATAACTTTTCTAGATGCATCTGTTTACGTAGTTAGGATGATTTCATTTTTTATTTATGGCAAGTTTGTTGTTAATCCTTGGCAATATAATTTTGCAAAACGACTCATTGACTTAGCAAGACTCAAAAGACAAAAGAAGGATACACTTAAATTCAGTTTAGAATACCTAGATGACTCAGTATTACTTTCTTCGATGAATGAATTTTGCGAAAATTGTAAAAAAACAAATGAATTATATATTTTTCAAGAAAAAATTAATAAATTTTTAAATAAAAAAAATTTCAATCTTCATGTGAAAAACTTAATGTCAAAGACATCTCTTCCTTGTATAACAAACATGAACAAAACTTCTCATACACTTATTAGCAAAGGTAATCAAGATGATGTATTTTTAAAATTTTTAATTTAAAATGCTTTCTCGTATATTTGTGTAAAAAGTTTTTATAAACGTAAAAATATATATTGCAAATGATACTTGCAACAAATTTCATTTATATAGGAATTAATAGGATCCATCTCGGTGGGCTCTGCTTCAGACCCAGAACACTTCACATTGTCATTACGGATAGATCACATACTCCGAATGCAGTACTTAAAACACTTATTGTGCCCAGCATAGTCTGGCACAATATGTGTTTTCAAAAAAAAGTGTTATTTCAGAATTAGTAAGAAAAAAAAAATAAGGTAGAAAAATCGAAAAATAAAAAACGTTTAATTATTAAAATGAGTAAAATTCATAAAGGGTGAATAGTAAAATTGATTGTAGATATTTGTTACTTGTTGTTATTTAAATATTATTATTAATATTTCAATAATAATACTATCTTTGGTATCAAAATCATTAATAATATTCTGTTATGACGTCATAGGTTGAAATTAGTTACTATTATATAGAATTTTAAATAAAGGAACATAAATATAAATTTGAATTAATGTTTTAGAATCTAATACCTTAATACAAATTTTTATTAGGCGCCAATGAAAATGATAATTAGTTGATAACTAAAAATTTGATGATAACATTGTCTTATTTGCAATTAATGTTAATAGTTGTTGGATACAGGAATTCATGATTATGTCAAACTCCAATGAACAATTATACTTTAAATGTAGAGATCAAATATACTATAGATTCAGTACCATAAAACAATAGATATTAGAAAAACATATCCTATAATATAATATCTTAGTGCCTTAACAATATAACTACAAATACAAATNGGTAGAAAAATCGAAAAATAAAAAACGTTTAATTATTAAAATGAGTAAAATTCATAAAAAGTGAATAGTAAAATTGATTGTAGATATTTGTTACTTGTTGTTATTTAAATATTATTATTAATATTTCAATAATAATACTATCTTTGGTATCAAAATCATTAATAATATTCTGTTATGACGTCATAGGTTGAAATTAGTTACTATTATATAGAATTTTAAATAAAGGAACATAAATATAAATTTGAATTAATGTTTTAGAATCTAATACCTTAATACAAATTTTTATTAGGCGCCAATGAAAATGATAATTAGTTGATAACTAAAAATTTGATGATAACATTGTCTTATTTGCAATTAATGTTAATAGTTGTTGGATACAGGAATTCATGATTATGTCAAACTCCAATGAACAATTATACTTTAAATGTAGAGATCAAATATACTATAGATTCAGTACCATAAAACAATAGATATTAGAAAAACATATCCTATAATATAATATCTTAGTGCCTTAACAATATAACTACAAATACAAATATATATTCAAACTTATACTTAATAATAACCAACTAATTACTATTTATCATAACAGTTATACAAAAGAAAACTTTACAATCATTAAATTAAAATTTGAATTACAGTATTTTTTGTATTTTCTTTTAACGTAACATAAAATAAAAACAAAATTGTGTTACGCACACATAAAACGATCTCTGGATAAAAATTATGCACATGGCGATGGCGACTAATTTTTTATCAAGACATGCCAAAATTTTTAAACATTCACGGAGTGCTAAAAATTTCTTTCTGATCTCCAAACATAACTTTCCCAGATTAATCTTGACGAGCTCATTCACTTTGACACGGCACCGCGTTACTTTCGAGGCTGCCGTGTGCTCGTGTTACTCATAATATCAGCCGTCCATCTATCAATATGACAATCGGTTGTTATCGGGTGTCTCCCCGCCCTTGACACCGTGACAAGTGTGATGGTGTCACGTTTTCATAATCGTGAGAATTATTTTAATAAAATACAGACAGCACATCCGCTGCCTGAGACTGATGAATTAACAAATAATATTTATTTCCAAATCAGCAATAGNCTGAGACTGGTGAATTAACAAATAATATTTATTGCCAAATCGGCAATAGGTGTAATTATTATAAAAACCCAATAGACCTGACCATCGTGGTCAGTCGACTCCAGTGCCTTGTGTCATTCATCAGTCTCAGTACTCGGTTGTCGCTGTCCGGCTTACTGTTTAAAGTAAAGTCTTTGTTTATTCCTTTTCTAACCTATATACTCTTTTCCTCGACATTTCAGAGTACTTGTGTTTTGCACTTCGTCTGCACCTCGTACTCTGTTATCTTTCCTCACCTGGTACGCCTAGTATTTGTGTCTTGCACTTCGTCTGCACCGTATACTCGGCTACCCCGTTCTCTCTCTCTGAAGTACTTATGTCTTGCACTTCGTCTGCACCTCGTACTTCATTATCCTCTCCTAATAACTAAAGTACTCGTGTCTTGCACTTCGTCTGCACCTCGTGCTTCATTGTCCTCTCCTATACTCCAAGTATTTGTGTCTTGCACTTCGTCTGCACCTCATACTTTGGGCTCCTTTTGCGTACACCTGGTATTTGTGTCTTGCACTTCGTCTGCACCTCATACCTAGGTGTTACTCTTATTCTCCCTTCCTATAACAACAGCCTTTCGACACCCACAGCTAACCCGGAGTGTCAGCCGAGCACGGTGTCTGCTGTACGACAACACGCACGTGAATACCTAGACAGCAGGCACCACCTCCTCATATTCATCTTCGTACACATAGTTGCACATTTACTCTTTTACCTTTATCATTTTTACTGTGTTACGACACAAGACAGCCGCCGAATAGATATTACTAATATGCGTTCTGTTCCGTTTCCGACGTATGCCTTTACTGGTGGATCCTTTTTGGTTCTGTTTTCTTTTAGCTTCGATGCGAAGCTGAGAAGGTATTAATTTTACTATGATGTGTTTTTTTTTGTCTCTGTTACCACTTTTTCTCAGCTCTCACCAAACCGATTGCTTTCAATGATACGTCAAAAGAACACAAATCGTATCTAGTCAAAGACATTACCCTCAAAAGTTAAAAAAATTTCCCTCGTTTTCCGTAAATGGGGGAAACCTCCGAAAAAATTACTAATTTAAAAAACGCTAATTATCGAAATTTTTTCAATTTTTTTTAATTAAAATTGCTATAACTTTTTCAAAAATGAACAAATCAATATAATTTTTTTTATAGATGCTTATTGTCTTTACCTATCATTTGGTATTTTTTTTTTATAAATTTAACCTATTACCAGCTCACAGGGGAGGAATCAAAATGACAACTTTTTCACAAAAAGTTAAATTTTGAAAGTGTTCCGGCAATACTGACACTTTTATATATATCTTAAATTAAAGCTTATGTAATATACTTAAATATTAAAAAAAAATTTTTGGGCTTTATTTTGTTTACACGGTGAAATTGGCTACCAAATGCTATTATTGTGTGAGAATTTTCGATTTTGTATTTTACATTTTTAACTTTATTATGCTATAACTTTTTGAAAAATGTTTGGATCAATACAATTTTTTCATGACAAGTAGTATTTATATACATATTTCATTCGACATACTTTTTTTTTAAGTCAGACCATTTCCCTATATACGGGAGAGCTTCTAAAAAATGAATATAGAAAGTAGAACTTTTTGAACTTAACTTTTGAAAGTGTTCCGGAAGTTCTGACACTTTTATATATATCTTAAATTAAAGCTAATGTAATATACTTTAATTTAAAAAAAAAAAATTTGACCTCTGGACTTGTCTTCGTGGTGAAAGTTGACATCAAAGTTAATAAAAAATTACGATTTTTGTAAAATAATTTTTTTTTATATTTTTAACTTAAAAATGCTCTAACTTTTTCAAAAATGAACATATCAATATAATTTTTTTTTACTATAATAAAGTACATTACATTAGTTTTAATAGCTAATGTAATTACAATATATATTAATAGCTAATTACATTAGTTTTAAGATNTAAAGTACATTACATTAGCTTTAATTTAAGATATATATAAAAGTGTCAGACCTTCCGGAACATTTTCAAAAGTTAAGTTGAAAAAGTTAATTTTTTGTAAAAAAGTTGTCATTTTAAATCCCCCCCTATGGACAGTTAAAGGATCAGATATAACAAAAATATATACCAAATGAAAGGTATTGATATTATGCATCTATATAAAAAAAATTTATATTGATATGTTCATTTTTAAAAAAGTTATGGCAGTTTTTAGTAAAAAAAATTGAAAAAATTTTGAAAATTAGCGATTTTTAAATTTGTAATTTTTTTGGAGGTTTCCCCCATTTACGGGGAACGAGGGATTTTTTTTCAATTTTTGAGGGTAATGTCTTCGACTAGATACGATTTGTGATCTTTTGACGTATCATTGAAAGAAATTGGTTCGGTGAGAGCTGAGAAAAAGTGGTAACAGACAAAAAAAAAAAAAAAAAAAACACATTATAGTAAAAACAAAACCTTCTCAGCTTCGCATCGAAGCTAATACTTGTTTTCTACTGCAGTAGCAAATTTGACCGTATATGGAGATATTGTTTATATCCGCTATTAACGTAGCATACATTTGATTATTTGTAATAATCAAATTTGGTTTTGTAAATAAACATAATATTCACGGTCAATATGTCTAAGCCAGTCAACAAAGGAAAAATGGCGGAAATAATTCCCAACCAAATTTTTTTTTTTTTCAAAGTAGAATTAAGATATGTATAATGACATACTAAAAGTCCTCATCGATTGGACTTGAGCTTTTTTTTTACAGCCTCAAAAAGTTCAAAAATATGAGCTTTTTTAATTTTCTCAAAAAATATTTAACTTAAAAAAAAAAGTGTCGTACAAAAACTGTTTAAAAGACAATTTTAAACAATAAATATATTTTATTTTTTTTCATTTAAACAAATATTTTTCGAGTTACAATACATTTAATATGAGTACTAAAATTTATCATTAAAGTATCATTATAGTATCATTAAAGTGTAATGTATATTAAGATACAACCGATAGAGTAGACAATTGATTTGACGCTATATTGTTTAAACCCAACTAAACGATAAATTGTACATTCCCAAACAACAATTATATTATGTCAATTGCCAAAGAAACTTCTGCTAATAATAAAGATAATTGTCATAAAACGGTCTTTAGTCAGGTGCTGAAGCTGGTAAAAATTGTGGCTGCCGAAAAACAGGGCTTAAATGTTCTGTTATATGTGAACATTGCAAAAATCAATGGCGTACAAATTCAATAGAAATAAAGATTGAAGATCAAGAAAATTGTTCTTTTGTTGAAGATATATTCTATCAAAATTTAGAAAGGGAAAATGATTAAGAAAATGGAAAAAATTTTGTTTTATACATTTGTCAAATAACTTTATAGTGGAAAAAATCGCATCAAACAGATTTGCATCAAGACGTTGTTTTTTGATAATAATTTTAATCACTGTCACATATCATCTATACTGCACCCAATTATACAGACTGTGCCGGGACACTGCTGGTTTTTTTTTAAATAGCGATTAGTTGAAATAGTAGCAATGGGTTTACATTAGTTATTTCATTATTAATTTTAACAATAGAAGTATTGAAGATACAGTTATAATTTTATTTAACCTTTTAAGATTTATATCATGATAGTTATTATCTGCCATTGAGTTTACTAGAACAAGACCAATTTTAGACACTTTATGACAATTAATTTTATCATTACCAGAAATTCTGGCTGGGTTGACAAAAGAGAACATGAGGTAGATGAAATGAGAAGATCAGTGACTATAGGCGAGAGTGTGAATGTGGAGGTAGAGAGTAGTAAGTACTTAGGATCAGTAGTGCAAAAGAGCGGTGGTATTGACGAGGATGTAAAACACAGGGTTAAGTGCGGATGGTTGAAGTAGAGAGAAGCGTCTGGTGTCTTATGCGATAAAAGAATTCCAATGAGGCTTAAAGGTAAATTCTACAACAATATAGTGAGACCAGCAATGATGTATGGTCCAGAGTGTAGGGTGGTTGATAAGAAAGTAGAGCAGAGAATTAGTGTAGCAGAGATGAAAATGCTTAGTTGGATCCCATCACTATAGTTCCCTTTGTGAGAAGGGTGGATTATGAAATTGCTGGATTATTCCATAAGCAACATGAACTCTTATTTCTTTAATTATATCCTGATTAGTAGTTCTTTGATTTTAAAATATAATATATGAATAAATACTAATTATAGTTTTTAAATTTAGTATGAAATTGTGAGGCCAGCTATGATGTATAGTTCATTGTGTTGGGCGGTTGATAAGAAAGTAGAGCAGAGAATTAGTGTAGCAGAGATGAGAATGCTTAGTTGGATGAGTGGAGTGAATAGAAAAGATAGAATAAGGAACGAGCATATACGAGGGAGTATAAGTGTAGCGTCAATTGTGGATAAGATTAGAGAAAATAGAATTAAAATGATTTAGTCATGTTACGAAGAGAGAAGAATCGGAAGCTGTAAGAACAGTTATAAAAAATGAATTTTGAAGGAAAAAGAGGTAGAGGGATGTTATTGAATGTGATATGAGGACAGTTGATATGAGCGTAGAAAATGTGGGAGATCGTGTCAAGTGGAAGTTTAGAATGAGGGTGGCCGACCCCAAGTAGTTGGAATTAAGGCAAAGAAAAAGAAAATTCCGGTAGCAATTGACATAATATGATTCTTTTAAGGCAAAGAAAAAAAAGATTAACAGAAATTCCGGTGGCAATTGTCATAGTATAATTGTTGTTTGGGAATGTACAATTTATCGTTTAGTTGGGTTTAAACAATATAGCGTCAAATCAAATGCCTACTCTATCGGTTGTATCTTAATATGCACTACACTTTAATGATACTATAAATAAATAAACTGACACATACACACATATGCATTTATAACATTGTGTCTAACGTAAGTGTAACATGATAAAAAGTAACCGTAAAATGAAAAAAATTAGAAAATAAATTTTAGTGCTCATATTAAATGTAATGTAACTCGAAAAATATTTGTTTAAATGAAAAAAAATTAGATATATTTTTTGTTTAAAATTGTCTTTTAAACAACTTTTATACGAAACTTTTTTTTTTATGTTAAATATTTTTTGAGAAAATTAAAAAAGCTCATATTTTTGAACTTTAAAATGTGTATATCAAAAAAAAAAAAATCCCAGCACAGGAAGGTTGCGACACAGTGGTGACATGGTATAGTTGGACCAAGTATAATGATATCTGATAGTGATTAAAATCACTATCAAAAAAAAAAAAAGGCTTCGATGCAAATCTTTAGATAGTGTTTTATTTTAAAAAATTGGTGGATTATTCTAAAAGTTACATGATCTGCTAGTTCCTTATTAATATCCTGATTAAAATAAAGTATTTCGAATGAAAAAGGGATTATTAAAAAATATTATATCTCATGAAAAAATGTTTTGATCCATACAACTTTCAATAAGTTATAGCATTATTAAGTTAAAAATTTAAAAAATAAAATAACTTTACGAGGCTGTAAAAAAAAAGCTCAAGTCCAATCGATGAGGACTTTTAGTATGTCATTATACATATCTTAATTCAACTTTAAAAAAAAAAAAATTTGTTTGGGAATTTTTTCCATCATTCGCCAAAATAACTCCTTCGTTGACTGGCCTATTCGGGGAAATCATTAGCACAAATAAATTGGTTAGACAGCTACCATGTTACGCGAAGAAACCCAACATGCTAATTATGCTAGAGGAAAACCTACGTAGCGAAGGGAAGAATCCAGCTACTGGAATTCTACCACCCCGTACGTCACTCGATAGCGAAATTCCGGACAAATCCACGGACCGTGTCAGCGAACTCGACTCGAACAATTAGCGGTCCGGCGTAGCGCCTTTACCGGAGGAACGTCCAGTGAACCTCACGCTACGCACATCAGACGACGAATCTGATGGCGAACAACCGGGGGAAATTACGCGCGCACGCGGCAGAATAAGTCGGGGCGATTCGACAGAACATTCGCGACATTTCAAATAACTCGCGGATCGAGGCACGGATGACTGAATTAGAAAGGTCGCTGTCGCGTATGTCAATGGAACAGCGACAGATTTCAAACATGTTTGAGCGAATCAGTCAAAATATGCTGCCGTCCCCACATGTTGCTGCACAACCGACTATTCGTCAAGTTAACGTCGAACGAAACGATAGTCGAAGATCAGACGCTCATCGCGTTACATTCGGTCCATTGGGAGCGACGGACTTGACGCGACACTTCACGAGCTTCTCGCAGACATCGAAGCACAAGGAGCTCGCAACCTGAAACGGTCGTACGTACAAGCGTCACGCGCGTC
The DNA here is from genome assembly GCF_025091365.1 of Daktulosphaira vitifoliae. Lineage (NCBI taxonomy): Eukaryota > Metazoa > Arthropoda > Insecta > Hemiptera > Phylloxeridae > Daktulosphaira > Daktulosphaira vitifoliae. Next base: position 51,701,210 of record NW_026099572.1, read on the forward strand.
GCTACCACGGATGTGTAGCACGGGTTGGCAGGACGTACATTATCAGCGCACTTATTTATATGAGAACGAGACGACCGATTTTTCATTTACGCGCCAACCACGGATGGGGCAATTCAACACAACCGACGGTCATCGGTCTTTTAATGATTTGTCGCTTAACCACAGCTCGCGGTCTGTATTGGTACCTTACTACGACCTACGCACCGTACGCGCCTGCTTGCCTGAATATTACGGGAGAAACGGAGAGGACCCAAGGGACCCAACTGCGTGGGTTAACATCGTCGTTCCGTTTCTGAATGGCAGGGAAGGTGATTGGTGGCGAGTTATTAAGTTAAATAATATGCCATGAACGGAATTTAAGTCCGAATTACTCGAGGAGTTCGACAATATCGATATCCGGACTGCGCTCAAGACGGACTTAAAAACAACGCGACAGGGCCCCCGAAAAACGTTAACGTTAAAGTTTATTATTCATAAAAAACGTTTGGCCGCGCGAGTACGTTGTGGTTTACCGGAACAACAACTTGTGCGACAGTTAACGGAGCTTTTACGGGACGATTACCACGCTATGATATGGTTAATGCACTCAACGTCTTTCGCCGATCTACGTGAGATAGCGCACGGCTTAGATAAGACCGCGGCTCCTCGGTACGCTCCACCAGCGTCCCAACAGTCAGCCGAACTACCTCCGCGGCATACGCCGCAACCAGCGGCCCGAGAGCAAGCGGGTTAAGTGGACGCACCGCCAACCCCGTGACGATATTGCGGTGACTGACACTGGCATCGCCGATGTCCAAATAGACCGTCGGTATCGGAAAACGGCAATCAGTTATGAGAGAATTAGTCCGCTACCCCAGCCTACAACAGATTTAAACAGGGCGCAGCGTTTTAAACGACGTTTCATTTAAAACGCGCCCTGCCGCTACGTAATTTTTATCCGGTAAAAACGTATCACGCATCACGACCGTCGCGCAATACACCGAATCTAACGGTCCTTACGAGTTACATACCGCCAACAATCTTGGCACTCTTTCGGCACTGCACCCCTCTTATCGGAATGGAGGTTATGCCGCGATAAATTCGGATGTAATCAGGATATTGAAGTTCGAACACACTGTCGACCGACAATAGCGCGAGTCAGGTGTTCGAAATTTTTTCGGGCACAGTGAGAGAGAGGGTGTCAGTCGACCCGGCAAGTCGACTAATGGCAGTTAACGCTGTCACTGGGCAAACCGGCATCGCGGTTAAGAACTAGTTGCCCCCCGTTCGAACCGTAAACCACCCAAGTAATGGCCAACGAAAATGACCGCGTAGAATTACTACTCCAGTAGTCGAGTTAGAATTCGAAACTAGCTTCGTCACAGCTTTACTCGACTCACAGGCGCATAAATCGTATGTAAAACCGGTAATTGCTTATAAATACGGAACTGTTTATAAAGGACACACCGACACGGTTATAATAGCAGACGGACACATCGCTACGACGATAGGTACCTTCATGTTTATCGCCAAAATCGCGGATTTAGATGTGCGTTTTTCAGCGGTTATTTTAGACGACCTGTGTTGCGACGTATTACTAGGCCATGATTTTCTGATTGATCAGATAGTCGCCTGGGACTATTCAGCAGGAACAATGCACTTTGGCACTAAGAAACCTACACCGCTTGTTGGAAATCAGGCACATGACACACGATCCGCAAACCACATCTGATGCAGTTAGATATAACCGGCGACCCACGAACACGCGCGTTATTAACACAGACGATATGTAATTGCGCCTCGGTTTTTAACGACACGGTTGGTCGCACAAAATTGATCGAACACGACATTCTATTGAAAGACCCGACTCCTATTGCACTAAAACCGTACCCCTACCCCTGTACAAACAGGAGATTATTGACGATATGGTAAACGACATTGAGGCGCAGGGGCTAATAGAACCGAAAGGATCGCCGTGGTCAGCACCGATCGTGCTGGCGAAGAAGAAGGATGGGACTTTTCGTTTATGTATAGATTACCGACGACTAATCGAAGTTTTAAATTTTTCCAAATGATCTTAAATTTTCAGAATATTATTTTTTTATACTAAAAAAAAAGGAGGGGTGTCCCAAAAGAAATTCCGAAATTCAAAAAATAAGGACAACCTTAGTATAGAAGGAAAGGAATAATATTTGGTATTGAGCACTAAGTAATTTAATAACAACACATGAATAAATAATGACAAGGTAATATTTCCGTTCAAAAAAAACAACCAAGAAGAAAAAAAAAAAAAGAAAATTATAAAATATACAAATTAATAAATAAAATATTATTTTTAAAATAACGCTTATTCCATGTGGATTCTATGATTTTTTAAATAACTAATTCTTAAATATTTATCCAATGACGAACCGTTTGGATATTATAGTAACATGTATCACACGACACGCCAACACTGGTAACATCCGCTGGCGTGTCGGATAGACATGAATACCGTAGAATTTCTTACTTGATAGATCATTCATTTTATAATTACGGCAAAAACGCGATATTGACCAAAAGAAACAAATGATTTCAATACACTTAATACAACCAAACAAACGAGCGCGAATGAATTGTCATTAATCGCTACACATCGCAGGGATCGGTCCAACAGCGTTACCGTTACAACGGTGGTGGTTGCTGTGTTGGTGGAAATAAGTCGAAAGTGGCGGCGTACGTTGTCATCTTCTAAATTACCAGTCCACTCGACGGCTGCAGACATAATTATAAAACTTTTGCAGGGTGTCAGTGGCATAACTGATGTGACATATACAAACGTACACACTATGACACGTCAGCCCCCCCGTACCTTTTGCTGAATTGCATGTACGTAAAAAACGTCAACCCATCCCGTTTTGTGTACCTAACATTTTTAAAAATATATTTATACTTTCTTTTAGTTGATCTCATCATTTAAACCTTAACTGTTATTTCATTTCGTTTTCCTTTATTTTAATTTTCATATAACGAATAATGGAGCAGCTAATCAAAAGGAAGAGGTTATCGATGAAGACTTCGAAAATATTAAAAAAGTTTTTCTACAAAGTTTAAAATTAAATAACTATGATGAAGAATTATTTAAGAAAAATGAAATACATTTTGTTAATAAAGATTTCTGGAAAAAAATACGTAATAATCGTTTAACATCTTCTCGTTTTCACTGTGCTTGTTCATTTAATCTATCAAAAAACAAAGAATCATACTTGAGAAGAACGTTGCGCATTTGGAATAAAAAATATGATAATAAAGATAATATACCGTTAGTACTGTTTTAAAATTAAATTTTTTTTCGTGTAATTATTAAATAGTCATTTTTTTTTTTAAGTTTTAAGCGTTATTGAGAACATACTAATTTCTTGTTTTGTGCTTTTGTTGATTTATATATAGGTTTGCTAATAAATATGGCACAGTTAAAGAGCCGAAAGCAAAAGAACATTTTGAGAAGAAAATGGAGGTAAAGATTGAACCGTGCAGCGCATTTATTGATGAAAACTTGAACTATTTAATAGCGAGGCCGGATGGTTTAATCGGAGATGATGGTATTGTTGAAATAAAATGTCCAGTTAATGCCCAATATTTGACTCCCGAAGAAGCTATTAAAAATAAAGTGATAAAATATGTGCATTACAATGAGCATAAAGAACTCATACTGAAACGTAGTTCTCGATTTTTTTATCAAATACAAGGAGAACTGCACATTTCAAAGAGACAGTATTGTTATTTAATTATTTGGACACCAAAAGGTACTAAAAATAAATTCATTATGATATAATCTAACACGATCAATTAATTTTTTTATATACATTAAATTATGATTCGCGATTACGATAACTGTTTTACAACCGACCGCGACAATGTAATTTCTTTAATGATTTCTTCTCATATAAAAATCAGACCTATGTTAAATTTTTCAGTCTATACTAAACGAATTATTAAAAGTCTCTATAATCAGGAAAACTAGAAACAATTTTAGTATTATTTTATATAATTAAATCCCTATAAAATTTGATTCAAAACTTGAAATTCAAAAATATTTTACTATAAAATGCTATTATTTAACTTTTTTAGGTATAGTCTATTGTAAAATTCTTCGAGATGACAAATTTTGGAACGATAATATGGAACCAAAACTTATTCACTTTTACGAAGACTTTATGTTACCGGAATTATTAAATACTCATTTAACTAAGAATCTAAATATGACGGATGTTTAGCTAAAATATACTAAATTATTACATATTCATATTTATATAAAATTAAAAAATTATTGTAAAAATGTATTATTCATAAATAAAATAACACTTAAGGACTAAAATTAAAATACTATAATACCTTAACATCTATCTTACTATATCAAAATTAAATAAGGTGGGGACGAGTCAAAGCAATATAGATCAAAATGTGATAAAAATCAGTATCATAAAACTGTTCGACGAGGAAGTGCTCGAAGATTATTAGGTCAACATTTTTTTAGAAATATGGTTTTTAATTCAATATATTTTTTTAAACCGGAATTGCTACAGTTACCAAATCAGAAATATCTTTAATATTTTAGCATTGACTAGCATTAGTACTGCACTAGTAATTGCAACTGATTTTTTTTTGGTAAATGTAAACATTGAAACATATGTTCAGTAATATAACTGTGATCCTGAATCCACTGGCTTGTTTTCATCGTAGTGGACTATATTTACTGCTGTTGATAGCAAAATCTGAGCATCTTAATGTACTAATAATTATTAATAATAACCCAACCCAATTATTGGGTTTACGCACTGAAAAACTATGACATGCTGTTGCCCTTATTGTCTATAATTCTCATTTTTTGCACACTGAGACGATTCTTATGCTCCATTAATGTATATTTAAAACAATATTTTTTAAAACATTTGCTTATGTCAACGTATACTTATGTTGCATAAATTTAAACTTTTTATTTTCTCAATTCTTCAGGATACAGCTTACTTTAAAAATTATGAAAATTTAAATGTAGTATTATTCAGCTTACATACTGAACATTTAATACTGCCGGTTGTTACAAACGACGTTATTTTCGTCATGTTTGAATTACTTTTAATTAGTAAACAATTTTTAACTTTGCTCATTACTGTCAACGACATAATGGTTGAATTGAGAAATGACAAGAAGAAATTTCACGCGGGTGATGCTTTGCCACGGTTGCTTTAACGAGTATCTAAACTGTATTCATAAAGCAGCTGTGCCAACGCTTGACTTCTGTGCGGATATTTTGGAAGAGGCAGACAATGCTCTACACAGTCTCTTCTGGTACGAGGCATCTGGTAAGATTGGGACTCTTTGTTGTCCCAACTAGGGTCCACGTTGCAAGTCGGGTCCATGGCAGATCTGATGTAAGTGAGCCAGAAAGCGTGGTCTTTCGTCTAGGCATTCGCCATAGCAGTCATAAACTACAAATACTCGCCTGCACATCTACGATAAAGGTAATCACGCCATTCATTTCAGGAGGATATGAGTTGCTGGTTTACCAGCACTTAAGTGTATCTNCATAAACTACAAATACTCGCCTGCACATCTACGATAAAGGTAATCACGCCATTCATTTCAGGAGGATATGAGTTGCTGGTTTAGACCAGCACTTAAGTGTATCTCATGTGTATTTTATGTTTGTGAATTATATTACCTTGACCTTTGCAAACTCTTACTCTCAATTCCACGTTTATTTTTTTTACGCATTAATTAATTTTCAATTAAGTAAAATTATCTTTATTTTATATAGCAAATACAGAGTGCCGTGCGTCATAAGTTTTTATTATTACAGGAATTCTCAAGATTAAAAAATATTAATGTTTTAGCTTCGATGCGAAGCTGAGAAAGTATTAATTTTACTATTATGTGTTTTTTTTTTGTCTCTGTTACCACTTTTTCTCAGCTTTCACTGATGCGATTTCTTTCAATGATACGTCAAAAGATCACAAATCGTATCTAGTCGAAGACATTACCCTAAAAAATTGAAAAAATTTCCCTCGTTTCCCGTAAATGGGGGAACCTCCAAAAAAATTACAAATTTAAAAATCACTAATTTTCGAGATTTTTTCAATTTTTTTTACTTAAAATAGCTATAACTTTTTCAAAAATGAACAAATCAATATAATTTTTTTTTATAGATGCTTGATGTCATTACCAATCAATTGGTATATTTTTTATAAATTTAATCCTTTACCAGCCCACAGGGAAGGGGGGGTTCAAAATAACAACTTTTTCACAAAAAATTAACTTTTTCAACTTAACTTTTGAATGTGTTACAAAAATACTGACACTTTTATATATATCTTAATTTAAAGCTAATGTAATATACTTAAATATTAAAAAAAAATGTTTGGGCTTTATTTTGTTTTCACGATGAAAATGGTTATTTTTGTGTTAAAATTCTCGATTTTATATTTTACATTTTTAACTTTATAATGCTATAACTTTTTGAAAAATGTATGGATCAACACAATTTTTTTATTAGAAATAATATTTATATACTTCTTTAATTCAACATACTTGTTTTTAAATCGGACCATTTCCCTTAATACAGAGAGGGTTCAAAACATAAAAATGCATAGAGAAAGTAGAACTTTTTCAACTTAATTTTTGAAAGTGTTCCGGAAATTCTGATACTTTTAAAACTTTAAAGTTAAAAAAAGTTTAACTTTATTTTGTCTTCAAGGTGAAAATGACTATCAAATGCTCTTTTTGTGTGAAAATTCTTGATTTTATTTGTAAAATTTTTAACTTTATAATGCTATAATTCATTTAAAAGTGTATGGATCAACACAATTTTTTTATGAGTAATAACATTTTTTAATAATCCCTTTTTCATTCGACATATTTTATCTTAATCAGATCTTAGATCCCTCTCTTCTTTTCAAAAACCTTTTTTTAGTTAGTTATTATTATTTTATAAAAAATAATTGAATTAACTTTTAGAAACCAACCAGAACACTCATATTTTAATTGTTAAAATATAATATATTATATTATGCTGTAATAATTTATTACAATAATGTGATTAACTAGTTAAAAGCAAGTAAATTATTTTATGACTCAAGTTAATAAAATGTTATCAAGTTAAGTTAGTAAATGGAGAAAATTTTCATTTGTCACATGATACTTAAAATGCGTATAATTAATTAAAACAGTCATTAACCTATAATTTCCATATTATAAAATTATCACGCGAATTATAGAAACTATAAAAATACAACCCAAGTTATTCATATTTGCTAATTGAAAATGTAATACTATAAAACTATAATTGTCATACGTGACCATTAGACAAAATAACAGTAAATTAACAAGTCTTAATAACTAATTGATTTTGATAAAGGGAAAAAAGAAAAACCAATACACTTAATTTCTATACTAGTCATTCAGTTATAAAATTTGTCTAAAATGTCTTAAGATAATCATACAGAATAAACTATAACCTAAAACTAATTTTGATACAATTTATCTAAATTTAAAAATTTAATTTAAAAAACAATAGCACAGTGAAGTCGCGGCACAAAATAGATGTAGCATAGATGATGTCTGACAATGATTAAAATCACTATTATAAGAAATGATACGCTGTAAATTTGTTGATAGTGTTTAATTCTAAGAAATTGATGCATAATTACAAAAACAACATAGACTCCTTAATTATAACGTGATTAGTAGTTCATATATCTAAAGGTATAATTTATGAATAAATATTTAATATAGAAATTAAATGTAGTATGAAATTAATATTTAATAATTTAATATTGTAATTTTTACGGAAAAAATGAGAAAGTAATATATTTTGTTACTTCTATGACAAACATATTTTAAAATTAAAAAGCTTAATAGAATACTTTATAAAAAAGGAACCACAGTATACAAAGAACTTTCATGGGAATCAAAAATATACTTTTCTAAATCAACTTTTTGCACTGATTTCAAATCTGAAATTAGACTCTTTCTATTACTCCTAAGTTTTGATTATTTTACTAATTACTGAAAAACAAGAATAAAAATAAAAAAATTGTTAAATTATCAATGATTTTGATTTTTAATACGTTAAAAATAATCAATGCAAAATATCATTTTTTTTGGTCCTTTAAAGTTAATTTTTTTAAAAAATTTTTTATAGAAAAAAGTTAAATTTGTTATCATGACTTTTAGCACAACTTGCAGTTTGAAATTGACATCATTAAATAGAAAATTTTATGAGAATTAAAAAAAATAGTATTTTTAAGATTAATATGCAGTCAAGAAATTAATAGTATAATTACTATTTACAGTAAATGTATCAGAAAAGCTAATTATTTTTAACACGCTTATATTAGATTCACTTGTATGTATGTATGTATGTATGTATGTATGTATGTATGTATGTAACTCTCCAAACGCCACGCGTTATCGCATATTCCGTCGTCTAGACTAAACTGTCATAACGCATTCACCCCACCCCACGCCTCGCTCATCACACGACGGAAACACTATTCCTGTAATAAACAAAAAGAAAGACGAAAGGGGCAAAGGGGAATATGGTTGTAATAAATAAAAAGAGAAACGAGTGAGTGTAGGTATGTAGTCTTGTAATAAATAAAATGGCTATAATAAGGTGGCGAAGGAATGTTGTTGAGTGTGTTTGGGGCTCGGAGTGTGAAAGGGAAGAAATGTAAAGAAATGTAACACAGGTGGCCAATAAGGAAATAATAATCGTAGCAGGCGTAGTGTAAAAAGGATGGGTACCAATGGAAAGCAAAAGTGTCTATAGATACCCGGTAGTGACTACAATAAAATGAAATAGAAAGGGATCTCGGGGTATGTATGCTTGTGTAAAAACGTCTAATGTATGAATAAGATGGAATTACAAAGAAGGGTCACTACCTAGCTCCTGCACAGAAACGCGCACACTAATTTCCGGCGACTCACAAATATCGTGTCTTTTATAAAAATATTTCAGTTTATTCTCAATGACCTATCTTGTTCTAATTGTTTATTACTAAAAAATTCTTCAGTAAAGGATCTATTATAAACTTATTATATAAACAAATGTTTCACTTACCTCTGACTATCCTGATATTCTCTTGAGATGAATGATGTTGTTGATGTAATGATTATCGATATATACGTTTACGCATTAATGCACGCAATTATATTTATACGGTTTATATTATTATTAACTCGCGTGTAACTACTTTTCTAGTACAATTCTATATTAAATCTACCCAAGGTGAAATCTAAGTTTGTTATAACTCTGTCTTTTTGCAAAAACCTTTTGTATATTTATGTAGTATAGTTCTTAACCTTGTATATGATGTTTTACGTTAATATATTTATTATTTAATAATTTATAAAGCAAATGAATAACTTCTAAGTAACATAACTGTCCTGTGCAACAAAACTATTTCCAAGTGGCCTACGTCTTTTCAGTCGTCCAGATGGTGATCTAGGGTAGATGCGAGCTCAATTTCAGTTCTTTGCACAATAGATTATACTAGTGTCCTACACTCCGATTACAGTGCCGGCACTGTGGCATAGATCAGACTAGCTGGTCGATAAGTGGAGAGACACTTTTAGTTGTTTAGTATGATGTTAGTTATAAATATATATTAGTAAAATATTAGTTTTTAGTATAATATTTCGACTCTGATTTATTTGTATTTCGTAGCTGGATGTACCAACGCGAGATCTCAAATAATATCTTTGTCTTTATGCAAAGAACCTTATGATATGTGGCCTACTTCTTTTCAATCACCTGTAGGACGACCTAGGTTAGATGCGACTGTACTATAGATTTATGCACGATAAGTTATGTTAGTGTCCTACACTCCGATTGCCCGCACCGTGGCAGAGATCAGACTAGCTAGTCGATAAGTGGAGAGACACTATGAAGAAATCTTATGGTTAACTAAAATTCTAATTATGATATTATTGTACTATTACCCTGTCCAGCCAGGTTGTGGCCCTTCAATAAGTAGTAAATACAATTCAATCAAATTAATTACCTTAGAATATCTAATGTATACTACAAAATAATATTAATAATTTATGCGTTGTAAATTATATAAGTGTCCTACACTCCGATTGCCGGCACTGTGGCATAGATCAGACTAGCTGGTCGATAAGTGGAGAGACACTTTGA
>NW_026099572.1:51711543-51724526 GCF_025091365.1 Daktulosphaira vitifoliae
ATGTATGTATGTATGTATGTATGTATGTATGTAACTCTCCAAACGCCACGCGTTATCGCATATTCCGTCGTCTAGACTAAACTGTCATAACGCATTCACCCCACCCCACGCCGCGCTCATCACACGACGACAACACTATTCCTCTGTATAAATTTATTTTTGGTTATCGTACCCGTGTGCTTGTCATCAATATTATATATATATAAACAAATTTTTATTTTGACTGACCAATACTATCCGCGTACCATACGGCTTACGTATATATTCCTACTGCCGTTTATACCTCAGGTATAACGTTAGTCCGACACGCCCGCCCACAAAACACAGCTATACCTAGTGCATGATACTTTTACGTAGTTAAGTCGCATTATTTGTATATATATATATTCTAATTACTATTAAAAATATATATTAACACACTTTATTCTAATTAAGAGATATAAAGTATTCATTCCGAATTCGAGGGATGTTTTCCGTATTGTCATTTTTCGTCACTACCTCCATGTTCCGGGAGTGGGTAATTTGCGCGCCTGCTGCTTTCCTTGGATGTGGTAGCCGTTTCTCAGACTCCCTCCCCGGAATCGAACCCTGATTTCCCGTTACCCGTAACAACCATGATATTGATAGTAACTACTATCATAATATGAAACTAAAAAGTAAAAAATAAATATAGTTTAAAAAACTAAATATTCAGAACTTAATTAATTTTATCGATATACTTTATCTGAAAAAAAAAAATCAAAAAGTTGTTAAAAAATCTACTAAATTGAGCATATTATAAAATTCAATTATAATTGTAAAAATCTATTTTAAACTCAAGTGAAACTAAAAATCATTTTTTTTAAATGATTTATACAAATATATGTTACCAAAAATTTGGAATGTTATAGGTTGGCAGTAGCACACACAAATAAAGTTAAAAAATTAATAAATTACAAAGTAAAATTATTTAATTTTATACTTGAAACCTATTACCATATCAAACCTAATTCGACAATAAATACTTCAAATATATTAGAAATGAATTATTTTAATTATCTGTATGGAAAAGGATGGTTAAGGAACTTTTCAATTTTTGAGGGTTATATCTTTAACAAGATACTAGTTGTAATCATTTTATGTATCGTTAAAAAAAATTGAGGTTTCCCCCAATTACGAGGAACGAGGAAAATTTATTCTTCAATTTTTTTTTTAATATTTAGAAAATATCTTTTACTTTATTTAATTTTTCTAAAGATACTTAATAAATACTGAACTACTTTTAAAAACTTTTTAATTTATTTCTTCACAGTTTTATTTTTTAATATAAGCATATAATATATTTAATTTACATTATATGTTTTTTAATAATCTAAAAATACAATCATTTAATAACTCTACCCACATAGCAATTTCAATATATTAATATTGTCAAAATATTCTTACAAAATACTTTTTAAAATATTTTGAATAAAATATTGTGACAATATCTCATAAACATAATAAAAAATATATTCTATTGAAATATTTTCATAATATGCTCACAATATAATTTTTTAAATATTTGTTTATGTATATTTTGATAATATATTAAAGAGAATAAATACAGTATATTACACCGAAAATATTTCTACAATGTGCTTAAAAAATATCTTTTTAAATATTGGCTTATAAATATTATGAAAATATATTAATTAAAATAAATATAGAATATTTAACTTGAAATATTTGTTGAATATATTATCAATATAATTTTTTAAATATTATAAATATATATCTTGTTGGCCAACTGAGGTAACTTAAGAGACACAAGCCATCCTCTTTTCTCCCTTTAGTTACATCTTTGGATGATATTGGTATCTTGTTATATAATACTTATGTATTATATATACATATTCCTAAATCTTTAATAAGTAAACAGCCATTTTCTCTAATTAGTATCAATTTTAATTAACCTAATTCAATTAAGCTAAGTAAGTCAAGGACAGTAAAAAAAACCTTGTTGCTATTATTTGCAGGCCTATCGAGTTAAAATTTTTTTAGTTTGATCAACGCAATAATATCTTATTATTGTCCTGTGAAACTAAAAATCCTAAAAAGTTTTTTTATTATAGTTAGAATATATTTCTATATTATCAACAATAATAGTCAGTTTCTAACTTACAAGGAGAAATCATGGTGATGGGGTCACCGATTTTCAAAAAAATTATATGAATCTAATCTAAATTGAATATAAAATTGTATTTACTTTGAATTTTTTTAAACAAGAAAAATTACTTAATAGACAAATAACCATTTGAACTACCTTAAATAGTATTTTTTATTCTATTACTATCAAAGCAACCTGTGGGTCAATGGGTCACGTACGAATCCAAAGCGCTTGAAGTTACAGAGTTCGACTCTCGCGTAGCGGTCTAAATTTTTGCATTTTTTTAATATATTGATAAAACATTTTAAAAATATTGTCACAATATATTTTTTATAATATTTTAGAAATATACCTTTAAAATACTGTAAGAATGTAATATTCGCTGCTAAAGTATATTCTGAGAACATTGTGAGAATATTTCAATATATTCTGGTTATATTCTAGAAATATTTTAATATCAAAAATAAATATTCTAGGAATATTCTAGAAATATTTCATTGATATGTGGGTATAGACGATTTTTATTAAAATAATCAAATAAGATAAATCAAGGTAATATATTATTAGTTCAATTTATAAAGTTTTTAAAAATAAAATTTATTTATAATTTTTTGTAAAAACTAATTTGGTAATTATAATTTAAATAAGCAGGAATTTGTTCAGAATTTTTTTTTTTTTGTAAATCCACGCTTTATTTTCTGTTATTTTAATTTTTTTTATTAGTTCATTAAGAGACATAGCGATCTCCCCCTAAGAGGAGGTTTTCTTAACCATTTATACTCCGGGACTGGTGGTTGTCCGTCCCCGGAGAATGGGATAGTGACTTCAATTACCGAATTGATCTCTCGTTCAGTAAATAAAACCACCCATGACCGAGTTTCGCGCATTAAGCACTGCCGCGTTACTGACTTGGTCACACCGTCACAATTATTTTGTGTGATATACATTTATTTAGTACTATACTAAATTGAAAGCCTTCGCTTGTTTTAAGAAAATGCCGACATATTTTTTTTCAAGGACTATAAATTGATTTATTAATTCTTTCATAGCATAATTATTATAATTGATATCATTTTTTACGCATATATGACTTAGCAATTAAGTAAAATTATCTTTATTTTACATAGCATGAAGTATTTAAAACTACAGAGTGCCATAAGTTTTTATTATTACAGGAATTCTCAAGTTTAAAAAATATTAACTTTTATTTTTTAATATTTAGAAAATATCGTTTACTCTATCTTATTTTCCTAAAAATTAATATATGTACAAAAAGCCTTAATTTCTTAAGCGATTCCCACTTAATAAATACGAAGCTAGTTTTAGAAATTTTTTAATTTATTTCTTTACAGTTTTATTTAATATAAGCATATAACATATTTTATTTACATTATATTTTTTTTAATAATCTAAAAATATAAACATTTAATAGCTCTATAGACGATTTTTATTAAAATAATCAAATATCATAAATCAAGGTTATATATTATTAGTTCAATTCATAAAGTTTTAAAATAAAATTGATTTATAATTTTTTGTAAAAACTAAATTGGTAATTATAATTTAATGATTTAATGATATTGTTAGAAGCCAACAGTTTAAAAGTTATTTAATGTTTCTAAAAGTTAATTCAATTATTTTTTTATAAAATAATAATAACTAACTAAAAAAAGGATTTGAAAAGAAGAGAGGGATCTAATTTACTTTCCCCTCCTTAATCCAGTTAAGAGACTCATCGATCTTTGTTTCACTATGTCATTACTAAAAAATAGTCATTAATACAATCCAATATTTTTTTGTATTAATGTAATGTCTTATTTCTTGCAAATTCTATGAAAGATAGAAATCTTCGTTAATTGTGTAAATACGAGATACTCAAAGAAATCTCTCAGATGCGCCTTCTTTGAAATTCAATTAAAACTTTACACTGCTTGTTTTATTATCATTAATTTTTTTTTTTTGACGATAACTTACAAATTGATTTCAGCCACTTGATTGTGACACAATATTTGACGATTCATTTTTACAAGTTATAAATACTATTAATAGTGATATCAAATCATTTGTCTGTGGAAAAAATCAAAGATTTATTCATCATTCGTAAATAAATTATGATGACATAGTGGAAATACGAAAGAACCCAATGGTAAAGTTATCAATGACTGCCTGTAGGAAAATGAGATTTTTTTTTATTTATTTTACAAAATACATTTTGGTACCTAGATCTCTTAGATGACCGTCTTATTTAGCGTATTAAACCAAAAATAAAATAATAATTAGAATAAAAATAATAAAAGAGGTTAAGCAAGTGGTAGATAATTGAATATTTGCAATATTAAATTTTTTTTTAAGTTATATCATTTTTTATTAATTTTAGTAGTGGTTCATTATGGAATAGATTGTTCGAGGATCGAAAGCATAGTTTAAATTGTACTTACTTTGCGTCCTATGTAATGCAATAATATTTTAAGCAATCCAACGTTGTTTCTGGTATTAAATGCACTACGTATACTATTTACACTGCACGTCATATAGGCAATATAATTACTTACGCGAACGATTCAAATTTTAAATAATACGATTTAATTACACAAAATTTATTACTGATTTTACTTGTAAAAGATTCTAAAGATTCTAAATTTTATTAGAAGTATAAATCATAATTTTTCCTTATTTAATTTTTTTTATGTTTTTTGAATAAGTATTTTCTTTTGGGAGAATATATATTATTGAGTGATCGACCAATACTTCTTAAATCTTCCTCTGTTCTGGCCAAAAAAAGATTCAAAAATATTTATATCAATGTAAAAAATTTATCATGTGGCCGACCTCAAGTAGTTTGGATTAAAGCGAAGAAAAAGAAGATGAAAAAATTTATCAAGGAGGTATTGTGGTGGCCCAATGTATTGCAATACACATAGACCAATAAAAATTGTATAAAATTAATTTAAATCTCAGTTTAAATTGAAAAAATTGTGACTTTTAACTCTGTCTGCCGGCGCGATTTTTGTTAAAGCAAAGACATTAGCGACGAAACAGGCTACCCAATAAGAAAAGCTCACACTAAATTTTAACTATTAAATAAAAATTTAAAGTTGGGTTTGATGTATTATTAATATAATATAATAAAAAAAAATTATGTTTAAAATATTATTTGATACTTATTACCACAATAAGAAAAATGAAACATTATTATTTAATGAACAAATTAATTTAAATTAAAAGGTAATTCACTATAAAACATAATTCACTTTAAAATTTCTAAATTTCATTTAGTTTTAATAAATAATATTCTAAGTTCAAAAAATTTAAAAAAAATGACCAAGTTTTTTTAAATTGAAAAATATTCCAAATTAAATAAAAAAACGACTTAGACCCAAAGAGTGAAATCTTGAGAAGTGTCGTAGATTTTGTGTATTTTAATAGTCAGCAAGGGGTAATATAACGATCCCTTAGTTGATCATGGAAGCTGAGACTTATTATTCTAATCGAATTATTATAATGAGGGCCCTGCGTGTAGGCGTTACTTAAAAATCTCTACAATAATTATATTTTATCCCATAATAATCTGGTTGTTATATATTTTAAATAAGAGAACCCTGTTTTAGTGATCTTGTATAATCAAAATATGTGACATACATGTACAAATGATAACATCATATTATATGTAAATATTATAAGTAATAATATAATATTACATTAGATTCAATTTAAACTTTAGACGGCTTGTTATATAATAATTACTTTTATTTTTTGAAGATAACATACTTACAACTTGATTTCAGCCACCTGATTATGACACAATATTTGACGATTCATTTTTACAAGTTATAAGTACTATTAATAGTGATATCAAATCATTAGTCTGTGGAAAAAATCAAAGATTTATTAATCATTCGTTTATAAATAAAGATGACATAAAGTTGTTATCAATATCTTGTAAAAACGATTACGAGTGTAGACAAAAAAAAGAATCAAGCTTAAACAAATTAAAAAAAGAATTAGAGTCTTTAGAGTGTTTTCACACATTTTTATGTCTTTATATTTTAGAAGTATTAAAAATTGATATTCGGACTAAAAATTTCAATCCAAATCATATTTTTAAAATACAGTTTCCACGTGTATCTGAATACGTAGTTAGGATGATTTCATTTTTTATTTATGGCAAGTTTGTTGTTAACCCTTGGCAATATAATTTAGCAAAACGACTTATTGATATAGTAAGACTGGAATATCATCAAAAAAAGGATATATTGGATATTATTTTAGCACAATTAAATGATTCTGCATTACTATCTTTAATGAATGAATTTTGCGATAATTGTAAATTAAATAATGAATTTTTGAAATAAATTATTTCATTCACATTTAATACTTTCAAAGGAGAAATTGGACAATTTTTAAATCGTACAAGTTTAAAAAATTATGTGAATAATTTGTTGTCAAAGACAAAAATTACTTTTGTAACAAAAATGAACAGAAGTTCTTATACACATATTAATAAAGGTAATCAACATGATGTACTCTAAAAATTTTCAGAATAAAAACTTTCTTAAATATTAGTAATATATGGGTAATAAACATGAAAATTAATAATATTACAATTAACACTTTATCATCGACGAAATGCTGTGATTTTTTTTTTTTTATTTTGTTTATTGCCAGTTTTTTTAAATTCTTACTGTATCGATTTTTTAACGATACATCAAAAGAACAAATCGTATGCAATTAAAGACATATTACTCAAAAATTGATATTATTTCCCTCATTTCTCGTAAACTGTGGAAATTTCCCCAAAAATTACTATTTTTATAAAAAGGTAAATTTCGACATTTTTTTAACTTTTTTTTTCTTAAAGCTAACATAACTTTTAAAAAAATGGATGGATCATAAAAAATTAATTTTTATGAGTACCTTAGGTATTTCCCTTTTATTTGTTAAATTTTTTTTCGAAAATCTGAGCATTTATTTGGCTTTTTTTTTTGGTGGGTGGAGGGGGGATAAAAAGTAGCAATTTTGCATAAGGAGTGAAATTTTTCAAGTAGATTTTTGATCATGTTCCAGAAATGCTACGAGCTTCAAACATATGTTAAATTAAATTTTTTGTTACATATTTTAAGTTAAAAATATTTCCGACAAGTTATATTTATGAATAAATGGATGTCGTAGTTAATAATAATGCTATTTAAGTGTTAAAAGTTTTTTTTATTCAATTTAATATTCTGAGCTTTAAATTGCTATATCTTTTTGAAAATTTTATGGATAAAAACTATGCATAAGTACTTAAAAAAAAATAAAGCTCATAACTTGGACAAAAACAAACGGATTTCAATAAAATTTTCAGAGTACCTCTGGAATTTCTATGGTCAAGCCTAGTAAACATTTCAGGTTCTAAATCGAAAAAATTAGCATTGTAGTCAATACATGTTTATATGCTCACGGAGTGCTAAAATTTTTTTTCTCAGCTCGAGATGACTTTCCGACATTTTACTGAATTTCTACATTCTTTAATAATATGTAGACAATAAATATCTAATTCAGTTTTGTTTACAATTATTAATGCCTTTACTTTAGGTGAATTAGTATATTCAAAAAAAAGTTAAAGATACGTAACCTAACTTACAAAAAAAACGATATTAGTGTCAATTTTAAATATTTTAAGGAGGATTTGTGCAACTTTTAATGTGCATCTGATAAGTATATTTAGTGAAAACCAATGACTTATGATAAATTACAATTTTTTATTTCCAAAATAAAATTATAATTAACTAATGAGAGTCAGAATAATCGAAAATTCTTTTATTGTTATTTTTGATAAATCCATACTATTTTGATATACGTTTGCTATAGATTTAACAAAATAAACAATACTATATTATTATTATGTAATAATAAATCATATAACTTGTGTATAGGATATAATTAAGGAAATAAGAATTTATGTTACTTTTGAAATAATCTAACAATTCCTTTTAAAAATAAAATACTATCTACATATTTGTATTGAAACGTTTTTATTATAGTACTTTTAATCGAAGTTATATTTTTCCAACTAGGCCGCGTCTTCACTGTTCTACGACAGTGCTGGGTTTTTTTTTATTTCTTTCATCAGTTGTTTTAGTGAACTAAATAATGCATCTGTTCTATAGTCCGGCTTATGGTTAATAATATTTTCATTTTTTTTATTATCAAGTATGCTACTTACATATTGATTAACATGTTAAATTTTTTACAGCTCTATGATAACTTGGAACTCTACTACCATTTTTCTTAATGATTCATTTTTGCTTTGTAATTGAACCAAAATATTTTGACTGATTACATATTGGTTATTCTGAATAATTATATTTTCAAAGAAGTCTATAGTTAACGAAACACAGTGGCATAACAAACGCACGCAATTTGACTTAAATAACTGATACATCTAACACTTTTCTACTGTAAGCGAAGTCATCTTGCGTTACACAATATTTGTTAAAAAAATACGCGCCAATCGACACTTTACAATATAATAAATAAATCACAGCTTAATTTCAAACAAACTTTAATATATATAAACTAATTAATTTTAATATTATTTTTCTATTTTCTTTGTATTATTCTAATCATTTAGACATTAACTTTTATTTAATTTCTTTAATTTATTATTCATATTACAAATAATGGAGCAGCTAATCAAAAGGAAATGGTTATTGATAAAGACTACGAAAATATTAAAAAAGTTTTTTTACAAAGTTTAAAATTAAATAAATATGACGATGAAATATTTAAGAAAAATGAAATACATTTCTTTAATAAAGATTTGTGGGAAAAATTACGTAATAAACGTCTATCATCTTCTCGTTTTCGCTGTGCTTGTTCATTTAATCAAACAAAAAATAACGAACAATTCTTGAAAAAAACATTGCGCATTTGGAATAAAAAATATGAAAACTCTGATACTAAAGATAATATTCTGTTAGTAATAAAAAGTATAATAAGTAATATTAAATACAAAATTATCTTCATATTATTTTTAGCAATTTTTTTTTTATAATTTAGTTTCAAACGTTTTTAAGAAGATACTAAATTCCTGTTTTGTGCTTTTGTTGGTATATATATATAGGTTTCCTGTGCAATATGGTACAGTTAATGAGCCCAAGGCAATAGAACTTTTTGAGAAGAAAATGGACGTAAAGATTGAAATGTGTCATAAATTTATTGATGAAAAGATTAACTATTTAACAGCAAAACCATCTGGTTTTATTAAAAAAGTTTTTCTACAAAGTTTAAAATTAAATAACTATGACGATGAATTATTTAAGAAAAATGAAATACATTTCGTTAATAAAGATATCTGGGAAAAACTACGTAATAAACGTCTAACATCTTCTCGTTTTTACTGTGCTTGTTCATTTAATCAAACAAAAAACAAAGATTCATTCTTGAAAAGGACATTGCACGTTTATAATGAAAAATCAAGTAATACCAAAAATAATATCCAGTAAGTAATAATAAGTTATACAATAGTTATTTTTAAATATTTTAGTTTTGTGAAGATAATAATTTCCAGTTTTATGCTATTGTTGATTTATATATATAGTTATGTTGAGCAATATGGCATAGTTAATGAGCTGAAAGCAATACAACATTTTGAGAAGAAAATGGACGTAAAGATTGAACCGTGCAGTGCATTTATTGATAAAAACATTAACTATTTAACAGCAAAACCAGATGGTATAATTGGGAAAGATGGTATTGTTGAAATAAAATGTCCAGTTAAGGTCCAATATATGACTCCCGAAGATGCTATTAAAAATAAAGTAATAAATTATGTGCATTACAATAAGAATGAAGAACTCGTATTAAAATGTACTTCTGATACTTTTTATCAAATACAAGGAGAATTACATATTACACAATGGCAGTATTGTTATTTAATTATTTGGACACCAAAAGGTACTAAAAATAAAATCAGAATAAATAATAAGATACAACTAAGATTTTCTGAAATTTTTCCAAAATTTAATTTTTTTTTAGATTTTTATTTTGTTTTCATAAAAAGTGTAAATAAAATATAATATATAGTTTTTATTATTATTGTATATGGCATGCTATTGGCCTACATAAGATTAACAATAACACCAAAAAAAATATTTATAACAATAGTAGTAATAGTAATACACGATTGATTAATATAGAAATGATTGAACTAGACGAGTAAAAAAAATGGTTATAAATAAATGTTAAGTGCTATAGGCGTGTGGTAAGATTCAATGTTTTTTGCAAAATTATAATAAAAACAATATGGGTGACTAGATTTTTTACAAATATTCAGAATATTCATTTTTTACAATTTTTATATTCAAATTGTTTATTTTTTTTAAATTATTATTTTTATTATTTTTTTCTTTGAGAATATTATTTCAATTTTACTTGTTGGTATAAAAATGTTTTACTTATTTTTTTTTTAAAGACAAATTTTGTTGTCTTTTACACATTTAATTATAATCTGCGATTACAGTAACGGTTTTACAATCGACAGAGAAATTTAATTTTTTATTTCTTCTCCTGTAAATATTAGACCCATGACAAATTTTACGGTCTAGGCTTAATTAATTATTAAAACACTCCATATTTAATAAAACTAAAAACCAATTTAAGTNAATTATTAAAACACTCCATATTTAATAAAACTAAAAACCAATTTAAGTACTATAACTGAGAATTTTTGAGTTTTTATTTTTGATATTTTTAGTTTTAGATAAATATTTTTAATTTTAAAATAATATTTTTTCATTTTTTAAATAACATATATATTTATATTAAATATAATAAAATAATAAATAATAGTATTTTAGCTATGTTTAAAATATATTCGTAAGGGTACATTAAAAATAGGTCGTAAAAATACCCATTTTTTTTTATTCAGACTGCTCTATACAAAAAAAAAAATTAAATTATTATTTTAAAACCCTATATTTTATTTCAATATTGATTATAAAAAAATCACATAATAAATTACATAAACTATTTCTGAAAATTTAGGTTAAGATAAGCCAATTACAATTTTCGACATGTGTGTCCGGCATTCCACAATCTTCGGAATATAAAATGTTGTATTTGGAATTTGTATTTGTGTTGCTACTTATTTTAATACCTATTGTCACCCAGATAACAGTTATCCCATTGACACTAGATTTGACTACAGTTGTTGTGGTCAAAAATTTTATCCAAAAATAATTTTACTATAAAATGCTATTATTTAACTTTTTTAGGTATAGTTTATTGTAAAATTATTCGAGATGACAAATTTTGGAACGATAATATGGAACCAAAACTTATTTACTTTTACGAAGACTTTATGTTACCGGAATTATTAAATATTCATTTAACTAAGGATCTTAATATTACGAATATTTAGCTAAAATATAATAAATTATTACACATTCATATTTAAATAAAATAAAAAATGATTGTAAAAATGTATTATTCATTAATAAAAATAAAAATAATAAAATAAAATCTAAGGAAGTTAAGCGATTCTAATAATAACAAAAGTCAGTGAATTTATCATTTAGAATTTTTCATCCAAAATCATTGAATTTTTGTAGAAACTTAATATTGCTAAAATATAATAAATTATTATATTATTATTATGCATATTATTATATATGCAAATTTTAATTGAATCAATAAAGTTATTGTGAAAATATATTATTCCTAAATAATGAAATAGCATCTATCTAATTATATCACATTCTCAAGATTAAAAAAAAGTAGGGACGAGACAAAACAGTATAGATCAATATATGATTATGATGAACATAAGTGTCAAAAAAAAGTTTTCATGAAAAAATTTTCGAAGATTGTTAGGTCAAATTTTATTTAGAAATTTTTAAAACCTTAAATAATACAATTAGTTTATATCTATTCTGACAACATTTTTTTTTTAATAATGTTAAG
The DNA here is from genome assembly GCF_025091365.1 of Daktulosphaira vitifoliae. Lineage (NCBI taxonomy): Eukaryota > Metazoa > Arthropoda > Insecta > Hemiptera > Phylloxeridae > Daktulosphaira > Daktulosphaira vitifoliae. The sequence goes on from NW_026099572.1 coordinate 51,723,617, forward strand.
GCATATTTATAGTTTTATAACATTAGATTATAAAATTATTTCCTGGATATCTAACTGTGATAATTAATATCATAATTATTTAATTAATTAAATTTTTTTTATGCATAACTAGTATTACAATTAAATAAAATTCTCATTATTTTACATAGAAGGAGGTTTTTAAAAATTCAGAGTGCTGAAGTGTCAAAAAGAATTATGAATATTCTGAGTTATTATTATAATAGTAATTCTCAAATTTATAAAATATTAATGTATCTTTGTATATTTTGAAAATATCAATTTAACTCTCTCTTATTTTCCTAAGAATTAATATTTTATGAAAAAATGCTATGCTATATTTTTATAACTTCTTAAGCGTTTCCCTACCTGGGTAGAATCTTGAGAATATCCTCCCTTAGATTATTATGGGAGACAAATCCAGAGGTAAAATTTTTTTTTTCAAATTAAAGTATATTACATAATCTTTAATTTAAGATATATATAAAAGTTTCAGTCTTCCGGAACATTTTCAAAAGTTAAGTTGAAAAAGTTAATTTTTTGTAAAAAGTTACCATTTTGAAACCCTTCCTGTGGGCTGTTAAATGGTCAAATTATCACAAAAATATATAAAATGATAGGTAAATATCTAAGGCATTTATAAAAAAAAAAAAATTAATTTGATTCGATCATTTTTAAAAAATTTATGGCAATTTTAAGTAAAAAAAAATTGAAAAAATATCGAAAATTAGCGATTTTTAAATTTGTAATTTTTTGGAGGATTTCCACCGTTTACGGGGAACGAAGGAATTTTTTTCAATTTTTGAGGGTAATGTCTTCGACTAGATACGATTTGTGATCTTTTGACATATTGTTCATCAAAATCGGTCCTGTGAGAGCTGAGATTGAGCGTTCACAGACACAAAAAAAAAAA
>NW_026099572.1:51724948-51733074 GCF_025091365.1 Daktulosphaira vitifoliae
TTTTATTACGAGGTATAGGGTAGTCTTTTACAGCTTCTAACTTAGAATTATCCATGGTCATACCCTGAGGTGTAATAATGTGACCTAAAAACTTAATCTCGTTTTTGAAAAAATTACATTTTGATAACTTTAAAGTCATACCAGATTCATGTATTTTATTAAAAAGTTCGGCCAATTTTTCCAGGTGGTCTTCAAAAGAAGCAGTAGAGACTAGTACATTGTCCACATATGACTGAATGTCACTAGAACTTCCTTCAAATGTATCAAAAGAACCACATCCTAACGTAGCTTCTAAAGCTTTACCAAAAGCGGTATTTGAAATATTCAAACCAAATGGGACTCTAGTGAAAGAATACGTTCGTCCATTATATACAAAGGAGACATATTTGTGAACGGATGGATGAAGTCCAACTTGCCAATATCCTGAGGAGAAATCAATCGAAGAGAAAAACTTTTTTCAATAAATCGTGCGAGTATTTCTTCAATCGGTGGTGATGAATCACGCATTGGTATGATAAGTTTATTTATACGACGGGCATCCAAACATAATCGAACAGATCCATCTGGTTTCTTTACGCAGATAATAGGGTTGGCATACGGTGATGAGCTTCGTTCTATGACCCCCCATTCCAACATACGTTCGAGTTCTTTCTCAACGGCGGGACGTTGTGAAAAGGGTATTGGATATGGTTTGACTTTAAATGGTTCGTCTTTGATGACATCAAATTTGCATGTATATAAAATATTCAAACCAGGTCGGTCATTAAAAACATAACGATATTTACACAGTATGTTAAATAATTTTAAACGTTGAGATGAATTTATATTTTGAACAGAATCAACTTCTTTGAGAATTTCTTCATTACTAAGTGTATTTGATGATGACATTGAGAAAATAGAAACTGTGGACTTTTTATTAGATGGTGTAAAATGAGACATTGTCTGAATTGCAGAGTCAATTTGTTCAGACTCAGAAAAATATACAGAAGATGGTAAAACATGTAATTTGATTGAAGACAAATTAGACTTATTCTTATTGAGTGAAACAGAAGATTTAAATGGTATTTCAATGTCCAATGACATGAATTTAATTATATGATGATGATAATCTAAAACAACAGAATCTTTGCACAAAAAATCTTCGCCGAAGATAATAGGTACAGACAATTGGGGGACAACAAGACAAATACAATCAAAGAGATAATTTTTAATAGCAAAAGACAATAAAACTTGATTGTGGACCTTCTTGTTCTTTCCATTAACAGCTGTTGAAACGGTAACTCCAGTAATGGGTAATATAGGTAATAATTTAGCGTCGGTAACTTTACGACTAAGAGTTATAAAAACTTCTTCAGATATAGCAGAACATGTAGCACCAGAATCTAACAGTACTGTATAGTTTGTATTAAATAATTTTATGTCAATCTGTGGAGACTGATTATTGGAAATAGAAGAAAAAGAAGAATCCCCATTCGAAGTGGAAATAGTATCGACGATGGGGTGGAGAGAACGACTAGCCGTCAAAATTACTGGTCGTTCTCTCTTTCGTTTCCCGAAAAAGATGTAGTTGGTTGATTTGAACGATTATTGAAGTTTCGATTTTGATAGTTTCTTTGATTATATCCTCTGCGATTATTACTATGAGAATTTTGATTTCGTTCACGACTATTATTGTTCAACGATGGTGAATGAGAGTCATTCGTATTATTTGAATTCAAGTGAAACGATTGTGTGTTTTCTATCTCAGACAATACAGAAAGTAGTTCAGATGTAGTTTTTGGACTACGACCGATTAAAGCAGTACAAATATGATCATTGTAATGTTGACATATGACATGGACTAAACGTTCAGCAGGTATAGGTGGTGTTAAAAAACGAGCTTTTGTAATCCACTGCATGGCATGAGTTGATAGGCCAGAGCTGGATGTATAACGATATGGTTGTAAAATTTCATCATGAACGCGATTTTGTATAGTTTCAGACCAAAATTGCCGACGAAATAAATCTTTAAATTCATTATAAGTAGAAGGAGGTGGTAATAAAGCGTCAAACCAAACTCGAGCGACTTTAACAAGACGACGTTGAACACAACTAATTTTTTGCTGTTCAGTAGCTTGAATACTAGAAAAATATATGTCAACTTCATTTAAAAATAATTCAGGATGTACTTCATTAATAAAACCGGTAAATTCGGGAACAACTCGATGAAATTTTTCAAGTAACATAGATATAGATAACCGACTGATGTCAGGCGTGCATGGAACGAGTGGTGGTTGAACTTTCGTAGATGTTAGTACAGGATCAATTGTTGTAAAAGCAACGGTCGGATTCGATGGTTGTTTTTGAACGTCAAGTACGGATAATTTGTGAATATCTTGTATTTCATTACAGAGGTGTTCATCTTTGTTAGTAAGTTCTTCATTTCGGGTACGTAATTCTGTAACAATAATATCGGATGCTGATTGATGACTTTGTAATTCTACTATACATGTGTCAATATTTGAAAAAGAGTCCTTTGAATCAGCTAGAACTTGATATAGTCCAGTAAATCGATTATCAGTAGATACTGACCGCTTGTCGCATTCAAAACTAACAGACTCGATTTTAGTGCTTATAAGACGGTTATTCTCTTCACATTTGGATTTTAGTTCACTAATGCCTTTCAATAAAATATCCATTTGCTCTGACAGTTTACTTTGAGAATTATTAAGATTATTAATATCTTTTCGCATGTCTAATATGAATGTATAAAGTTCAGAATTAGATGGTACTTTTGTTTCAGCCATGATACAACTTGATGAAAAATCCTGTGTTGTAGATAAAATTTTCTCGATATTAAAACTAGATCTTTCAAATCCAAAACGATCAGGTGACTTGGTTTTTCTTTTTCCAGCGCCTTCAGCCATAGATCAAAAGAAAAATGTAGAATGACAGATAAGCGATTATCAACAGTAAGACTTAACGAACCGTCAAAAAATAAAATAAGAAAATTTTATAAAGAAAAAAATAAAAACAAACAACAGATGCATTTAGTTAGGTCAAATTATGAATAATTTGATTAATCCTCACTATGAGATCGAAAAACAAACAGAATTTTAGTGTAAACACTTTAAACAAAATTACAAAAAAAAATCAAACACAATAGCTTGACTGCTTAAGTAAAAAATGAAATTTATAACAAAATTTAACACTAAGACGTGAAATTTTGTCAAATATCAATTATAACAACAAGACAAAAAAAAACTCAAGACAACAATAAAAATGAAATCCGGTTTTCGGCAGACGTGTATGTTAATGTTTGTCACACAAACGGATTAGATATTAAAATAATTAATTGTACTGTTAAACAATAAAATAATTAAGGTAAGTTAAACTACTAATCGCACTAGTAGCAAATAGAAAAATACTACGGACGGTTTAAATATTAATAAAAAATATTATGTCAATAACAAAAAACAATCAAATTCAGCTGAATAATAAAATTATGTAAGCTTCAATATGATTACAATTTTCAATGAACTTAAAAATAAAATTAATATAAAGTGAAATCCCGACGTTAATATTGGTAAGTTAATTAATATCAGATAATCTGATTGAACTTGAAATTTAAGTTAATTTTACCTCATATACCGCACTATGAGTATAACATAAAATAAAATGCCAGTATGAATACTGGCAAAATAATGCTGTCGGTAAAAATAATGTGATCACAACGATGTGATTAAATAAAGTCTTCGGATTTATCCGGCAAAATGTTGTCAGCTTTCAAGCTGGAAATTTAAGCTTGTAAATATTTTATTTTTTTTTTTTGTAAAAAAAATTTGAGTTGAACCCCTGATAAAATTCAAATGTTCAAATTTTTCACCAAAGAAAAATACAAAAAAGTATATAAGTCTAAAACAACAAAATTATATTGGCTTGGCTAGTCCAACGACTGAAGCATAGGGGTATCGTTATAATATTAAAATCAGTTTATGTATGAGCTTATACATAATGCAAGAATATTGATTTTATAAAATTTAACATTAAGTTAAATGAGCAAAATAAAATAATAAAATTAAAAATAGGTCAGTTCATTACTTGTTCAAAAGTGACTAAGAAATTAAATCAAGACTAGTCATGTCAAATCAAATGACGATTGAAAAAAAAAACAAAATTAAACTGAAATAAGTCGACAGACTGTTGGATAATTACTCAGCATAATTTTACATAGATGACTTTAATTTGTTGGTCAAGAGAAAAGATTGTGCTTAAAATTAAAATGCTAATGTACTTGAATAAAATATAAGTTAAACTGTCCGAACAGTGAAATATAAAACAAACTCATATTTGCTGTACAGATTAAGTTAATAGTTTACATTACAATATATAATAAATCGATAACGATTAATTTAAGTTAAAAAACTGTGGTAAGCCGGAATAGACGTCGCACTATACCAAGCAGTCATAACTAAAATATAGGTTAAGTGATAACGGTAAGCCGGAATAGACATCGCACTAAACCGCACACTAACAAAAAGTAAAACAAAATAATCAAGTTAAGTTAAATTATAACGGCAAGCCGGAATGGACTTCGCACTAAACCGTATAATAACATGAAATAAAGTAAGAATTCAAGTGAAGTTAAGAAAAGCACAACTTTGTTTTTAAAAAAAATTGCATATGAAAATAATTCATATGACTTATCATAGTAAAATATGACTGACCTAGGAGAGATTTTGGGGAAAATATAAAAAAAAATCCTGCAAAGGGAACATGCCCTATGAGAGAATAATATAGATTTAAATATATATATATATATATATATATCTTAAATTAATATCTCAATCTAATTCTTAAAATCTAAGACTTCAATGAGGTCTTCGATGTGGACACATAATACAGGCATCTTCCATGCATTGTAGTAATGATTAAATCCAGCGGCGTAACGCATAACCCATGTGACTCGGAAAAAAACTCGCTGACAGCTACAAGGTCACTCGAACCACCACCACAAAAAAATAATACATACAAATACACAAAAAGGACCGTACGGCTACAAACTTCAATCTAAAAACAAAGGCGAGGCAAATAACATGTCCTAAGGACCAAAATCGTACACTTATGTTATGAGCTCGTAATGAAAATTTAATAAGACAGTATATATTTATAATATAACGACGTAAAAATAAAAATTGAGTATAATAAATAAAATTAGTACAATTATTGTAACTACGATAAGAGAATAAAACATTTCCAAGGCATGTGTCCAATGTCCTGGTGTCATGTTTGTACCCCCCAAACCATAAATCAAATAACGTACTAATTAAATTATTTTTACGTTAAATGAAAAGGTTTATTGTGAGAAAAAGTAAGTAAAGACATGGCAAGTAATTATCCTGGCTAGGGTCGCCATTCTGCAAGCGGGCTTTTTATATATTGGCCTGTAACAACAACGTGGTTTGCCACTTGCATAACGACTAGCTAGAGTAGCAAGGGTCGCCACCACCTAGGCGAGGTGTCACGCCTATCAGATATGATTACCGGATCATAGGTGGAATTTAATTTTAAGTAAATTAAAAGTATAATCTAAGTTAATATGTCGTTATATGTATAAATTACTATAATGCCTCGTGGTTTATAGAACACAATTAAGACAATCAAAGTTGTATGTGGTTGATATGTAAAACATACCGTAGCCCGTGTCTAGATTAAGGAATAGGAATGAAATACACGCGAGTAATTAAGTTACTCGCGCAATAAAATAAATATTACAGTTGAAATTAATAAGGAAATTTAATTTAATTGTTAAAAAAATAAAATTAAGTTAAACATGGACAAAAATGCAAATGCATCAAAAACCATGTCTACAAATAAAGGCAATACAAATAAAATAAAATATTTAAACAAATAATATTACAAATATCACGGACGGTATTGGAACACATCCGTTAATGTTAACAGGAAATTAATGAAGAACACCAGGAGCGGTCTGGACACTCGCTCCTTAGCGTTGGCTAGAAGAAAAGGGAAACACGTGCTCTCCACACATAAACAAAATTAAGTTAATTTACAATAAAATAAAATGAAATAAAATAATTAATAAATTATAGCTCATTACATAAATATAATATAAAAAAGAAAACGATACCCGGTCTCCGAAGAGACCCATCCGATGGTCTGGATGCTTCGTCGAAAAGACCTGGCCGTTCGCCGTTGGCGGTTCTACTCCATCATTGTAAAAAAAAAGTGTCAATAAAGAAATAAACGTGTGCACCTTAGCACGGTCAATGACAGAAGAAGGAATAGAGAAGAGTCAACACCGATCTAACGGCAATTTCAAAACGATAACGGCCAGTCTTTTTGGAAGGGATCAATACGATAAACAATTCGATTTTAATTATATTTCTCTTTTATCGCCTTATCTAGCGGTCAGTGGTAAAATAATGAGTGGTTGACACCGCTGTGTCAGAAAAAGGTTCTTTCGCGCTATAAAATAAATAAGTAGACATAACAAAAAATCATAAACGGTCCACCTTCGAATTTGTGACGTTACAACATAATTGTTTCATATATTTAAGTACCTTACCATTTATCATATCATTGTGAACAAGTTCAGGGGAGATGTTCTGAGTCGAGTGGGTTCTGAATCGGTTCATCATCTAATTCCGACAACGAATGAATGTGTGGTGGTGGTGGTGGTGGTGCATGGTCTACGAGAGAATCGGTGTGATTACACAGATTAATCTCCCTAACCGAAACTACAATAGTAATAAAGCAAATATTTAGTTTAACACAAAATTTTATTAATTTATCATTATATTTAATTAACTTACCTATATCAGAAAAAACCGGTTCGTTTATTATCTCCCCCTGTATAAGCTCAGGGAATATATCCGAACTCGAGGAGGTGATATGTTCATCGTCATCATTACTTACCATATCACGTGATCCAATTATTGGTCTATGATTCGTGATTGAATCGAAGAAATAGATTGAATCATTTGAGTTCTGTGTCTATAATTAATTTTAAATATTTAATTTATTACATTAATTTTATACATTTTTTTTAATAATACTCACTATTGCACCGTATTCATTAAACGACAGTTGAATTCCTAATTCGTTGTCTGGGTTAACCATTAAGTTACCGAAAACATCTCGGTAAATTGGGGAGTTGTTTTCACGAGGTTCATATCTAATATTATTTAAAATATTAAAAAAACTCCTTGCCACCGTATTCTGGTGAATTCTAAAAAAATAATATTAATAATTTTTTTATCATATATTTTTTAATAAGTTAATAAAATTAACACTTACGCTAGTCATGATGATGTTATTCTTAATATCTTTTTCGTGTTGTTGTAAAGAAATGTAGTAGTTATAAAACGCCTAAATCGTGAACCAACTGAATGATACAAAAACCATAGAACGCTGCGTTTTTATATGATTTAGCAAGAATAAGATGAGTATACACATACACACGCAAACACACACATAGCCATTATTATTATTATTGGATTTACTAGTTTTACTAAACAAAATGCTTTAACACGTGAGAAGAAAAGTATTATATGTCTAGACTGAATAATACATAATTCAATAAAATTTTTCAAGAAATGTATTAATCCATGGTACCCTGGGGGGTTAATTCCCACGATCGGTAGGGAAAAAAGACTATTTCAAATACGTCGTCTGTGGATAGAACTAAAGACATGGTCATCGAGGGTCATACCTTTTTAGCTATCCTACCGTTTGTTAACACAAAACATAGGTCTATAGGATAACGTTTTCAAATAATAATAATAATTTTTTTAATATTATATATCATATTATTATTGAAAATACGATATCCCAAGTATTCATATCTTCATCGTTATGTATACTTTCAGAATAACTCTCTTTGTGCATTTATGTTAAAAGGCAAATAGGACACTAGAATACCTACTCCCGGACTAGGTACATGATTTTACTGCTCTAATACCTACAAACAACAGAATTTGATAAAGTACTCTATGCTGTCAACCTACCCAAAATACAGAACAATTATATACAGGGTGTTCAATAAGTCAGGAAACGGGTTTCTATTGTTCTCATTGTTTGTAACAATGAGAACAATAGAAACCCGTTTCCTGACTTACTGAACA
>NW_026099572.1:51733281-51770285 GCF_025091365.1 Daktulosphaira vitifoliae
GTGTTCAGTAAGTCAGGAAACGGGTTTCTGTTGTTCTCATTGTTTGTAACAATGAGAACAATAGAAACCCGTTTCCTGACTTACTGAACATCCTGTATATATATATATTATATTTTATTATATGTTATAAATATTAGAGTATTTCTATACCTAACTATAACCGTTGATTTCTTTTAGTATCCAAACAATGAGTTTGACAATAAAAAAAAAACGTTAACATCATTTGATTTAATTCTATTGACTTCAATAGGCTACACAGGTATTCAATAATATAATAAATTATTATTATCAGGTAATAATAATTTTTACTCAAAACATCACCAAAAACCCAGTGAAATACATACGTATTTAACAATTTTCAATCAATTTGTTTTAAAAATTCTATAATATTAATATTAGTATTAATAGTTTTTGAATGTTGCGTCCTTGAATGTCAACATAACTCGCCCTTCTTTATCACGCTTAAAATTTTGATAGAAATGTTTTTTACACAGCTTCTTGTTGACTGAATATACTTTACTATCTATGACTTCGTCTAGCCGCAAAATTGAGAAATTTTATTTTCTAAATAAAGTATTTGCATAATATTTTTAATAAATATACTGCTGTCAGAACTAGGCGAGCAAGACGTCGGACCTGATACTATCTAGTCAAATTGCGTCTTTTGTTGTATATTAGGACATTGTGATACAAAATGTAATTGTCTCTCACACATTAATTTTAAAAATATTTCTGAACCTATATCATGTTAATCTTTTTCACAGAATAAAACTATGGATGTGTCAACACAGTTTTTACTGAAATATTCAGTATTTACGATTTAATTAACATAACTGGTATGTTCGTTAAATTTTGGTAATTCGAAAAAATTTAACTGTGGACCTTAATCAGAAATTCGTTATTTAATTGTTGCTGTTACCTGGATAGTTATATTTTGATTGCTTTCATTTATACTTATGACACACCAACATAATTTTTTTGTTTTTTTTTTTTTGGTAAATGTAAACTTTTAAATTTATTTCCTTATAGTTTTATTTTTCATTATGAACATAAAACACATTTTATTTGGGCGATGTATTTTTTAATAATCTAAAAACACATACTTAATTTGTTAAAAATAGCACTATAAACGATTTCAATTTATTTAATTAAATAAGGTTGGAATAAATCAAAGTATTATGTTATTAGTAAAATTTAAAATTACAATTTATAAATAAGTTTTTTTGTAAGAGATTAATTGAAGTTATATATGCAGGAATTTGTTCAGAAAGTTGTTTTATAAAACTTCAATATATACTATTAAGTATTTTTAAAAAACTAAAAGAATGATTAAAAATCGTTGTAATGCATTTAATTTGATAACGTGTCTTTACGTTATTCTTATATCAGCACAAATATTTTTCAACTCAAATGCTAGCCCAGAAATACAAGTATGTACAAAAATAATTTTAAATATTTTAACATTTAAATTTTCTTTGCAAATTAGAAGATTCTAAAATGTTTTGAGTTCATCCGAACTACAGAATATACAAACATAAATAAAAATATATTCTGATAATATGAAAATATGAAAATGGACAGTAATACAAAGATATTATGATGTGTGTATGTGAGGGTCCTGCTAAAATAATAATGATCCAAATTCCATAATTAACCCAAGTATTGCGCTTATTCTCCAGTACGTGTTCTAAATATTAAATCATTCGTTATTATATTAATCTATTGTCTTATAAGCCCATGGCTTTCCAAATATTGGCGTGAATACAAATAATAATTTGATGAAACAGAATATTTTTTTGAATATTCAGCATTTAAACCACTTACTAAATTTTTAATTTAATTTAAAATTAGCAATTAGTTTTTTTCTATTAACTTAAATTTTTGAGATAATATCAATTTATCGANATTAACTTAAATTTTTGAGATAATATCAAATTATCGAAATAAACCATAAAAGATAAAACAGAAGAGTTAAAAAAATGGTATAAAAGAAAATATGGTAGTATAATAGTAGAATAATATAATATGTGGTGATATATAGCAGAATATGTAAGAGTATAAAATGCGTAATAATATAAATAAAAATGGGTTTTAATTTATCTTAATGGTTTGTTACTGGTTATTACTTTATAACCTAAGTAACATAATGGTATTTGAAACAATAAAACGTTGATGTTTAATTTTATTCTGTTTCACAGGCTTATACAACGTGTAGTGTGAAAAGTACTACAAGTTATATAGTCAATATGACTGCTAAGAAAAACGATTTTATTTTAAAAATAGGAGATTTTATAGGAGTATAATAGTAGGAATAGTTAAGTAAAATAGGAGTAAGATTAATATATATACTATTAAATTACACAATTACAATTAGGCAGCAAAAAGCCAGTTCACAACAATAGGAGATTGTGTAACAAATCTATTTTATATGTATAAGATTCTATACACTCTGTATTTTTATTATAAATATAATTTTAATAATGTACCTTTAGTACATTTTTATTGAAAAAGTATCTTTTTAAGAGAGAATATTTTATTGAGAGATCGATATCAATACTTTTTAAAGCTTCCTTTAGCCTGGCCAAAACAAGATTCAAAAATATTTATACCTGGTGGCGCAATAAGTTCCGGCGCTGATGTATTGAAAGAATATTAGTTAACGTTTGTTTCCATTATAAGAATAGAAACATTAGCTAAGTGGAGTCATGGCACAGTGTGGATAAGTATAGAAGATATAAGATAGTGATTAAAATTACTATCACAAGAAACCCTTCGATGCAAATCTGTAGATAGTGATTAATTTTTAAAATGAATTCTTGGATTATTTCCAATAACCAAATTAAATACTATGTATTTATTTAAATCACGATTACAACTATTATGATTTATAAGTGCAATATGTGAATAAATATTCATTATAGCAATTAAAAATAGTATGAAAATTAAGCTAGTTCAAAAACTGAAAGACGTTTTTCTTAACTTAGTGGAGTCAAAATATTCAAAATAAGTTTAAATTTATATATGTATAAAAATCCTTGGCTTCAATACTTATTATGACAAACTCTTGTATGTATTTTTAATATGAACAAAAAATAAATAAATTTGAATACAAAAATAGCATGCTGTAAACAACCGCACATAGAAAATGTTCTTCTGGACAAATTTTTTTTTTTTTTAATTTTAAGTACGTAACATAAGTCTTACATATGTTAAAAGCTGACAATAAGTTGAAAAATTTTAACTTGTGTGCAAAAGATTCTATTTTAAATACACCCTGTGGATAAGTAAAAGTCAGATTTTTAATTTATTGATCTGTATGTAAAACAAATGAAAAAACTAAGGTTTCAATATAAAAAAATTACATTGCTTTGTTCATTTTTAAAAAGTTTTGGCAATTTTAAAAATCAAAATATTAACACAATAAACTTTGATTTTTAAATAAATATTACATTTTTGATTCAATTCAGCGTTTATTGCTTCATTAAAGAATATGTGTCGAGACAAATTTTTTTTTGAAACATATAGTATTTAACATAAGATTTAATTGGCATATATTAAAGCTCGGAGTATTTCTGAAACATTTTCAAAATTTAAGTTGAATAAATTCTATTTTTTACTCGTATATTTAATGTTTTTAACGCCCCCTTCATAAAGGAAAATGGTCCGATTTAAAAACCAAGTTCATCGAAAAAAGAAATAAACATAAAGTGTTTATTGAAAAAAAATTGAATTAATCGAATTATTCAGATTGATTTTTTAACACTGGTTTACAGTTATTATTTTAAAATGGATATGGTGAAATCAGTAATGTTTACTGTCAAGGGTAAAACCAAAATATTTAATTTGAATTGAAGTGGGAATAGAATAATTATTTTTAATAACTTATGAAGGATTGTTAATAAACATTAGAATATAAATATCAAATTTAAAACAATTAAATAAAAATTACTTTCAAAGTTTTATATATAAATAAAAACCATGGAATTAAAAATTAATTTGAGTAAAATAAAATATTATTTAAGGCATAGTGGAGTGGTCTAAATGCTGAAAATTTAAAATCAATTTTTATTTCGTCAAATTAATTTATTTATATACGCCAATATTTGCAAAATTATGGTCATAATAAAGTAAGACCTAGAATTTGGAACCCTTACCGACGAATAAGCGCTGATCAGACGAGGAACCTCGTCTCGAACAGGAGTATCGTTACAAAATATTTAATTTATAAAATCATAAAAACTTTAAATGAGCAAAATAATAATAAAATTGAAAAACAATTATTAATGTCTTTACATCAAATATCTAAATGATAATTATTGTCTTTTTTAAATGATCAAATAATATGGCTTGATAAAATCGATTTCAAAAGTCTTTAATGTTCTATACAGAAGTTAATTCGATTGTTTTTAATAACATAATAATAAAAAAATAGACATGGAGTTTAAAAAAGAAGGAATTTAATTTCCTCGTATCAATCCCGTTAAGAGATTTAACACTTTTATGTTGACTACGTCATGACAAAAATTAGATAAAAATGCTATTTTTTTTTTTACATTAACTAATTCTTAACTAATATGTGAACAAATTATTTACCGAAAAAATATACGATAAATTTTGACTCTCAAATCTCTCAGATCTGCCATTTTGAAATTCAAATTAAACTATAGACTCAAAAAAATCTCTCAGATGTGCCTTCTTTGAAATTCAATTAAAACTTTACTCTGCTTGTTTTATTATCATTACTTTTATTTTTGACGATAACTTACAAATTGATTTCAGCCACCGGATTACGACACAATATTTGACGATTCATTTTTACAAGTTATAATTACTATTAATAATGATATCAAATCATTTGTCTGTGAAAAAAATCAAAGATTTATTAAACATTCTTTTATAAATAAAGATGACATTAAGTTGTTATCAAGATCTTGTGAAGACAATTACGAATGTAGTCAAAAAAAAGAATCAAGCTTAAACAAATTAAAAAAAGAATTAGAGTCTTTAGAGTGTTTTCACACATTTTTATGTCTTCAAATTTTAGAAGTGTTAAAAAACGATATAAGGATAAAAAATTTAAATCCTAATCATACTTTTAAAATAAGTTTTCTACATGCATCTTTTTACGCAGTAAGGATGATTTCATTTTTTATTTATGGCAAGTTTGTTGTTAATCCTTGGCAATATAATTTTGCAAAACGACTTATTGACTTAGCTAGACTCAAAAGACAAATGAAGGATACAATTAAATTCAGTTTAGAATACCTAGATAACTCAGTATTACTCTCTTCCATGAATGGATTTTGCGAAAATTGTAAAAAAACAAATGAATTATATATTTTTCAAGAAAAAATTAATAAATTTTTAAATAAAAAAAATTTCAATCTTCATGTGAAAAACTTAATGTCAAAGACATCTATTCCTTGTATAACAAACATGAACAAAATNCTTAATGTCAAAGACATCTATTCCTTGTATAACAAACATGAACAAAATTTCTCATACACTTATTAGCAAAGGTAATCAAGATGATGTATTTTTAAAATTTTTAATTTAAAATGCTTTCTCGTATATTTGTGTAAAAAGTTTTTATAAACGTAAAAATATATATTGCAAATGACACTTGCAACAAATTTCATTTTTATAGGAATTAATAGGATCCATCTCGGTGGGCTCTGCTTCAGACCCAGAACACTTCACATTGTCATTACGGATAGATCACATACTCCGAATGCAGTACTTAAAACACTTATTGTGCCCAGCATAGTCTGGCACAATATGTGTTTTGCAAAAAAAAGTGTTATTTCAGAATCAGTAAGAAAAAAAAAATAACGTAGAAAAATCGAAAAATAAAAAACGTTTAATTATTAAAATGAGTAAAATTCATAAAAAGTGAATAGTAAAATTGATTGTAGATATTTGTTACTTGTTGTTATTTAAATATTATTATTAATATTTCAATAATAATACTATCTTTGGTATCAAAATCATTAATAAAATTCTGTTATGACGTTATAGGTTGAAATTAGTTACTATTATATAGAATTTTAAATAATGGAATATAAATTTAAATTTGAATTAATGTTTTAGAATCTAATACCTTAATGCAAATTTTTATTAGGTGCTAATGAAAATGATAATAAGTTGATAACTAAAAATTTGATAATAACATTGTCTTATTTTCAATTAATGTTAATAGTTGTTGGATCCAGAAATTCATTATTATGTCAATCTCCAATGAACAAATTATACTTTATATATAGAAATCAAATATACTATAGATTCAGTACCATAAAACAATAGATATTAGAAAAACATATCCTATAATATAATATCTTAGTGCCTTAACAATATAACTACAAATACAAATATATATTCAAACTTATACTTCATAATAACCAACTAATTACTATTTATCATAACAGTTATACAAAAGAAAACTTTACAATCATTAAATTAAAATTTGAATTACAGTATTTTTTGTATTTTCTTTTGACGTAACATAAAATAAAAACAAAATTGTGTTACGCACACATAAAACGATCTCTGGATAAAAATTATGCACATGGCGATGGCGAATAATTTATCAAGACATGCCAACATTTTTAAACATTCACGGAGTGCTAAAAATTTCTTTCTGATCTCCAAACATAACTTCCCCAGGTTAATCTTGAAGAGCTCATTCACTTTGACACGGCACCACGTTACTTTCGAGGCTGCCGTGTGCTCGTGTCACTCATAATATCAGCCGTCTATCTATCAATATGACAATCGGTTATTATCGGGTGTCTCCCCGCCCTTGACACCGTGACAAGGCAGCCGCCGAATAGATTTTATTGATATGCGTTCTGTTTCGTTTCCGACGTATGCCTTTACTGGTGGATCCTTTTTGGTTCTGTTTTCTTTTAGCTTCGATGCGAATCTGAGAAGTTATTAATTTTACTATGATGTGTTTTTTTTTTTTTTGTGTGTCTGTTACCACTTTTTCTCAGATCTCACCAAACCGATTTCTTTCAATGATACGTCAAAAGATTACAAATCTTATTTGTTTTACTGGTAACAGCAGTGAATTTTTACCTGTGTTATTTACGGTTACGTATTAGTGGGATTAGATTTAGCCTGGTCTCTGGAAAATTTTTCGTAAAAATAAAGTCAGAGTAGTTTATCTAATACAATCCGTCGTAAGTATTGTCGTTGAAAAGTGTTGGTTACAGTTTGTTATAAAGACCTTATTGAAATTGACAAAAAGTGAATTTTGGGCCGATAGTTACAGTCTTTTGGTACATAAAAATAGTATATTTTCGTCTGACCTTGTCAATGTGTCCGATTTCCAGGTCACCGTTATTATTATTGTCCACTCGGTGCCATATCATATACGGTGGCCCCGTACCATCTTATCGCGGTACTTTATAACAACAATAGCAATAATAATAATACTTGTTTTCTACTGCAGTAGCAAATTTGACCGTATACGGAGATATTGTTTATATCCGCTATTAACGTTGCATACATTTGATTATTTGTAATAATCAAATTTGGGTTTGTAAATAAACATAATATTCACGGTAAATATGTCTAGGCCAGTCAACAAAGGAAAATTGGCGGAAAAAATTCCCAACCAAATTTTTTTTTTTTTTAAAGTTGAATTAAGATATGTATAATGACATACTAAAAATTCTAATCGATTGAACTTGAAATTTTTTTTTTACAGCCTCGCAAAAGTTCAAAAATATGAGCTTTTTTAATTGTGTATTTATTTATAGTATCATTATAGTCTAGTGCATATTAAGATACATCCGATAGAGTTGGCAATTGATTTGACGCTATATTATTTAAACCCAACTAAACGATAAATTGTACATTCCCAAACAACAATTATATTATGTCAATGGCCATCGGGATTCCTGCTAATAATAAAGATAATTGTCATAAAACGGTCTTTAGTCAGGTGCTGAAGCTGGTAAAAATTGTGGCTAACGAAAAACAGGGCTTAAATGTTCTGTTATATGTGAACATTGCAAAAATCAATGGCGTACAAATTCAATAGAAATAAAGATTGAAGATAAAGAAAATTGTTCTTTTGTTGAAGATATATTCTATCAAAATTTAGAATGGGAAAATGATTAAGAAAATGGAACAAAATTTTGTTTTATACATTTGTCAAATAACTTTATAGTGGAGAAATCCTCCAAATATTTTTTGAGAAAATTTAAAAAGCTCATATTTTTGAACTTTTGTGAGGCTGTAAAAAAAAAGTTCAAGTCCAATCGATGAGGATTTTTAGTCTGTACATATTATACATATCTTAATTCAACTTTAAAAAAAAAAAAATTTGGTTGGGAATTTTTTCCGTCATTCGCCAAAATAACTCCTTCGTTGACTGGCCTAGTCGGGGAAGTTATTAGCACAAATGAATTGGTTAGACAGCTACCATGTTACGCGACGAAACCCAACATGCTAATTATGCTAGAGGAAAACCTACGTAGCGAAGGGAGGAATCCAGCTACTGAAATTCTACCAACCCGTACGTCGTTCGAAATTCCGGACAACTCCATAGACCGTGTCAGCGAACTCGACTCGAACAATTAGCGGTCCGGCGAAGCGCCTTTACCGGAGAAACATCCAGTGAACCTCGCGCTACGCACATCAGACGACGAATCTGATGGCGAACAACCGGGGGAAATTACGCGCGCAAGCGGACAGCTAGGCGCGCCGTACGTTTAAGACGTATACGTTGCCCGCTCGATAGCGCACGCGACAGAACAAGTCGGGTCGATCCTACAGAACATTCGCGACATCTCGAATAACGCGCGGATCAAGGCACGGATGACTGAATTAGAAAGGTCGCTGTCGCGTATGTCAATGGAACAGCGACAGATTTCAAACATGCTTGAGCGAATCAGTCAAAATATGCTGCCGTCCCCACATGTTGCTGCACAACCGACTATTCGTCAAGTTTACGTCGAACAAAACGTTAGTCGACGATCGGACGCTCATCGCGTTACATTCGGTCCATTGGGAGCGACGGACCTGACGCGACACTTCACGAGCTTCTCGCAGACATCGAAGCACAAGGAGCTCGCAACCTGAAACGGTCGTACGTACAAGCGTCACGCGCGTCGCTACCACGGATGTGTAGCACGGAATGACAGGACGTACATTATCAGCACACTCATACATATGAGAACGAGCCGACCGATTTTTCGTTTACGCGCCAACCACGGGAGGGGCAATTCAACACAACCGACGGTCGTCGGTCTTTTAATGATTTATCACCTACTCGCAACTCGCGGTCTGTATTGGTACCTTACTACGACCTACGCACCGTACGCGCCTGCTTGCCTGAATATTATGGGAGAAACGAAGAGGATCCAAGGGACCCAAATGCGTGGCTTAACATAGTCGTCCCGTTTCTGAATGAACAGAATTTAGGTCCGAATTACTCGAGGAGTTCGAAAATATCGATATCCGGATGACGCTCAAGACGGACTTAAAAACGACGTGACAGGGCCCCCGACAAACGTTAACCGAATTTATTATTCATAAACAACGTTTGGCCGCGCGAGTTCGCTGTGGGTTACCCTGAATAACAACTTGAGCGACAGTTAACGGAGCTTTAACGGGACGATTACCACGCTATAATACGGTTAATGCACCCAACGTCTTTCGCCAATCTACGTGAGATAGCGCACGACTTAGACAAGACCGCAGCTCCTCGGTACGCTCCACCAGCGTCCCGACAGTCAGCGGAACTACCTCCGCGGCATACGGCGCAACCAGCGGCCCAACAGCAAGTGGATTATACAAACGCGGACGCACCGCCAACCCCGTGACGATAATTGCATGTAAATTCAGATGTAATCAGGATATAGGAGTTCGAACACACTGCCGACCGACAATAGCGCGAGTCAGGTGTTCGAAATTTTTTCGGGTACAGTGGGGGAGAGGGTGTCAGTCGACCGAACAAGTTGACTAATGGCAGTTAACGCTGTCAGTGGGCAAACCCGTATCACGGTTAAGAACTAGTTCCCACCCGTTCGAACCGTCAACCACCCGAGTAATGGCCAACGAAAATGCCCGCGTAGAATTACTACTCCAGTAGTCGAGTTAGAATTCGAAACTGGCTAAGGCACAGCTTTACTCGACTCACAGGTGCATAAATCGTATGTAAAACTGATAATTGCTTATAAATACAATCGTGCTGGCCAAGAAGAAGGACGGGACTTTTCGTTTATGTATAGATTACCGACGACTAAACGAAGTTTTTAATTATTCCAAATGATCTTAAATTTTCAGAGTATTATTTTTTTATACTAAAATACAGGAGGGGTGTCCCAAGAGAAATTCCGAAATTCGAAAAATAAGGACAACCCTGTATAGAAGGAAAGGAATAATATTTGGTATTGAGCACTAAGTAATTTAATAACAACACATGAATAAATAATGACAAGGTAATATTTCCGTTAAAAAAACAACCAAGAAGAAAATCAAAAATATAAAATATATAAATTAAAAAATAAAATATTATTTTTAATATAACACTTATTCTATGTGGATTCTATGATTTTTTAAATAACTAATTCTTAAATATTTATCCAATTACGGACCGTTTGGATGTTATAGTAACATATATGACACGACACACCAACACTGGTAACATACGCTGGCGTGTCGGATAGACATGAATACTGTATTTCTGGCTTGATAAATCGTTCACTTTATAATTGCGGCGAAAACGCGATATTGACCAAAAGAAACAAATGATTTCAATACACTTGATACAACCAAACAAACGAGCGCGAATGAATTGTCATTAATCGCTACACATCGCAGGGATCGGTCCAACAGCGTTACCGTTACAAAGGTGGTGGTTGCTGTGTTGGTGGAAATAAGTCGAAAGTGGCGGCGTACGTTGTCATCTTCTAAATTAACAGTCCATTCGACGGCTGCAGACATAATTATAAAACTTTTGCAGGGTGTCAGTGGCATAACTGATGTGACATATACAAACGTACACAATATGACACGTCAGCCCCCCCGTACCTTTTGCTGAATTGCACGTACGTAAAAAACGTCAACTCATCCCGTTCTGTGTACCTAATATTTTTAAAAATATATTTATACTTTCTTTTAGTTGATCTCATCATTTACACCTTAACTATTATTTCATTTCGTTTTCCTTTATTTTAATTTTCATATAACGAATAATGGAGCAGCTAATCAAAAGGAAGATGTTATCGATGAAGACTTCGAAAATATTAAAAAAGTTTTTCTACAAAGTTTAAAATTAAATAACTATGACGATGAATTATTTAAGAAAAATGAAATACATTTCGTTAATAAAGATATCTGGGAAAAACTACGTAATAAACGTCTAACATCTTCTCGTTTTTACTGTGCTTGTTCATTTAATCAAACAAAAAACAAAGATTCATTCTTGAAAAGGACATTGCACGTTTATAATGAAAAATCAAGTAATACCAAAAATAATATCCAGTAAGTAATAATAAGTTATACAATAGTTATTTTTAAATATTTTAGTTTTGTGAAGATAATAATTTCCAGTTTTATGCTATTGTTGATTTATATATATAGTTATGTTGAGCAATATGGCATAGTTAATGAGCTGAAAGCAATACAACATTTTGAGAAGAAAATGGACGTAAAGATTGAACCGTGCAGTGCATTTATTGATAAAAACATTAACTATTTAACAGCAAAACCAGATGGTATAATTGGAGATGATGGCATTGTTGAAATAAAATGTCCAGTTAATGCCCAATATTTTACTCCCGAAAAAGCTATTAAAGATAAAGTGATAAAATATCTATATTACAATGAGAATAAAGAACTTATACTAAAACGTAGTTCTGTTACTTTTTATCAAATACAAGGAGAACTGCACATTTCAAAGAGACAGTATTGTTATTTAATTATTTGGACACCAAAAGGTACTAAAAATAAATTCATTATGATATAATCTAACACGATCAATTAATTTTTTTATATACATTAAATTATGATTTGCTATTACGATAACTGTTTTACAACCGACCGCGACAATGTAATTTCTTTAATGATTTAATTTTCATATAAAAATCAAACCTATGACAAATTTTTTGGTCTAGTATAGACCTCGTTTTGTATAAACGAGTTGTTAAAAGTCTCTGTAATCAGGAAAACTGGAAACAATTTTAGTACTATTTTATATAATTAAATCACTTTACAATTTGATTCAAAAATATTTTTACTATAAAATGCTATTTTTTTACGTGTTTAGGTATTGTTTATTGTAAAATTCTTCGAGATGACAAATTTTGGAACGATAATATGGAACAAAAACTTATTGATTTTTACGAAAACATTATGTTACCCGAATTATTAAATTTTCATTTTACTAAGAATCTAAATGTTACGGATATTTAACTAAAATATACTAAATTATTATATAGTCATATTTCAAAATACTAAAAAATCGACACATGATTGTAAAAATGTATTATTCATAGATAAAATAACAGTTAAGGAAATTAAGCGTTTCTAATAATAACAAAAGTCAGTAAATTTATCATTTAAATTTTTAATAATTAACATATAAATACTATAATAATATAACATCTATCTAACATATCACTATGTCAAAATTAAATAAGGTGGTGACGAGTCAAAGCAATTTAGAACAAAAGTATGTTAAACATCAGTATCATAAATATCTTCGATGAAAAAAAGGTTTCTGTAAGTAATTGAGTGAGTTATAATAAAATAATCACTCTGTAGAGAGCTCTATTTTTGGATTCTTTTGTATTTACTTAATTAATGAATAGTTCTTGATATTGAATTATTTTCACAATATTAGTTAAGAATTGTAAAAAAATGTGACAATGTAAAAAAAAATAAGAGTTTGTCATGAAGTAGTGAATATAAAAGTGTTCAGTCTCTTAACGAGATTCAAGAGGGTAAATTAAATTCCATCTTTTTAAAACACCTTTTCTATTTTGTTATAATTATGTTATCATAAAATATCATTTTTTTGAAAATCTAACACTTAACTTGTTCACGGAGGGAGATTTAAAATAGCAATTTTTTTACAAAAACTAGCACAAGCTTTAAAAAATCTCTATAGCTATCTCTATTATAATTCTGTTCTAATTCATAAAAGCAAAACGTTTTTATATTGCTAATTTCATCATTTAATATAATTTTTACCTCGTCGTCTTCAATTCCATAAGAAATGTCGATTAATTCCATTTTATTTCACTCAATTTGAAAACGTTTGAATAATTGTATTTCCGATAAATGATGTTTCATTTTTAATTCAAATATTGAACGTAGTATAATTTCATAAATATGACGACGACATGGAAGATAGAGGAGTTCTTTATTTAGATTTTTTTCTAAAATAGCACAAGCTCCTTTATTGATTCCCATATTTGATGCGGTGGTATCACAACAAAGAGCATTCACATTTTCAGTAAGGTTCACCTCAAGAAGTAGTTGATAGACAGATGCCGCAATTTGTTCACCAGTTCCAGAATTTAGTTTTGGAACTCTAAGGAGCTGTTCAGTTCCATCAAAAGACACAACAACTGGAAGTCTCTCTTAAAAAAAAATTATTACTCAATGGTGTGGTTTAATAAAAATGTTTATCCCCCGCGTTTAATATTTATTTTAACGTATGTGTTTAAACATATGGGTTAGGTTGAATCAAAAATAATTGATCACCGAAATTTTAATGAGGACCACTGTTACTTTATTACAACACAAAAATGAATAAAAATTACTATAACTAATAGAGTGGTAAACATTTAATAATTTATGCATGTTAAATATAAAATTTCACTAAAAAATTAATAACAGAGAATATTTTTTGTTTTTCGGAACATTTTTATGAAAATATTTAAAATACGTTAGACGACTAGCAAAGTTTAATAAATATCTCTAATTTTCACTTAATGTCTAATTCATTGTATTTCATAAAGTAAAAATCCATTAAAATTAAATGATCGACTTTTTTTGATAACATTTTAAATCGACTACACTATATATTAAAATTTATAAAAGTTATGCGTTATAATTAAATTGTCTATTAGATTGCAATTTATCACCTTCTTCTTAAGTCCATCAGTTATCTGTTCTTCACCATGATGTAATTTATTTGGTTTTTATTTATGTCTCCTGGCATTTTCCACGTGTATCTTCTTCTTCGATAATGATCGAAGTAAGTGTTTGTGATTATTAAGTTATTCTTTGACAAAATTCTAATAGGCGTTCTCCTCTTACATTTTGCGTTCCCAACCCAAAGGCACCTGTTACATTATTTACTTTTTTTTCCCCTAGAATGGCATCCCAATCACCCATTACTACCAGATTCTCTTCCCCTTTAACATTTTCGATTATTTTATCTATATTTTCGTATAATTCTTCTTCCTATACATCGTTACTATTTGATATCGGCATATAGACTTGAACTCCTATTGTATCTTTTGGTTTCGTCTGGAGCTTGACTAGAATGATTCTATCGTCATATTGTATATAGCCTTTAACTTTTTTTCCTAGGGTTTTATTCATTATAATCCCTACTCCTCCTGTGCAAGGTTTTTTCTCTGATGCACCTGGATATAGTATTCAATGGTCTTCGCTACAAAAGTCTCCTGACTTTGGCCATATCATTTCTGATATTCCAAGAATATCGATTTTCATCTTGTCCATTTCTATTTTCAGATTCTCCGATTTCCCACATTGTAATAAAATCCATACATTCCAAGTTGCTATTCGTTTATATTCCTTCACATCCTTAACACTTCTTACCTCTCTTGTAGTCCTCACCCGGAGATCCGAACGGGGGACTATTTTACCTCCGGAATTTTTTACTTGAGAAGAAGACATGTTGATTGCTGTTACTTGGAATATTAATACGGTGGTTTCCCGTTGCCTTCCGTATCGCAGTGCAACCATCAGTTATACAGTTTCCCGTATCTGTTGGCTGCTGCTTGGCGTGTAGCTGATGAACCTTCACCCAATATTGCACTAGCTGCTGCCCTACTACAAGTCCCATTTAGTCGCCTTTTACGACAGGCAGGAAAAACCGATGGTCTATTCTAACCCCGACCAACAGGAGAAATAAAAGTTATGAGTAATAATTAAATATTATATTATATGCATCTGCATGTGCTATAACAAATAAATCGTCCAAAGTTTCTGAAAACTGATTTTCTAAGCTAACTTGCCATTTTGTTCTAGATATACGATTTTTTTGAACTGATCTCAATTTTTGATAAAAATTTCTAATTTGGCTACAGAATGTTGAGTGTCCCTTTCATGAATTCTTGCTTTTTCCCAACAAATTATTGTTTTTTTTTATACACTTTGACGCATATTTAATTTCACAACACGTAAATTATAAAAAAAACTAACAATACTTGTATTTTAGATTGCAATTTACCACCTTCTTCTAAGCCCATCTTCCAAAAATGGAAGTTTGGTGACCCATCAGTTAACGTTGGCAACAATCCCTTTCCAAAGCTCACGGTTTTCTGCCGATCGAATGGTCTCTCTCAGTGGATAGCCAGTGATGGTCTTGATCTGATCTATCCAACACTTTAGTGGTCTTCCACGGCTTCTTTTACCTTCTATTTTACGTTCGATTATCTGGTTCGCCATGCTCGATCCATCCTTTCTTATAATGTGGCCAAAGAACCTTAAGATCCTCTGCTTACACATCACTGATAATCTTGTTTCCACATTAAGCATGGTCAGAATTGATTGATTGGTCCTAAATTCCATCCAGGAAATTCTTAACATCCGTCTATAGACCCACATCTCAAAGGCGTTCATGCACTTTACATCTTCTACTTTGAGTGTTCATGTTTCAGAACCACTAGTTGTTTGATTTCATTCATTCCCCACTAAATACATATTTATTCTAAGTTTTGCAACCATTTTAAGAATGGAAGAACTTAATTAAGCATATATAAATACTAGTATAAAATTTAAAAAATAGTGTATACAATTGAAATGTAACTTATAACTATGATGTAATAATTAGAATAAGCCATAAAAGTAATTTCCCACTTTACATCTAGCATATTGGTATAAATAAATTTCGATAACATTGTATCGTCGTATTTTATTTGGAGATATTTGGCAATTTGTTTACCATTATGGCCACTGGACTTAAATTAAATTATTTTTTAAAGAAATTAAATTTGTACAACTTTCATATGAAACATTTTATCGTATCTCTAATAATTTGTTATTATTTATTTATTTATTATATATATATTTATTTAAATAACCATAAAAAAATCTATTTTGGGAGACAATTTTTTTTTACAGTTTTATAATTTTTTTTCAGAAAGTAATGAACGTACGAAAAATTTGATGATATTATTTTTTATCAAAATCTAATGAAAAATAATTAAGTTAGTATACGTTTTAACGCTACAGGCATCAGGTTTGAAATTAAATAAAAAAACTAAAAAAACTACCCTTTTTGTCAATTTTTAACCCTATACAGGCACGTGAAGGGGGTAGTTTATCATGATAAAATTTTACCCAAATTACTTTCTCATCATATTGTACAATATAAGGGTGGGGGTGAGACAAATGCATTATTAATGTTGAAAAATTAGGACCTCCCTAAAAGGCATACATACCCCGAGATCCTTTTTTATTTCATTATATTATTGTCGCTACCTAATACCTATAGACACTCTAACTTTCTTTATACTAAACCACTACCATTGCCATAGTTTTCTTTATTCCTATCATACTTACCCCTTTCCTTTTCTTTCTTTTTATTTATTACAGTACTCTGAAAATTTCGTTGTTATCCGTTTATATTTGATAGAATTATGAACTTTTTATTTTCTGACTCTTGTTACTCCAGGACGCGACGTCCGAATTTCTTGCATCATTTTTCTTCATTGTAAAATTTTTTTTGGATACCTATTATGTTTAATAATATTTTAACGTTATTATTAAATATATTTTTGGATATACATTCGTTTTTTATTTTTTTGTAGTCATAAAATAAGACATGAAAATATTAAGATATTGTACTAAAGAATACGTTTTTATCCTCTGTATTTTTTTGGGAAATATTATTTTAGTACATTTAAAGTATAATTAGTTCATTGTAATTTGACATAAATTTGATATAATATATAATTATAGTTTTTATTATTATTATCGTATGGTATTCTTAACAAGCATTACAACTCAATAAAATTATAAAATTATAAACAAATAAACTTGAAGTAGAATATATAGAGGTTAAAATAAATAACAATAATAAAAAAGATATTATGTATTTAGCCAAGCTTATGGTAACTTATGTCTTTTGTTGTTAGACAGACAGGCTTTCGTGACTTAAGTCTCAAAGTGCAGTTCATAGGTATATACTTATGTATTGGGAGCTTATTAATCTGTGTATACTTGATATATTCTCTTGCAGTATCTGTTAAACGTTAGATGTGGGGAAGATGTATGTTACATAACACTGGGAGTCACTGAGAGGGGGTAGTCTTTACTACACCTGCGATAATGCAAATGGTAGAATTTAGTTGTACGTCGATTTTAGAACAGTGTGCATTATTTAGTCATACAGGAGCAGCGTATTCTGCAGCTAAGTAGACTAAAGCTAATGCGGATGTTCTAAGGGTTTCAGTCGAGGTTCCCCAAGTTGAGCCATTTTGATAAGCTTGTAGATGAAAGACGACTATTGGATAAACCTAGAGTCGTCTTAAAAAATAAATTGATTGCCAGTCTAAAGAAAACTGTTGTAACAGAAGAACTAGTAGAGACGACTAAATTTAATAATATAATGACAGTCGCAGAAGCCATTGATACGGTCACATTTGCATGTGCCCATATCTCTGTCTCCCATAACATCGTTGTACCGTTTAATATACATATATATATATAATTAACACAGTGACATACAACAATACTAACTGGAGGGCGGACTGCACACATAAACACTTTTTGCAATTCACGGCCAATGTGCCATAATAAGATATCCCTATCGACAGTTGACATTTTACCATCTTCGCGATCACTACTTTTGCCTGATAATTAACTTAACTTCGCTACCCCGTATATTATAGTGTGTGTGTGTGTGTCGCCGTCAGCTCCCTGTTGGATTATAACATCTCTAGGTGTCCAGCAGGTTGTATTATCCATTTAATATTTCAATTGCTTAATAAATATTTATTTATATCGTTGTTAACCTAAAGTGTTATATATATATATTGTAGTGCGACCCTTGGTAGTTCCTCTAAGGGAATATAAATTAAATAGGAAACTTCAGTACCTAAGGTAGATATAGCCTAGCCAGCTATCCCCCGTTGGTCCCTTAGAATACTGTCGACGGGCATTTAGGCTCAACCCCTAAATAGCGACGTAACAATTGGTGGAGGCGCCGATCTCTCTGTTTTATTTTAAACTTTCAGTGAGGGATCCCCCCCTAAGTGTACTACAATTTTTATATACCGCTTTTCACGGTTAATTTATAAATTAAATATTTTTTATTCATTATTGGCTCACTTTATTATAAATTATATAAATTATTTATAGTTATACCTAACTATACAATTGTTACTATTATAATAAAGTGAGCCAATAATGAATAAAAAATATTTAATTTATAAATTAACCGTGAAAAGCGGTATATAAAAATTGTAGTAATTAATTATTAATTTAATTATTAATTACTTAATTATTAAGTCTTTGAGTTACATAATCTTTTATACACGTTTATATGCCTCTCTATAGTTATTATTTAAAACGCACCTTTAATAATCAAACTTGTAGAATTACCGAAAGAGTTTGGAATCTATTAGGTTTTGATAGTAATATTTTGGAACTAACACCAGATCAGGTTATTAGTTCATTTGGAAAGAAAAGGGGTATTTCTGTTTCTAAGGCTTTTGATCATACCGCTTTTATAAAATTTCCGGTAGGAGCAACTTTAATTTACGAAAGCACTATATTCGAAGTTTATAAACGAGAAAGTAAACGGCTCTATTTACCGAAACAGTTTCAACAAATCTCCCTTTTAGAAAAAATTGAAATTTTAAAAAAAGATACGAAAGGTTATTATTTTTGTTATTGTACAAAAGGGGAATTACTTAATATTTTGTCATTTTTAAACGCAGAACAGCCGATTAATAGTCACACTAAAGATTTGATAAATAAATTACGTTCTGTTTTCAAACAACCACCCCTCTCAGAAAAATACGAATCTGATTCGGACTCCGAAGCAGAAAAACTTGATAAAATTCCAAGTACTCTGCCGGTTCCACTAAGCACAAAAAGCGCTTCTTCGAGTGAATCGAACACCCCTACCGATCTCGACAAAACCGTTGTCAAATTTCCTTTAGCTAAACCATCAGAAATTTCACGCGAGGTCACCGTAGAACCTAAACCTATTTCTGCGCAATCAAAACTTTTAGAAAATAAACCAGTTAAATTAATAACTACTATGGCTAGCTCAATTTTACCACAACAGTTCTCGGGTAAATTATCGGAGGATATTATTAGATTTTTTTCAAATTTCGAACGAGTTGCGAAAGCTAACGGTTGGGATGATAATATGAAACTCGTTATGTTACCACTTTCCCTTAAAGGCCAGGCACAGACAGTGTTTGAAAATAAAGAGGCAGAAGTGGATGTTCCTACTTGGCAGGCAATGAAAAATGTACTAATTAGATATTATAATTCAGAAGCTCAGAGAAGAATGAGACTTAAGAAATTAAGAGAGAGAAAAAAAGAGGACGATGAAAGCATTTTAGATTAATTTTCTAATGTTAAAGCCGAATGCAGGAGAGCAAACGAGGATAAGTCAAAAAGTGAAATAATAGACACAATTTTAAACGGTTTGCCCGACCAATATTTCGAAAGAGTAGGTTGGGTTGACGTTAGTTCATTATTGGTATTAGAGGAAAACATTATAAAAATAGCGAGCTTACGCATGGACAAGAAAATAGACGATAATAAAAAAATACAACAACAGCTTGACATTTTGACAGAAACTCTTCAGAAGAATCTGAGTATGAATTCGAGTAAAAATAAGTACCATGGGAATAATAATAGGAATAATAGCAGGAATTGCAATAATAATAGGAACCTTAATTATAACAGTAGACATTTCGATAATAATTCTAATAATTTTGGTAACAACAATGGTAATAATTTTAACAATAACACTAGATATAATAATAAATATCAAAATTACAATAATTCAAATCGAAATACAGACGGTCATTTTTACAATTCTAATAATAATAATAATAATAATAATGGTAACTACAGAAACAATCACAATTTTAATAATAATAATTCTTATAATAATAAATTATTTATTATATACAATCTATAGCAAATTAGTTTACGTTTTGGTTGATACGAACCCCTCCCATTAGATTAGTTTAAGTTAAGTTTTATTACCCCTTCGCTCATTACGACATGTTGAGGAAATCCCCCTCCCCTGACTTAGGTTAGTTTTCATTGGGTTTCACACATTGTGCGCACCTCACACCCAATTGTCTTAATAGAGTTTGTTACAAATCGTTCAAGGAATAGTCAAGTGTGGTGGCGGAGGTCACTACTTGACGTACGCTATTTCAATGTAATGTATACATTAAATGATAAACGCAGTGATGACTCGGAGGTGCTGGTGGTGGGGGAGCGACTTTAAATGTAATACCGCTATTTATAGGTATAAAAAATTGTCAAATTAAATATAATATAATAAAATGCAATACACATATTATTATTTTAAAGGCGCAATAGAAAATAATAATAATAATAGCGATTATACTATTATAGCAACCTAAACATAGTTAATTTTAAAAATATATTACCAATTATAGCAATTATATTAATTATATAATTAATAGTAATATATTAATATTAACGAGATGCTTTTCTAAGCATCTGGTGGTAGGCAATGATAAAATACTATGTAAAAAATAAAAATGCAAACGCCTATGAACGTTATAATATGGCGGTACCTTTGATGTTGGAAATATGCTTAGCTAAGCGTCTGGTAGACGATGATAAAATTCTTAGAAATTATAATGCAATAACGACAGACGTTGTCTTTGTTCTTATAAAATGCTGACGCCTATGAACGTTATAATATGGCGGTACCTTTGATATTTGAAATATGATTACCTAAGCGTCTGGCACCCGATGATAAGATTCTTAGAAATTATTATGTCATAACGACAGACGTAGTCATTGTTCTCATAAAATGCTGACGCCTATGAACGTTATAATATAGTAATACATTTGATATCTGGAATATGCTGACCTAAGCGTCTGGTAACCGATTATAAGATTCATACGACAATGATCATTATTGTGCGATGAAATCTTTGATGTTTGAAATATGTTGACGTAAGCATCTGGTAAACGATGATAGCAATAGTTCTCATAAAACGCGTAAGCGTGAAAAATGGCAACGTTGCCATTTTTCTCATAAAATGTATACGGCAGTGACCATTAATATATTGTAACATCTTTGGAAATATGCTGACCTAAGCGTCTGGCATCCGATGATAAGATTCATACGACTTTACTGTACAGTAATCTCTTTGATGTTTGAAATATGCTTATCTAAGTGTCTGGTAGCCAATGATAAAAATTCTTAGAAATGCAGACGTATTATAATATAGTAATACATTTGATATCTGGAATATGCTGACTTAAACGTCTGGTAGTCTGGGTTATAATACGGCAGTACCTTTGATAATTGAAATATGCTTACCTAAGCGTCTGGTAGGCATTCATAGAAAACGTTGTTAATTTAAGTTGGATTCATCCCCACCCATTATAGGTTAGTTTATGTTATGTTTCATTACCCCCTCCCTCTGTAGGATTTTTTGACAGACATCCCTGTAGCGTCAATATTAAATAATGGACTTAGACTATTTCAATGTAATGTGTACGCTTATCAGTGAGCATTATCAGTTCACATGAGATTTACCTTACCTTCCAGTAGATGGTATCGTAAGAGGAGACAACCATTTCCGAATGGCTACCTCCCCCACCACTGACATGAAGTTATAGTGCGCATGCGCACTTTAAAAGGCCATTTTGATTGATCTTAACATCCCACCTAAGTCACCTATTACCTCCACCATCGTGGTATCACGCCTCCACCTTACCACCACCATTCATTAGACCAAACCTCCCCTTTCCTCCTCTATGATAGGACCACATCTCCTCTATGATAAGACAACGCCTCTCCTTACCTTATCTATGATAAGACTACGCCTTCTCCTTACCCCCACCCTCATAAATCCAATCCTCCATTACCCCCACCATCGAGAGACTACGCCCACTCACCCCTCCCCCAGACCACGCCCACCTACAGGTTTAATGGTGAGGGGGTAATGCGGGGGGGGGACCAGAATTCCCAATATTACCCTACTATGCTATTTTAAAAAATTATTTTTTTTCATTAAACACTATCTAAGCATCGAAGCGTTTTTTATGATAGTGATTTTAATCACTGTCAGATATCATCCATCTGGACCCAACTATGCCACCACCTCACTGTGCTTTTTTTTTTTTTCATAATAAAGTACTTTACATTAGCTTTAATTTAAGATTTATATAAAAGTGTCAGACTTTGCGGAACACTTTCAAAAGTTAAATTGGAAAAGTTCAACTTTCTATATGCATTTTTTAGATTTGAGTCCCCTGTATTAATGGAAATGGTCCGATTTAAAAAAAAGTATGTCGAATAAAAGATGTATAAAAGTACTACTTCTCATGAAAAATTTGTATTGATCCGTACATTTTTCTAAAAGTTATAGCATTATAAAGTTAAAAATGTATGATATCGAGAATTATCATACCAAAATATTATTCGGTAGATATTTTCACAGTGAAGACAATCTAAAGTCCGAAATTTTTTTTTTCCATTATAAAGCACATTACATTAGATTTAAATTAAGATATATATATAAGTATCAGACTTTCTGGAACACTTTCAAAAGTGAAGTTGAAAAGCTTATTGTTTTATGAAAAAATTGTTATTTTAAATCCCTCCATGTGGGCAGGTCAGATTTATAAAAAAAAATATTCCAAATGATAGATAAAGACATCATCAAGCATCTATAAAAAAATATAATAAAATATTGATACATTCATTTTTCAAAAAGTTATAGCTTTAGAAAGTTAAAAAAACTCAGCACAGTGGGGTCACAGCACTGTGGGGACGTGGCATAGTTGGGTCTAGTATAGATTTAATCTGACAGTGATTAAAATCACTATCATAAGAAACGCTTCAATGCAAATCTGTAGATAGTGTTTAATTCTAACAAATTGGTGGAAAATTACAAAGGCAACATTAACTTCTATTTCCTAAATTATATCCAGATTAGTAATTCTTTTACTTATATATTATATAACTTTTATAATTAATTGTTTTCAAATTATTATTGATTTTCATTATATTTAAAGTAATAATTTTTAACCTACTTTTTTTTGTCTTTTAAAGTAAAATAATAATTTATAATAATAAAAAAAAATGAATTTATTACCATAACTTTTTAATCTCAATTTGCTACTTTGAAATTCTAATTCTAATTATAATTTGAAATTATATAGATAAAATGGTATTCTTAAGATTAATATGCAACAAGGAAATTTTATAATTACTATTTACAGTAAATTTTTTATTTCATCCATTGTTAAATTCAGGTGAAACTAAAAATCATTTTTTTTTTAGATTTATGATTTATACAGCAATAAGTTACGAAAAAATTTGGAATGTTATAGACTGGTAGTCGCACACACAAATAGAGTAAAAAAATTAATAAATTTCAAAGTAAAATTATATAATATCAAATATAATTTGACAATATACTTTAAAAATATTAGAAATGAATGATTTTAATTGTTTGTATGGATAAAGCTGGTTAAGCTACTTGTTATTGTTTTTAGGGATTTTTTTTTTCAATTTTTAAAGGTAATATCTTTATTTAAAGACGTATTGTAATCATTTGACGTATCGTTGATAAAAATTGTTCAAGTGAGGGTTGGCAAAATAAATAGTAGCTACAAAAAACCCACATAGTTAAATAATATGTAGTAAAATAATTTTAATACGAATAAGAAATTTATTCTTGCAAGGGGCGACTAAAGTGATGGGATCATTGATCTTTATTGAAGTTACTGAATCTAAATGAGATAAAAATCAAATGATTTCAAAATTGTTTTCCAACTCAAAAAAAAATAAAAATATTAATCGCCACAGAACGATTCGAACCTCGTACCCTAAGTGAGAAAGATACAAGTGTTACCGATTAGGTAAATGTTCGTTGCTTTTGTCGCACGATAAAATTAGCTATTTAATCTAAGTCAAATTAAAAAGTTACTTTTTCGAATTTAAAAAAGCCAAAAATTTTAAATAAGTTTAATTTCTTATGTCTTATGAACTTTATTCTATGTCTATTCAATTATATAATATTCATGAAAGTCAGTATATTGTCTTTATAAAATAAAATAAAATATTAAACCCAGGATTTTAACACAAAAATAGCATATTTTTTAACGGTAGCCATTTGCGCATAGAATATAGGTCGTCGGGACAAATAATTTTTTTTAATTTTATAGTACATGATATAAGCTTTAATTTTATACATGTTGAAATGGGCGCAATATTTCAACAACATTTTCAAAAATTGAGTTGAAAAAGTTCTATTTTTTATACAATATTTCAAGCTTTGAACGCCCTCTATATAAGGGGAAATTGTTCAATTTTAATAAAAAGTATGTCAAATTAATAATGTACTTATAATGTATTTAGAAAAAAAATTTTTTGCTGATACATACATTTTTCAAAAAGTTATAGCATTTTTAAGCTGAAAATTTAAAATCGAAAATTTTAACACAAAAATAGCATTTTTTAAACTACGGCAGCCTTTTGCATGTAATAGATAAAGTTTCCGGAAAAATTTTCAAAAATTAAGTTGAAAAATTTAGTTTTTGTAAAAAAGTTGCTATTTTAATTCCCCCCTCCACTCTTGTGAGCAGGTTAATTGTTAGATTTTCAAAAAATCGATATCAAATGAAAGGGAAATATCTAAGGTTCTAGTAAAAAAAAAATTATGTTGATATGTTGATTTTTGAAAAAGTTATGGAAGTTTGAAGAAAAAAAGTGAAAAAAATGACAAAATTTNTTCTAGTATAAAAAAAATTATGTTGATATGTTGATTTTTGAAAAAGTTATGGAAGTTTGAAGAAAAAAAGTGAAAAAAATGACAAAATTTACCGATTTTTAAATTTGTAATTTTTTTTGAAATTTCTCGATTTGCGGAGAACGAGGGAGAATTTTTCAATTTTTAAGGGTAATGTCTTCGACTAGATACGATTTGTGATTTTTTGACGTATCGTTGAAAGAAATCGGTTCGGAGAGATCTGAGAAAAAGTGGTAACAGACAAAAAAAACACATAGTAAAAGTAATACTTTCTCAACTTCGCATTGAAGCTAAAAAAATATTAATTCAACTGAAAATTTTTTTAATAGAAGATATATGTTTACTAAAACGATAAATTATTAGTAATACTCAAATTAGTGCAAAGAGAATAAGATTTTTTTTCAATATAGTTTTATTTTGTTAATAATAGCATATAATATATTTTATTTATGCATTATGTATTTTAATAATCAAATATTATAATCATTTAATAGCTCTATCAACGATTTTTATTAATATAATTAAATATAATTGTGATAAATCAAGATAATATATTATTCATTAAATTAAAAAGTTTTAAAATAAAATTAATATATGAGTTTTTGTAAAAGCTAAATCGTTATTTATAATTCAAATTAGCAGGATTTGTTTTAGAAATTATTCTTATAAAACTTCAATTTATAGTATTAAGTTTTTTTAAAAAACTAAAAAAATGATAAAAAATCGTTTTTATTCATTAAACTTGATAAGGTGTTTTTCCGTTATTCTTATATCAGCACAAATATTTTTCAATACAAATGCTAACCCAGAAATACAAGTAAGAGTAAAATTTATTTTAAATTACTTATAGTTTAAGTATTCTACGCAAATTAGAAACATCTAAAATACTAGAGTTCATTCGAACCATAAATGCATGAGACATGCATAAAAATACATTTTTAATAAAAATAGGAATAAATAAATATATTAACGAACCAGAAACTATTGTAAAATGTTAACCAAAGTTCTTTTTGAGTAAAATTAGTTTCAAATTTTAAACGGAAAAAAAACTACGAAATTAAAAGTTAATTTGATTAAAAAAAAACCCAGCACAGGGAGGTCGTGGCACAGTGGTGACGTGGCGTAGTTGGATCAAGTATAATAATATCTGATAGTGAATTAAATCACTATCAAATTGGTGGATTATTCCAAAAGCTACATAATCTGCTAGTTACTTATTAATATCCTGATTAAGATAAAGTATGTCAAATGAAAAAGGGATTATTAAAACATAGTATTTCTCATAGAAAAGTTATATTGATCCATACACTTTTCAGACATTTAAGACATATATAAAAGTGTCCGTATTTCTAGTACATTTTCAAAAATTAAGTTGAAAAAGTTCTACTTTCTATATGCATTTTTATGTTTTAAACCCCCCCTGTATTAAGGGAAATGGTCGGATTTAAAAAAACACTAAGTCGAATGAAGGATGTATACAAATACTACTTTTCATGAAAAAATTGTATTGATCCCATACATTTTTCAAAAAGTTATAGCATAATAATGTTAAAAATGTAAAATACAAAATCGAAAATGTTCACACAAAAATAGCATTTGGTAGTCATTTTAATCGTGAAGACAAAATAAAGTCCGAAATTTTTTTCATGATAAAGTACATTACATTAGCTTTAATTTAATATATATATAAAAGTGTCAGTATTTCCGGAACACTTTCAAAAGTTAAGTTGAAAAAATTTATTTTTTGTGAAAAAGTTGTCATTTTGAATCCCCCCTGTGGGCTGGTAAAGAGTTAAATAAAAAAAATATATTAAATGATAGGTAAAGACATTAAGTATCTATAAAAAAAAAAATTATAGTGATATGTTCATTTTTANGTATCTATAAAAAAAAAAATTATAGTGATATGTTCATTTTTAAAAAAGTTATGGCAGTTTTAAGTAAAAAAAATTGAAAAAATTTCGAAAATTAGCAATTTTTAAATTTGTAATTTTTTTGGAGGTTTCCCCCATTAACGGAGAACGAGGGTAATTTTTTCAATTTTTGAGGATAATTTCTTCGACTAGATAAGATTTATGATCTTTTGACTTATCATTGAAAGAAATCGGTTCGGTTAGAGCTGAGAAAAAGTGGCAACAGACACAAAAAAAAAACACATAGTAAAATTAATATCTTCTCAGCTTTGCATCGAAGCTAAAGTTATAATTTGAGGCATAGTGATTTAAGTGTCAAATAGTATTAACAACATTGGTGAAACTACAGCCCGGACCAACTAGGAACTAATATTTTTTACAGAAAAATATTAGACAGTGTTCTACAGGAATAATTTCATATAATTTTTTAATTATATAATCATAATATAAGAATTTTATTTAAGATAAAATATTAATACAAATATACTGAAAGAAAGCTAAATAAATGGAATAGCTTGTAGATTTTGACTAATTTAATACAATATACTTCATACATTTAAATGATAACTGAAAATGGGATGTATTTTACTAATTTTCCGAAAACAAAAAATGTTTTAGTACTTAGATCACTTAGATAAATGCCTCATTTTAGATTCAATTTAAACTTTAGACGGCTTTTTTTATTAACACTCTTATAATAATTTCACCTGTATTTGTTGGTAACTCTCCACGCGCCACATGTTATTATTCGAGTGTATCCAGTCGTCTATGACCTTGAGACTAGACTGTCGTAAGACATTCACCTCACCCCGCTCAGCACACGCCTGCAACACTATTACTGTATAATTTTATTTTTGGTTTTCGTGTCCGTACATGCGTGCGTATTATCAATATTATATATAAATGTTTATTAACAAATTTTTATTGTTTATTATTAGATATAAACATTTAAAGATTCAATTTTTTTTGAGTTAATATACATGTATAATATATAAGGGAATACAAATACAGGTAGCTAAATGGTTTTTTATGACGATATTCGCAGGTATATAGCCTTTATTATCAATGGTAATAAGACACATTGTTATGAGTTTTTAAACACACTAACTGGAAATACAGAAATTACATCTATTGATAGTCATAATTTACGATAAACACTCTGTGACACCAATATCATAAAAATCTAATTAGCTATCTGTATTTATAATCCCTTGTGTATTATACATGTATATAAACTCAAAAATTTGAAACTTTAGTTTATAAATACACCAACTGACAATACAGAAAGTATATCTATTGATAATCATAATTGATAATAAACAATCCGTGACTGAGACAGCAATGTCATAAAAATCCAATTAGCTACCTGTATTTACAATCCCATGTGTATTATACATGTATATTAACTCAAAATTTTGAAACTTTAAATGTTTATATCTAATAAACTAATAAAGTTATAATAAAAATTCAAATGCCATATACTATTGAATTAAAAATCCAAAAAACTATAAAGTGAAAAATNTTAGCTACCTGTATTTACAATCCCATGTGTATTATACATGTATATTAACTCAAAATTTTGAAACTTTAAATGTTTATATCTAACAAACTAATAAAGTTATAATAAAAATTCAAATGTCATATACTATTGAATTAAAAATCCAAAAAACTATAAAGTGAAAAATAATAGACTAAAAAGTTAAAAATAACATTTAACTTTTTAGTTCGATATACTTTAAAAGTTTGTTTTTCAGTTTTTTTTTAACTCTATCATCATTACTTTTATATTTTTAACTGTGTGTTTGTAACTATCCACGCGCCACGTATTATTATTATTGTGTATACGGTCGTCTATGGCCTTGAGATAAAACTGTCGTAACGTATTCACCCCACCCCACTCACCAACAACA
This sequence comes from Daktulosphaira vitifoliae, assembly GCF_025091365.1. Taxonomy (NCBI): domain Eukaryota; kingdom Metazoa; phylum Arthropoda; class Insecta; order Hemiptera; family Phylloxeridae; genus Daktulosphaira; species Daktulosphaira vitifoliae. The sequence continues at coordinate 51,762,319 of NW_026099572.1, forward strand.
ATATTTTCCTGTATAATTTAATTTTTGGTTTTCGTACCCGTACACGTGTGCGTGTCATCAATTATGTATGTATATATAAACAAATTTTTATTGTGACACGTTCCCCCACCACGCCCGCCCACAAAACACGGCTATACCTCGTGCTAATACTATATATATCCAAGTATATATAAATTAATTATATATACTAAATTAATGTGTTTTTAATCATTTTTTTCTTATCATTGATATTTGTTATTATTTCTTTGATCATTGTCATTTCTTTTCAAATTAATATTTACAATCAAAAATCACTAAAGAAATCGAATCATTTCTTTACATATATATATATATATATACAGAGTGATTTTTTTATCATAACCCACTCAATTACTTGCAGAATATATATAGTTTAAATATTTTTTTTTTTAGTTTTCTTTAGTTACACATTATTCTTGAATTATTAAATATTTAAAACTTTTTATGTTCATCCCTCATGCCTGATAATTGTGTCAACTTTGTTTTTTTTAAATGGGAACACATATTTATAATTTAATAAAATGTTTGGATTTTTAATTCAATAGTATATGGCATTTGAATTTTTATTATAACTTTATTAGTTTATTAGATATAGACATTTAAAGTTTCAAATTTTTTAATTAATATACATGTATAAAACACAAGGGATTACAAATACAGGTAGCTAATTGGTTTTTTATGACATTGCTGTCAATACTTTTTGTATTGCCTATGGCATAACTGACATTTTATTACATTCCAAATGTGTTCACATTTAAAAAAACAAAATTGACACCCTTACTAGGCATAAGGGATGAACCTAAAAAGTAATACATTGTTAATAATTCAAGAATAATTTGTAACTAAAGATAACCAAAAAAAAAAAATGTTTAAATTATTATTAATCTGTAAGTAATTGAGTGGGTTATGATAAAAAAAATCATCCTGTATATATATTCTAATTACTATTAAAATTTATATATTAATACGATTTCCGTATCGTCATTTTTCGTCACCTCCTCCACATTTCGGTAGTGGGCAATTCGCGCGCCTGCTGCTTTTTTTGAATGTGGTAGTTGTTTCTCAGACTCCCTCTCCGGAATCAAAACCTGATTTCCCGTTACAACCATGATATTGATAGTAACTACTATCATAACATGAAACTAAAAATTGAAAAATAAATATAGTTTTTTTAACAATATTTTTGACGATAACTTACAAATTGATTTCAGCCACCTGATTACGACACAATATTTGACGATTCATTTTTACAAGTTATAAGTACTATTAATAGTGATATCAAATCATTTGTCTGTAGAAAAAATCAAATATTTATTAATTATTCGTTTATAAATAAAGATGACATAAAGTTGTTATCAAGATCTTGTAAAGATGATTACGAGTGTAGACAAAAAAAAAAATCAAGCTTAAACAAATTAAAAAAAGAATTAGAGTCGTTAGAGCGTATTCACACATTTTTATGTCTTCAAATTTTAGAAGTGTTAAAAAATGATATTAGGATAAAAAATTTAAATCCCAATCATACATTTAAAATAAAGTTTCTACATGTATATGAATACGAAGTTAGGATGATTTCATTTTTTATTTATGGCAAGTTTGTTGTTAATCCTTGGCAATATGATTTTGCAAAACGACTTATTGATATAATAAGACTCGAAAGACAAAATAAGGATACATTTGATGTCAGTTTAAATTACTTAAATGATTCTGCATTACTATCTTCAATGAATAAATTTTGCGATAATTGTAAATTAAACAATGAATTTTTCAAATCAATTATTTCATTCACATTTAGTACTTTCAAAGGAGAAAGTGGAAAATTTTTAAATCAAGAAAAATTAAAAAAACATATAAAAGATTTTTTGTCAAAGACAAAAATTTCTTGTGTAACAAAAATGAACATAAGTTCTTATACACATATTAAAAAAGGTAATCAACATGATGTACTCTTAATATTTTTAGAATAAAAACTTTCTTAAATGTTAGTAAAAGAAGTTTAATTAACATAAAAATTAATAATATTACGATTGACATTTGCAACAAATATTACTTAGTTATAAATTACTAAGCACTGTATAAATAAAACTATCCCAAACCCAAAAATTTGCAAGCATGCACCTGATTGTTTGGCATTTCATCTGGTTTTTACGGGTNGCACCTGATTGTTTGGAATTTCATCTGGTTTTTACGGGTAGATTAAAATTCCTGGTAGGTTTTTTATTCAAGAAAATTTCAACCACCAAATTAGTGTTCTTCTGTGAATATCATTTTATGAGCGTTCATCGTTTCCGCCAAATCTGATTAAGGTACGATTTTCGTTTCTNTTTTGTAATTATCCACCAATTTCTTAGAATTAAACACTATCTACTGATTTGCATCGAAGCGTTTCTTATGATAGTGATTTTAATCACTGTCAGATTAAATCTATACTGGACCCAACTATGCAACATCCCCACTATGCCGCGACTCCACTGTGCTGGGTTTTTTTTTATTGTTATTAGATAGCAGTGCATTGATAATTGTGAATCATTTCATTCATATTTTAATGAACAATTTTTTAAGACGCATCCTTCTATTAATATATTTTTTTTTAATTTTTGTAAAAAATATTTAGTCTTATAATTGCATTAAAATATATAGTTTTGATAATGCAGTCTCAAAAAGCGTACGGAATAAAATTGATATCAGTTTCAGAAAAACAAAAGAGACAAGTGATAAATTTAATAACAATGAAATTAGTTTTCAACAACTATCGAAAAATGTATAGATCATAGATCTATTTTTTATTATATTATTAAAGGTATTAGATATTTTTTAAGCTTATTGTTAATGTTTGAATTCTATTTCAATGTTTTGATGACTTTTTATTTTCTTATAAACTATATTTTTATTATTCATTATTTTCTATAAGAATTTATTTACCTTAGGTAAGACGTCATATTTTCTTTATAAAGTTATTCTTAAGTGATAAAATAAGTAATTATTCAAAACGACGTTACCATATTTAGAGGTGGTTAAGGGGTTCAAAAATTCTCGGAGGCGAATGTCATTTGATAGCGATAGGACAAAAAATTACTTTATTTAGCTCATTAATACCCCACGCAAAAATCTAAAATACAGGCCTGAACGTAACATTCAATAAAAGCCAAACAATTTGGTACTAGAAGCTACCTGACCTGGCCGTATGTTAAAACCGATACTGGATCGTCATGATGAACCATGCATCAAACTAAATGGTTCTCAAATTTTTTAGTTGATAGACAGGTAGAGGATTAGTTTGGCGGAAACGAAAAACCGACCTTATTCAGGTTTGGCGGAAACGATAATCTCCCCATTTTATCTTGACGCAATACTGCGATTTTTATTTTATTTTGTCTGTTGTCAGTTTTTCTCAATTCTTACCGAATCGATTTTTTTTAACGATACATCAAAAGATCACCAATCGTATGTAATAGAAGATATATTCATCAAAAATTGATATAATTCCCTCGTTTCCCGTAGATTGTAGAAATTTCCCTAAAAATTACTATTTTTTAAAAAAAAGTAAATTTCGACATTTTTTAAACTTTTTTTTCTTAAAGCTGTCATAACTTTTTGAAAAATGGATGGATCATAAATAATTAATTTTTGTAAATACCTTAGGTATTTACCTTTTATTAGGTAAAAATTTTTTCGAAAATCTGAGCTTTTATCAATCTTTAGGGTAGATTAAAAGTAGCAATTTGATATAAGAAATAAAATTTTCTAGTTAATTTTTGATAATGTTCCGGAAATACTAAAAGTTTCAAATATATGTTAAATTAAAGTATTTTTTGCATAGTTTAAGTTAAACAGTTTTTCGATGATTTATATATATATATATTTGAATTTGTTATTAGCATTTAAAATAAAAATATAAACAACATTACTCTTTTAGTTTTTTTTTTCCAATTAACCGTTCGTCTGTTACAGCTTGTTAAAGTTAAATGATTTTGTACTAAATTTTTATTAATTTACTGTTTTGAATACAGGAGTCACTCATTTTCTATAGTATAACATAAACTAATTTAACTTGATTCAGTTTATGACGTTACGCTACCACTTTTAATACGAATCCGTCAACAAAAATAAAGAGTATTTTATGTAAGCAATGATTACGATAACATTATCGTAGTATTCGATTATTAAGAGTCACTATACTACGCATAGAGTTGGGTTTTTCAAAGAAATTGATTTTTCAATATTACAATTAGTATCACAAACCAATAGACTGTACTATTAATAATATAGTTAAGGTCCTATTTGAATCTATTCTTATTATCTTTCAATTAGTGTGTGGTAAATTATTATTGCTTACTTATATGACACATATATATATATATGTCTTGGTCAATAAAAATTAGTTTATATGAAAAATAGTGACTTCTATATTCAAAATAGTAAATTAATAGAAATTTAGTACAAAATCATTTAACTTTAACAAGCTGTAACAAACGAACGGTTAATGAGAAAAAATAAATTATAAGAGCAAAGTTGTTTATATTTTTATTTTAAATCATAATAAAAAATTCAAAATAAGGGTTCCCATTTAAGAAAAATCAAGTTAATGTTTTTTAACCTTGAAGGGATGAAAAAAATTATGTTTTTACTACATATTTTTGTAGAGTTTTTTGAATCAAATTAAACACTATCTACAGATTTGCATCGAAGCGTTTTTTATGATAGTGAATTTAATCACTGTCAGATATCATTATACTTGTCTTCATTGTTTCGCAACCCCATTGTGCTAGGTATTTTTTTATTTCTTTCATCAGGTTTTTAATGAACTAAATAATGCATCTGTGCTATAGTCCGGCTAATCTTTAATAATATTTTCATTTTATTTACTATCATGTATGCTACTTACATATTGATTACCATGTTAAATTTTTAGGGGCTCAATGGTAATACGGAGCTTTACTATAATTTCTCTTAATGATTTCTTTTTTGGTTTGTAATTGAGCCACAATATTTTAATCAATTAAAAATTGATTATTTTGAGTAATTATATTTTAATACAAGTCTATAATTAAAAAAAAACGTTGATATAGCAACTTGACCTAAATAACTGTAATGATATAACTAACACATTTCTGCTGTAATCAAAATCATTTTGCGTTACACAATATTTGTAATGAAATACGTTCAAATTCAACACTTCACAACAGAACATTGCTTTGAATTTCTTTTCATTAATTAAATCACAGCTTAATTTCAAACAAACTTTAATTATTATAAATTAACTAATATAAATATTATTTTTCTATTTTCTTTGTATTAATCTCATCAATTAAACTTTAACTGTTATTTAATTTCATTAATTTTTTATTCATATTAAGAATAGTGGAGCAGCTGATCAAAAGGAAGTGATTATCGATGATAAAGACTACAAAAATATGAAAAAAGTTTTTCTACAAAGTTTAAAATTAAATAAATATGACGATAAAATATTTAAGAAAAACANTATAGTTATGTTGAGCAATATGGCATAGTTAATGAGCTGAAAGCAATACAACATTTTGAGAAGAAAATGGACGTAAAGATTGAACCGTGCAGTGCATTTATTGATAAAAACATTAACTATTTAACAGCAAAACCAGATGGTATAATTGGAGATGATGGCATTGTTGAAATAAAATGTCCAGTTAATGCCCAATATTTTACTCCCGAAAAAGCTATTAAAGATAAAGTGATAAAATATCTATATTACAATGAAAATGAAGAACTCATACTAAAACATACTTCTGATACTTTTTATCAAATACAAGGAGAATTACATATTACACAGAGGCAGTATTGNACTTTTTATCAAATACAAGGAGAATTACATATTACACAGAGGCAGTATTGTTATTTAATTATTTGGACACCAAAAGGTAATAAAAATAAAATAATAATAAATAATAAAATACAACGTAGATTTTTTTTAATTTTTCTAAAATTTTATTTTTTCTTAGATTTTGATTTTGTTTTCATAAAAAGTGTAAAGAAAATTTAATACACAGTTTCTATTTTTATGCTATTAGCTTACATAAGATTAACAATTACAACAAACAAAAAACGGTAGCACAGTGGGGTCGCAGCATAATATGGACGTGTCATAGTTGAGACAAGTATAAATGATATCTGACAGTGATTAAAATCACTATCATTAGAAACACTTCGAAGCAAATCTGTAGATAGTGTTTAATTTTAAGAGATTGGTAGATTATTACAAAAGCAACCATGACTCTTATTCCCTTAATTTTATCCTGATTTATAATTATAATACATGAATACATAATAATTAAAGTAATTAAATTTAATATGAAATTGATATTCAATAATATTAATGTCAACCTTATACCCAATACATTTTTCTATATTCTCTTTTTGAATTTTCCTGATTTTAATAATAACATTTTTATTATATTTTTGTTACACTGATTCTGATGTAATATTTTTTCTGCAAATCACTTATCGTGTCCGGCGTAGCCGGGTACCCTTACCGGAATCAGTGGCCTACTTATGATAATGGCTCGAAGACGCTTACGCGCCAAAGGCGCATAAGGCTCATAGACCCCTGGGTCTGGAGTGGAGCCCCAGCTAGGCGGAGCCTATTTACTGTAAAATTTCATACAAAAATATTTTTACTATTAAATGCTATTATTTAACTTTTTTAGGTATAATCAATTGTAAAATTCTTCGAGATGACAAGTTTTGGAACGATTATATGGAACCAAAACTTATTTACTTTTACGAAGACATTATGTTACCGGAAATATTAAATATTCATTTAACTAAGAATCTAAATATTACGGATATTTAGAAAAAATATAATAAATTATTATACATTCTAATTTTAATTGGAATCAACAAATTATTGTAAAAATATATTATTCCTAAATAATGAAATAGCATCTATTTAATTATATCACCTTGTCAAGATTAAAAAATGTAGGGATGAGGCAAAACAGTATACAGAGTGTACAGTAAGTCAGGAAACGGGTTTCTATTGTTCTCATTGTTTGTAAAACAATAAATTGTTCAAAACCATAAATACTACAATTAGTTTATACCTATTGTGATATCATTTTTGAAGCTATGCTTCTTATGGCGGGCTCTATNGTTTTCATTGTTTGTAACAATGAGAACAATAGAAACCCGTTTCCTGACTTACTGAACACCCTGTAGATCAATATATGATTATGATGAACATAAGTGTCAAAAAAAGGTTTTCATGAAAAAATGTTAGAAGATTGTTAGGTCAAAATTTATTTAGAAATTTTCAAAACCATAAATACTACAATTAGTTTATACCTATTGTGATATCATTTTTGAAGCTATGCTTCTTATGGCGGGCTCTATGGACTATGACCGAAAAAAAAACGTTATGCGGTCGCCGTTATGCGTTGCTATGGTATGGTTGGTGAGGGGGCACGTCGATATTGGACCTCCCCCCTCGACCGCACACGAGGGTCACTATCAATGTAGTTATCGCGCGTTTCGCATTATTTATTTCTTGCCCACGTTACTTATCGATAATATCAAAATTTTAATAACTATAACTAGTCGCGATAAATAATGAGAAATGTTAATATTTTTTGTTATCATTGTTATCATGTTATATATTAATTTTATGTGATTAACCTACTTATGTTATAGACGGTTCTAATAATCTAGAAATAAAACGAAATTTATCAATATTTGATAATTATTGATATGCTTAGCAACAATTTAATAACATGCCATTAAATGATGCCTTCATGCAAGAAGAGTTTAAAATACGGAAAAAAATCAGACGAAATAATGGATCTAGTGAGTAATAACTGCACAATCATCAAATGAAGAATTGAATAAGTAAGTTTTTTTTAAATTGTAAATTCATATTATTATCATTTTATATGACTTTCACTTTTAGCCAATAACAAGAGTTTAATGAGAAAAAAAAA
>NW_026099572.1:51771494-51781133 GCF_025091365.1 Daktulosphaira vitifoliae
AAGATAGCTATTTTGTAGAGTAGAATTTAAGAAAAATTTTAGTAAAAAAATATCTTATTAATATTGAGTAGTAAATATTCTGTAGCGTTTTGAAGTTTGTGAAATTTTGAATTTTTATATATTATTTTACGGTATTAAACAATAAATACGTATTGAGAAAAGGACAGAAGCAAACGCTATCTTTTCAATATACTTTTGAATGAGAGTGATAAGTAATAATTGCCTTATCTAATTTCTTATCATGGTATTAAAGCCAAGTTTGTAATGTATACACATTATCATCATACACAGTAATCATGAAAAGATAGCGTTTCTTCTGTCCTTTTACGTATTATATGCGTATTTCAATGTTTAATACCGTAAAATAATACATAAAAATTCAATATTAATAAGATATTTTTTTACTAAAATTTTTCTTAAATTCTACTCTACAAAATAGCTATCTTAGATTTTTTTTTTACATTTTATTAAAAATTTAAAAATAATTAATATTTTTAATAAAATGTAAAAAAATTAATTATTGAGATATAGCTATAGACCTAACGTATAACTATTATTTCAAAAAAAATACCATCAAATGAAAGGAAAATATCTAAGGTTTTAATATAAAAAAAAATTATATTAATTTGTTAATCTATGAAAATGTTATCGAATTTTTAAGAAAAAAGTGAATAAAATGACAAAATTTACGGTTTTTAAGAATTGTAATTTTTTTTTTGGAGATTTCCTTTATTTGAGGGGAATGAGGAAAATTTTTTCAAATTTTAAGGATAATGTCTTCAAATAGATTCGATTTATAATCTTTTGACGTATTGTTGAAAGAAATTGGTCCAGTAAGAGGTGATAAAAAGTGGCAACAGACATAAAAAAAAAACCCAGCACAGTGGGATCGCGGCACAGTGGGGACGTGGCATAGTTGGGTTCAGTATAGATTTAATCTGATAGTGATTAAAATCACTATCATAAAAAACGATTCGATGCCAATCTGTAGATTATGTTTAATTTTAAGAAATTGGTGTATAATTACAAAAGCAACATCTACTATTTCCTTAATTATATCCAGATTAGTAATTCTTAGATTCAAAAATATAATATAAAGTTATATATTATATAATTATTATATTGAATTTTTTTCAAATTATTATTGATTTTGAATTTTAATATGTTAAAAGTAATAATTTTTAACCTACTTTAAATTTTAACACAAAAATATCATTTTTTTAACTACGACAGCCGTTTGCATGCGGAAGGTAGTGTCGGAACAAATTTTTTTTTCATTTTATAATACATGACATAATCTTTCATTTGGTATATGTTTAAAGGATGCAGTATTTCCGGAAAATTTGAACTTTTGAAAATGTTTGTTTTTGTAAAAAAGTTACTATTTTAAATCCCTTCATGTGAGCAGGTTAAATGTTAGATTTTCAAAAATATAATATCAAATGAAAGAGAAATATCTAAGGTCATAATATAAAAAAAAATTATGTTGATTTGTTGATTTTTGAAAAAGTTATGGATGTTTCAAGAAAATATAGTGAAAAAGTAAACGACCCGTTAATAACGCTTAGTCACAGAGTGAATATAATCTTTATTGATGTCTTTATAAATACGGATTGTTACTGTATTATCCGCTGCACCAGTGATGGTGGTGTGCGGTCATTAATCGCACAAGTATATCGTATATCGCGAGCAAAATTACCAAAGTATATGAAGTGGTCTGAGAAAATAATATTTAGGTTTCTATATGTAATACAGTACTTGTTACATTAAATTTTTTTATAAACGACACCTAAGTAAATTAGTTGATAAATTGAATCACTATTTATAATAGCGTGAAAACATTGAGTCTTAAAGTAAAATGTTTATACATATATGCCATTAAGATTTAAAACAGATGTCTTTGTAAAAATTATGACCGTCTGCCGTGTCTAATGCGTTGACAGACGAAGAATGCAATCCGTCCAGTCAAAAGTATTATATAATTAAAAATAATTAATTATAGTTGTTAAATACAGTTATAATTTATAACAATGAGAGGGATATGGGTAATAATTCATGCAAAATATATATACAACATTAATAATTAAGTTTATTACAATTATAATAATATTATAATCATTAGAATATATGTTTCAGCAATTATTATCGTCGTCGTCGGCGGCGGTAGTAGTGTTTATTTAAGAATATGTTTTACTATAAGAAAACTTGAACTATTTTATTATTATTATATATTGTTTACAAAAAAAAACAAATATGTACTGTTTTATTATTCGCTATACTAATTACAGTCAAGCTTATAACTCGTATATTAACAATTCATGTAATTGACGGCGACATCGCCGCCGCCGCGTTAAGCCATCTGCTGTATTAAACTCAAGTGCTATAACGTAATCATCAATACAGCCATCTGGCACACAATGTATTCGAACAAATCTGCTATTTTACAAATTAAGTAAAATTAACATTTTACGTACAGACTTTATCTAAATATGTGAATGTTCATATCAAAATATCAGATTCGACGTTTAAAATTCATACTATTCACCGTAACCGTATAGCTTACCTAGAAAAAGCATTTTTTTCCCCACATTATTTAGGTGCGCGACAAGTTGTGTTACTTTACGTTGTAGTTCATACCACACCACTCCTATTAGGTTAGTTAACGTTGTATTTCATCCCCCTCCTCACCTATAGGATTGTTTACCTTAAGTTTCATTACACCACTCATAAGACTTGGTAGAAGGAGAGGTGGTTCTTTAACTGCCATAGGTTAGTTTACGTTGGGTTTCGTCGTTCCCTCTCCCATTGCATAATGTTAGTTTACGTTGGATTTACCCCCCTCCACACCTCTTTACCATCCCACAGGTGGTTTGATTGATAGGTGAAACGGAGAGGACCTAGAATCACCATTTTTACCCTACTTGCAAGCCAGCAGTTGGAACAACGAGGATGATGTTGGAAGAATATATTAAAGAAATGGTGAGTTACATTTTTTTTTTCTAATTGAGTAGAACGTATTTAATAAATAAATATCATTTTTTCAGTCTTCTAATGGAGAAAACGTATGCTCGACATTTTTTCGGTCGCTGGCCGATGTTACAACAGATGCAAATATACAGTCGAAAACAATTATACCATCGAGTACAAACAACCAAGAAGTACCAACAGTAGTTGATAGTAATAGCTAGTTGTCGTAAAACGACTTGTATCTAAACATGTATATTATTTATAAAAAAAATTGTTTAAAATAAACGTATGTTGCATTGACAAAATAGTGCAGCTATTATTAATACATACTTATACTGAGATAGAGTGAAAATCTCATTTTTAACGGAATTTGTAATTAAAATATTAATGGATACAAAATCTATAAATACGTTTAAAGAATAATATCTAAAATAATGATTATTATCTAGGATTTTATTTCTCCTTTCCAGTAATCTTTACACAACTTGCAAATCTATTCCATTTATCATTTATGTCTCACTCGACTTTCCGCACTGTCCTTTCTTTTATCGTCTTTACAAACTCTTTTTCATTTTCCCGTCAATATTCACTATCGAATCTTCAATTTTTCGATACTGCGAAATACAGGTTTCTTTCTTCAGCTACATTCTTTCCACTAAAACCATACCATATACTCTTTCATATCCTCTTCTCTCATTACCTACATGTCTATTTATATCTTCACCTATCACCGTATCCTCATTCCCAGGTATCACTTCCATCACCTCACCCATCNTATATCTTCACCTATCACCGTATCCTCATTCCCAGGTATCACTTGCATCACCTCACCATTCTCTCACCAAAACACTTCCTTATTTATTTCATTACTTGCGGTTCTACTTATTAAATTCCAAATATGTGTTCACATATGAGATAACAAGTTTACATTTCACAAGGTGTAAAGGATGAATTTAAAAAGTATTACATAGTTAATAATTGAAAAATAATGTGAAACTAAAAAAAATATTTAAAAAATGTGTTTAAATTATATTTATTTTGTATGTCATTGAGTGATTAATAATAAAAAAATCACTCAGTAGACAGCTCTATTTTTGAATTCTTTTACATAATTTTGTCTCTGTCACAGAGTCAGCGATGTACACTCTATGACTGTGACAGTTATAGAGTGTTCATTGTTAATTATGACCATCAATAGTTATACTTTTTGTATTGCCAGTTAGTGTATTTATAAACTCACAACAATGTGCCTTATTACCATTGATAAAAAATTCTGTGTGACAGCGACTGCGTCGTCATAAAAAACAATTAGCTACATGTATATGTAATCCTTTGTATATTATATATGTAAATTAGATAAAAAAAAAATTAACTTTAAAATTTTATATCCAAATACACGAATAAAGTTGTATTAAAAATTAAAAAAAAAACCCTTTACAGGACAAAAGGGATGAACTTTTAAAGTAATACATAAATAATAAATCAAGAATAATATGTAAATAATATGATAAAAAATGACTTTGTATGTGAATGAAATTATACAGTAATTTTTTATCGCAAAAACTGTTGTCGAATCTAATATCCATTAGATAATTATTTTCCTGGTTACAATAGATAATAAAATAAATAGCAACACAAATAAAAATACAAATTCCAAATATAATATATTATATTCCGAAGAGTATGGAATGCCGGCCACAGTATGTCGAAAACTATAATTAGCATATCTTAATCTGAATTTTTCAAAAATGTTTTTGTAATTCATTATGTGATTTTTTTATATATCAATACTGAAACAAAATATAAATTTTTATGTTAATAATTTGATGTTTTTGCTGTGTAGAAGAGTCTGAATAAAAAAAAAAGGGTAGCACAGTGCGGTCGCGGTACAGTATGGACGTGGCATAGTTGGGCCAAGTATAGATGATATCTATACTTTTTTTTCGTAATGGTTTCAAGATCCAGCTTACGTGAGTCTAAATATATCTATTTAATTGGATTTAGTTCTAATCAAATAATAGGTAATAAATTGCCATCTAATAGGCAACTGTTATCTGTTTTATTTTATAATTTACGAGAAGTAAAATTAAATTTATGTCAAAGTGCTATTTTAGTTATACAAGAAGCAATTATATTTTGGAAGAAAGCTCGTATACCTACAAAGAGCGAATAAAATTGTATTTTAAAACTAAAAAAATTATACCATGATTGGAGAAACTTGCAATAATTAGAACATAGAAAAACTGACACACAAGCTAAAAAAAAATCAGATTTTATTAGTAGCCTCGAAAATCTATTTGATATTGCACATGCAAATGCTTTAGATTTAATTAAAATTGAGGAAGACAAATCATTTTTAATTTCTCAGCGAGAGAAAATACGAATCGGTTCAATGATTGGCGTTGACTATAAATTAGCAAATACTGAAAAAAATATAGAAGATAGAAGGGAAAAGGCTGATTTTAGGAAAAGCCGTGTCCATAAAGAATTAGAAGCTGTCAGTAAGTTAAAATTACGTGTACTAAGTAATCGTTAGAAAAGTACTATATACTGGAATCATCTAGTAATAGTGAAGACGAACCCATCACAGTATTTGATGATGAACCTGGACCATCTAAAAAACGTTTTTAAAGTAACAGAGGATCAACAAAATTTATTACTGAAAAATTGACCATTGCACTTGATAAATGTAAAATTAGTGATCGTGATGCGGCACACATTTTAATAGCAACAGCTGAAGCACTTGGTGAGAATGTAAATAAATTAATGATAAGAAGGTCATCAATTACACGTTCTCGTATGAACCTACTTAAAGAACGTGCTGATAAAATTCGTAGTATAATAAGATAAGTATAAAAGAAGCTCTTGTAGTACATTGGGACGGGAAAATCCTGCCTTCTCTAACCGGAAAATCAACAGTGGATAGGCTCCCTGTTATAACTTCGTTCGATGGTAAAGAGCAACTTTTAGGTGTTCCCTTTATGAATACTGGTACTGGAAATGATCAAGCTATCGCAGTATACAATAGTCTTGTTGAATGGCCCTTGACTGATAATGTTCAAGCATTTTGTTGCGATACTACCGCTTCAAACATGGGTCATTTTAACGGGGCATTTATATTGTTAGAATAATTATTGGAACGTGAACTATTATATTTACCATGCCGTCACCATATTTATGAAATCTTTTAAAAAGTGTTTTTGATATTAAGTTTGGTGGTACGCCAAGTCCTGAAGTGTTAATTTTTAAAAGATTTCAAAAATGTGGACTAGTATCAATACAAATAATTATAAATCGGACATACTAGATAAAGGTGTCATGGAATTACTAAAGGATATTGGTGACGATATACTTAATTTTTGTAAAAGCCGTCTTGAGATGAAACACCCAAGGGATGATTACAAGGAGTTTCTAGAACTGGCTATAATATTTTTAGGTGGTGAAATACTTGGTGGTTACCACTTTAAACTTCCCTGTGCAATTCATCATGCTCGATGGATGACTAAAGCCTTTTATAGTTTAAAAATATTTATTTTTCGTAAAGAGTTTAGTTTAACTGAAAAAGAAGTAGCAGCATTAAAAAGTAGTTGTATTTTTATAGTTTCCTTTTACATTAAAGTATGATTTGATGCGAATTCAGCCATAAAAGCACCATTGCAAGATTTTAATTTTACCAAAAATCTTTTGAAATATATCTCAATAGACAAAGATATATCTCAAATCACTATTAAAAAAATGTATAATTATTTATGGGACTTAACACCTGAGCGTAGTGCATTTTCTTTTTTTTATGATACTATACAAATAGAAACTAAAAGAAAAATGGTTGAAGCTCTAAAAAACAGTAGACCTACATCTTATATTCCATCATATAAACGTTTAATTATTAATTCAAAAGGAGCTAAAGTGTTAATAAATAAGGAATTATACTTAAAAAAAAAAAAAAATTTCTACTAACAAAATCTGATTTTTTTTTAGCTTGTGTGTCAGTTTTTCTATGTTCTAATTTTTGCAAGTTTCTCCAATCATGGTATAATTTTTCTAGTTTTAAAATACAATTTTATTCGCTCTTTGTAGGTATACGAGCTTTCTTCCAAAATATAATTGCTTCTTGTATAACTAAAGTAGCACTTTGACATAAATTTAATTTTACTTCTCGTAAATTATAAAATAAAACAGATAACAGTTGCCTATTAGATGGCAATTTATTACTTATTACTTGATTAGAACTAAATCCAATTAAATAGATATATTTAGACTCACGTAAGCTGGATCTTGAAACCATTACGAAAAAAAATATAGATATCATCTATACTTGGCCCAACTATGCCACGTCCATACTGTACCGCGACCGCACTGTGCTACCCTTATTTTTTTATTCAGACTCTTCTACACAGCAAAAACATCAAATTATTAACATAAAAATTTATATTTTGTTTCAGTATTGATATATAAAAAAATCACATAATGAATTACAAAAACATTTTTGAAAAATTTAGATTAAGATATGCTAATTAACATTATCGTTCTACCAACGATTTTGGTTTAATTAAATGAGGTTGCAATAAATTAAGGTAGTATATTTTTAGTTCAATTTAAAATGTTTTTAAATAAAATTAATATATAACTTTTTGTAAAATTTTGGTAATACGAAAAATATTAATCGACGACTATAATTAAATATTCGACATTCAATTGTTACTGTTATCTGGCTCGTTACATTTTACCGCTTTGATTTATATTAATTACAGACCAGCATAATCTTTTTTTTTTTTGGTAAATGTAAACACTGAAACATATGTTCAGTAAACTGGTTTGTTTTCATCATCGTGGACAGTGGTGTAGTCCTAAAAATGTTTATGGGTATACGCCTAAATTATGATTAGAGAATAACGTGGGAGCTCCGCCCACCACACCCCCATTGGACTTTACATTTTCTACATACAATATTTCACAATTATTTTGTTGAACTTTTAATTTTATACATTATTAACAGTGATATAGTCGTAGTTTGATCAATGAATAAGTTAAAACCTAAATGAGGAAACGTGGGGAATTTCACCCATACACTACTTTTCAAAGGCCTTAACTATAACATATTTTTGGGGGACGGAATACAAATATTGTGATGTTTTAACTGTGTTAAAAATATGTATTTTCTAATTATTACATAATGTAACTGTTGTGTACGAGGCAGTTAGACCGTAGGACGGCTAGTTGTGCACCGCACTAGAATGCCGTTTTACCTTAAGCCTGTTTAAAAAACGTTATTATTGATGCGGGAGTGGGTCATCTGGCAGATGACGGCTAATTATACATCCAATAAGTAAACGAGAGTAGACAATAATTAAATAACAAATAATCACATATATTAGGAATTTCTCAGAGAGTATCTTAAATTTAAGGGGTAATGGGGGGCCCTTAAATACTAGTGGCCGGCGAAGCGGCATAAAACAAAATAGTTAATCTCAATTAAAATAAACAATAAATACCATTAAAAAATAATATAAACTCAGCTAAATAGATGAAGCTGTTGATGATGATGAGTGGACTGTATGAGATCTTGTGGTAATGGTGTCGAACATCTGAGTATGACGAGTCAGAGTATAATTCCAGGTACGTAATGGCAGATGAGAACAGACTACGGCAATGATTATGTTTAGTGATGGTCAGGGCACAATCACTGGTGACGTGCAAGGGCACGAGAACTTGAGCACAAGAGTACAATAAACAAGTAATAAAAAACTATGGCGTACAACGGCCGGACAAATTACCATTCAAGCGAAGGCGTTTGCAACAGAAAAGGAGTGACACAAAAAACAATCGACTGACTGACTTATGACAATGAACTGTACACGGATGAAAACCGAAACGGAGGTCATCGATTTGCTGGTGATCAGCTGTCCCATGAAATAATATAATCAATGATCTTTGTAAACAACTGATCAACTAGATCCTTCTAAAGGCGTTCTGTACCATACAGTAATTAAAACTCCTAATCCTCCCAGATACGGCCTTGCTCCTTCCAACTTCCAAACTATTACTCGAATATTTTTACTGGCACTTCTAAGTTCTTACATAAATTAAATTTCATAGTCATATAATCGATAAGTGTATTATTAGATACTGTTATATTTTTTAAAAATAAACAATAAACGTTGTGCAGTAATAAAATAATCTTACAATCATTGTTTTCAAATCGTTAAAACATAAATGAAATAAACGTGAATAGGTACATGTTAGTACTATCTTAATTCATTATAGGTAATATATTAAATACTAGATTGGTTGGTAAACGGTTTATTACGGAAGAATACAAATTACCAATTTCAACAGCTATAGGTTAACCCAATAATTTTCAGTTTCAACTTAGTATGTGCTATATCGTTAATTTCTGGTCGATGTTTTAAATTTTGTCAAGTGTCAATAAAATTGTCGTGAAATGATAAACATTATCCTATTTATTTTATTGATATTTATTTATACACTTTGACAGTGTTTTGTTTTAAATTTATATTCTATTTTTAAAATGATAATAGTGTCGAGCCATGTTTGTGTGTTTATAACTTCAAATATATGTTTATATGTGGTATGACTAGAGATTAAACAAACTGATAAGAGTTATTCAAAATTTGTGTTTTATGACAAACGTACCTATATTCGATACCCACG
>NW_026099572.1:51781409-51797326 GCF_025091365.1 Daktulosphaira vitifoliae
TTCCCTCGTTCCCCGTAAATGGGGGAAACCTCCAAAAAAATTACAAATTTAAAAATCGCTAATTTTCGAAATTTTTTCAATTTTTTTTACTAAAAACTGCCGTAACTTTTTCAAAAATGAACATATCAATATAATTTATTTTTTTATAGATGTTTGATGTTTTTACCTATCATTTGTTTTTTTTTTTTTGTTAATTTGACCCTTTATCTGCCCACAGGGGGGGATTTAAATAGACAACTTTTTCACAAAAAATTAACTTTTTCAACTTAATTTTTTAAAATGTTCCGGAAGGTCTAACACTCTTATATATATCTTAAATTAAAGATAATGTAATATACTTTATTATGGAAAAAAAAATTTTGGACTTTATCTTATCTTCACGGTGAAAATGGC
Source organism: Daktulosphaira vitifoliae (assembly GCF_025091365.1). NCBI lineage: Eukaryota > Metazoa > Arthropoda > Insecta > Hemiptera > Phylloxeridae > Daktulosphaira > Daktulosphaira vitifoliae. The sequence goes on from NW_026099572.1 coordinate 51,781,803, forward strand.
TACCAAATACTATTTTTGTGTCAAAATTTTCAATTTTGTATTTTACATTTTTAACTTTATTATGCTATAACTTTTTGAAAAATGTATGGATCAGTACAATTTTTTCATGAGGAGTAGTATTTTTTAATAATCCCTTTTTCATTCGACATACTTTATCTTAATCAGGGTATTAATAAGAAACTAGCAGATAATGTAGCTTTTGTAATTATCCACCAATTTCTTAGAATTAAACACTATCTACTGATTTGCATCGAAGCGTTTTTTTTGATAGTGATTTTAATCACTGTCAGATATCATTATACTTGATCCAACTATGCCACGTCACCACTGTGCCGCGACCCCCCCGTGCTGGTTTTTTTATTTTATTCTTTAACTATTTTATAAATACGTATATGCACAAATAAGAAAATTAACAGTGGGTATACGCCGTATACCTGCGTATACGCTCCACGACACCTCTGATCGTGGACTATATTTACTGCTATTAAACTTTTTATTTTCTCAATTCTACACAGTTTACTTTAAAAATTATGAACATTTAAATGTAGTATTATTCAGCTTACATACTGAACATTTAATACTGTCGGTTGTTACAAACGACGGTATTTTCGTCATGTTTGAATTATTTATGTTTTTTAATAATCTAAAAATATAATCATTTAATAGCTCTATAGACGATTTTTATTAAAATAATCAAATAAGATAAATCAATGTAATATATTATTAGTTCTATTTATAAAGTTTTAAAATAAAATTTATTTATAATTTTTTGTAAAAACTAAATTGGCAATTATAATTTAAATAGGCAGGAATTTGTTCAGAATTTTTTTTTGTAAGTCTTTAATAATACTTATAAATATTTTTAGATAATTAAAAAAATGTTTAAAAGTCGATTTCATTTGTTGAACTTGATAAGATATTTTTCCGTAATTCTTATATCAGCACAATTATTTTTCAATACAAATGCCAGACCAGAAATACAAGTAAGTGCAAACAAATTTCAAATTGTTTAACATTTATGAATTCTTAGCAAATTAGAGGATTCTAATATTACAAGGGTATTAATTTTACTATGATGTGTTTTTTTATTTTTTTTTTTTTGTGTCTGTGAACGCTCAATCTCAGCTCTCGCTGGACCGATTTTGATGAACAATATGTCAAAAGATCACAAATCGTATCTAGTCGAAGACATTACCCTCAAAAATTGAAAAAAATTCCCTCGTTCCCCGTAAACGGGGGAAATCCACCAAAAAATTACATATTTAAAAATCGCTAATTTTCGATATTTTTTCAATTTTTTTTACTTAAATATGCCATAACTTTTTTAAAAATTATCGAATCAATATAATTTTTTTTTATAAATACCTTAAATATTTTCCTATCATTTTATATATTTTTGTGAACATTTGACCCTTTAACAGCCCAAAGGATGGGTTTCAAAATGGTAGCATTTTTACAAAAAATTAACTTTTTCAACTTAACTTTTGAAAATGTTCCGGAAAGACTGACACTTTTATATATACCTTAAATTAAAGCTAATGTAATATACTTTAATTTGAAAAAAAAAAATTTGACCTCTGGACTTGTCTTCATGGTGAAAATGACTACCGTATGCAAAAATATGCTATTTTTGTGAAAAAATTCTTGATATTATATTTTACATTTTTTAACATTATGTTGCTATAACTTTTTAAAAAATGCATGAATCAACTTTATTCTTTAATGATAAATACTTTATATATACTTCTTTCATTCGACATACTTTTTTTTAAAATCGGACCATTTCCCTTTATACAGGGGGGGTGCAAACCTTTTAAAATGCGTATAGAAAGTAGAACTTTTTCAACTTAACTTTTGAAAATGTTCCGGAAAGACTGACACTTTTATATATATCTTAAATTAAAGCTTATGTAATATACTTTAATTTGAAAAAAAAAAATTTGACCTCTGGACTTGTCTTCGTGGTGAAAACGGACATCAAAGTTAAAGAAAAACGTACGATTTCCGTGAAAAAAATCTCGATTTTATATGTTATATTATTTAATTTATATTTTATATAACTTTTGGAAAAATGTATGGATCAATATTATTATTTTTTTATAATAAATATTTATATACCCCTTTCATCTGGCACGCTTTTTTTGTAAATCGGATCATACCCCTTTAACAAGGGGGGTCAAAACTTTAAACATGCGTATTGTTACTACGATATTTTCAATTTAATTTTTGAAAGTATTCCGGAAATACTGACACTTTTAAATATATCTTAAATTAAAGCTTATGTAATATACTTTAATGTGAAAAAAAAAAATTTGACCTCTGGATTTGTCTTCATGGTAAAAATGACTACCGTATTCAAAAATTTGCTATTTTTGTGTTAAAATTCTGGGTTTTGTATTTTATTTTATTTTAAAATACCTGACAAGGGGAGTACAGATTTTCATAAATATTATATAAATTAAAATTAATATAGCATAGAAAGTTAAACTTATTTAAATTTGTTTGCTTCTTTTATGTCGAGAAAAATAACTTTGAAATTTGAACTAGCTTAAATAGCCAATTTTTTCAACCGATGATATCGACATACGGTTGCCGAGTTGGTCAAACTTATGTTTTACACGCTTGGGATACGAGGTTCCAACCCCCGTATGGCAATGAATTTTTTGCATTTTTTCTTAATTCTTTTTAAGTTAGTATAAATTTTGTACTCGTGTGATTTTTATCTCATTTAGTTTCAATAACTTCAATAAAGATACTATATTTTAAGTTTTACCTTCGTTGCAAAGCTGACAAGATATTTTTTTGTGACTATCATTTATTTTCTCTGCTCTANAAGATATTTTTTTGTGACTATCATTTATTTTCTCTGCTCTAACTTGACCTACTTTTTTCAACGATACGTCAAATGACTACAATTCGTATCTAGTTGAAGATATTACCCTCAAAAATTGTAAAAAAATTTCAATTTATCAATTAAACAGTTAGTTATTCCATGTTCTCTATAAAGACAATTAAAATCATTCATTTCTAATGTTTTCAAAGTATTTATTGACGAATTAAGTTTGATATGATAGGTTTCAACTACAAAATTTAATCATTTTACTTTGTAATTTAATAATTTTTTTACTCTATTTGTGTGTGCTACTACTAGACTATAATATTACAAATTTTTTTTGTAACATGTTGCTATATAAATCATTTCTAAAAAAAATGATTGTTTTTTCTCCTGAATTAACAATTGATTTTTACAAATATAATCAAATTTTATAATACACTCAATTGAGTAAATCTTTTTAACAACTTTGTTTTGATTGGTACATTTAGTTAAAGTAAATCATTAAAATTAATTAAGTTCTCAATATTTCAATTGTAGAATCTTTTCAACAAACAACAAAAGTTCCTAGGAAATTATTACTATTACTTCTATTTAAGTTATCTATTACCATAAAAATGCAAAAAAATATTGAGCTTTTCTGATAAATTTACAATAAATAGTAATTATAAAACTTTCTGACTGCATATTGATCTTAACGATACAATTTTTTTAATTGTCATAAAATTTTCTATTTAATTATGTCAATGTCAAACTTACCAATTGAGCTAAAAGTTATGGTAAAATAAATTTTTTTTTTTTTTTATAAACATTTACAACAATCAACTTTAAACGATTAACAAAATAGGTTAAATATGTCATTTTCCTTATTTTTAACTTATTAATAATCAAATTAATATTAAATATTATATCAAATCAGTATTAATTTAAAACAATTTTTTTTGTTCTTAATTATTTTTTTTTATATGTAAAAACTATTTTTTAATAATATTAAAACTTAGAAGTTATAGAAAAAGTCTAATTGCACATTTTAAAACATCGCGAAAAGTTGATTTAGAATAGTATATTTTTGTTTCTGATGGAAGTTCCTTGTAGTCCAGTGTATAAAACTTATAACTTTGTTAATTGTTATAACTTTATCAAAAATGACCAAATCAGTATATTTTTTTTTATTTAGATGCATGTCTTTATCTATCATTTGGTTTTTTTTATAAATCTAACCCTTTACCTGCCCACAAGAGGGATTCAAAATATTAACTTTTTTTTTTTTAGTTAAAGTAAATCATTAAAATTAATTCAGTTCTGGATATTTCAATAGTAGAATCTTTTTAAATATCAAAAATTACTTAGAAATGATTACTATGATTTCTATTTAAGTGTTCTATTACGATAAAAATGCAAAAAATAATGAGTTTTTCTGATAAATTTACAATAAATAATAATTATAAAACTTTCTGACTGCATATTAATCTTAAAAATAACATTGTTTTAATTCTCATAAAATTTTCTATTTAATGATTCATTCTAGTCAACGAAGGAGTAATTTTGCAGAATAGCAGAAAAAATTCCCAACAAACTTTTTTTTTTTTTGTTTTAATTAGGCAATTGGTGGATTATTCCAAAAGCAACATCAACTCTTATTTCTTTAATTATATCATGATTAGTAGTTCTTTGATTTTAAAATATAATATTTGAATATATACTAATTATAATTATTAAATTTAGTATGAAATTGATATTTAATATTGTAATTTAAACGGAGAAATTATAAAAATAATAAAGAAGTTATATTTTGCTTTACTTTTACGTGTATAAAAATTTAAAGGGCTTGATACAATAATTTTCAATAAAAACTGTTTGTTACTATAAAAAAATGCACTGGACTACAAGGAACTTTCATCAGAAGCAAAAATATACTTTTCTAAATCAACTTTTCGCGTTGTTTTCAAATCTGCAAGTAGACTATTTCTATCACTTCTAATTTTTTATATTATTACTAATTATATATATAAAATAATAATTAAAAGAAAAAAAAATTTGTTTTCAAATTATTACTGATTTGATTTTTAATATGTTAAAAATAATCAGTCCAAATTTTCAATTTTAACCTATTTTTTTGGTTCTTTAAAGTTGATGAAAAATTTTTGATAAAGATTTATGAAAGTTTATAGTAAAATAAATTGAATATATTACCATAACTTTTAGCTCAATTACAAGTTTAAAATTGACATCTAGGCCAGTCAACAAAGGAAAAATTGCGGAAAAAATTTTGTTTTTTTAAAAGTTGAATTAAAATATGTATAATGACATACTAATAGTCCTCAAGATTGGAATTGAGCTTTTTTTTTAAATCCTCGCAAAAGTTCAAAAATATGAGCTTTCTTAATTTTCTCAAAAAAAAATATTTAACTTACAAAAAAAAGTTTCGCACAAAAGTTGTTTAAAAGACAATTATAAATAAAAATATAATCTTATATTTTTTCATTTAAACAAATATTTTTCGAGTTACATTACATTTAATATGAGTAATAAAATTTATATTCCATTTTTTTCATTTTACGGTTACTTTTTATCATGTTATACTTACATTAAACACAATGTTATAAATGCATATGTGTGTATGTGTGAGTTTATTTATTTATTGTATCATTAAATTGTAGTGTAAATTAATATACAATCGATAGAGTAGGTAATTGATTTGACGCTATATTGTTTAAACCCAACTAAACGCTAAATTGTACATTCCTAAACTACAATCATATTATGTCAATTGCCACCGGAATTTTCTTTTTGNAATAAAATGTAAAAAAAAAATCTAAGATAGCTATTTTGTAGAGTAGAATTTAAGAAAAATTTTAGTAAAAAAATATCTTATATATTATNTTATCCTAAGCTTCCACTTGACACGATCTCCCACATCTTCTACGCTCACATCAGCTGTCCTCAAATCGCATTCAATAGCATCCCTCCATCTCTTTTTTGGTCTTTCTCTATCTCTTCTTACTTCAACATTCATTTCTATAACTGTTCTTACAGCTTCCGATTTTTCTCTCCTCATAACATGACTAAACAATCTAAGTCTATTTTCTGTCATCTTATGCACGTTTGACGCAACACCAATACTTCCTCTTATATGCTCGTTCCTTATCCTATCTTCTCTATTCACTCCACTCATCTAACTAAGCATTCTGATCTCTGTTACACTTATTCTCTGCTCTACTTTTTTATCAACCGCCCAACACTATGAAACATACATCATAGCTAGCCTCACAATTTCATACTAAATTTAAAAACTATAATTAGTATTTATTCATATATTATATTTTAAAATCAAACAACTACTAATCAGGATATAATTAAAGAAATAAGAATTGATGTTGCTTTTGGAATAATCCACCAATTTCTCTAAATGAAACACTATCTACAGATTTGAATCGAAGCGTTTCTTATGATAGTGATTTTAATCACTGTCAGATATCATCTATACTTGTCCCATCTATGCCTCGTCCACACTGTGCCTCGACCCCACTGTGCTACCGATTTTTTTTGGTATTAAATGCACTACGTATACTATTTACACTACACGTCATATAGGCAATATAATTACTTACGCAAAAGATTCAAATTTTAAATAATACGATTTAATTACACAAAATTTATTACTGATTTTACGTGTAAAAGATTCTAAAGATTCTATATTTTATTAGAAGTATAAATCATAATTTCTCCTTATTTAATTTTTTTTATGTTCTTTGAAGAAGTATTTTCTTTTGAGAGAATATATTTTATTGAGAGATCTACACTAATAGTTCTTCCTCTGGCCTGGCCAAAACAAAATTCAAAAATATTTATATCTATGTAAAAATTTTATCATGTGGATGTTCTCAAGTAGTTTGGATTAAGGTGAAGAAAAAGAAGATGTAAAAAATTTATCAAGACGGTATTGTGTTGGCCCAATGTGTCCCGGCGCTATCGCCTTGAAATGATGCGACACAATAATCACTAAAACAAAGATTAAAAACTGTAAATGTACTCCTAAGTTTTTTGCGATGTCTGTCTGCGTGTTGTTCGTTAAAACAAAGACATTAGCGACGAGACTAGCAACTCAATAAGTATAGTATTGCAATACACATAGACCAATAAAAATTGTATAAAATTAATTAAAATCTCAGTTTAAATTGAATAAATTGTGACTTTTAACTCTGTCTGCCGGCGTGATTTTTGTTAAAGCAAAGACATTACCGACGAGACTGACTACCCAATAAGAAAAGCTCACACTAAATTTTAACAATTAATTACAAATATAAAGTTGGGTTTGATTTATTATTAAAATAATATAATAAAAAAAAAAATTATGTTTAAAATATTATTTGATATTTATATCCACAATAAGAAAAATGAAACATTATTATTTAATGAACAAATTAATTTAAATTAAAAGGTAATTCACTATAAAACATAATTCACTTTAAAATTTCTAAATTTCATTTAGTTTTAATAAATAATATTCTAAGTTCAAAAAATTTAAAAAAAATGACCAAGTTTTTTTAAATTGAAAAATATTCCAAATTAAATAAAAAAACGACTTAGACCCAAAGAGTGAAATCTTGAGAAGTGTCGTAGATTTTGTGTATTTTAATAGTCAGCAAGGTGTAATATAACGATCCCTTAGTTGATCATGGAAGCTGAGGCTTATTATTCTAATCGAATTATTATAATGAGGGTCCTGCGTGTAGGCGTTACTTATAAATTTCTACAATAATTATATTTTATCCCATAATAATCTGGTTGTTATATATTTTAAATAAGAGAACCCTGTTTTGTTGATCTTGTATAATCAAAATGTGTGACATACATGTACAAATGATAACATCATATTATATGTAAATATTATAAGTAATAATATAATATTACATTAGATTCAATTTAAACTTTAGACGGCTTGTTATATAATTACTTTTATTTTTTGAAGATGACATACTTACAACTTGATTTCAGCCACCTGATTATGACACAATATTTGACGATTCATTTTTACAAGTTATAAGTACTATTAATAGTGATATCAAATCATTAGTCTGTGGAAAAAATCAAAGATTTATTAATCATTCGTTTATAAATAANTTTTCTGTGGAAAAAATCAAATATTTATTAATCATTCGTTTATAAATTAAGATGACATAAAGTTGTTATCAAGATCTTGTAAAGATGATTACGAGTGTAGACAAAAAAAAAAAATCAAGCTTAAACAAATTAAAAAAAGAATTAGAGTCGTTAGAGTGTATTCACACATTTTTATGTCTTCAAATTTTAGAAGTGTTAAAAATTGATATTCGGACTAAAAATTTCAATCCAAATCATATTTTTAAAATACAGTTTTTTCCACATGTATCTGAATATGTAGTTAGGATGATTTCATTTTTTATTTATGGCAGGTTTGTTGTTAATCCTTGGCAATATAATTTAGCAAAACGACTTATTGATATAGTAAGACTGGAATATCATCAAAAAAAGGATACAATGGATATTATTTTAGCACAATTAAATGATTCTGCATTACTATCTTCAATGAATGAATTTTGCGATAATTGTAAATTAAATAATGAATTTTTGAAATCAATTATTTTACTCACATTTAATACTTTCAAAGGAGAAATTGGACAATTTTTAAATCGTAAAAGTTTAAAAAATTATGTGAATAATTTGTTGTCAAAGACAAAAATTTCTTGTGTAACAAAAATGAACAGAAGTTTGAAATGGTATTCAATTTATTTTACAAATTAAAAAATTAATTTTTGATTACAATTCGTTTCTGTATTAAATAACAATTTAAAAATTTATATAAATATCAATATATACAAAAAAAAAACATATTTCATTCTATGTACTATTTAGTATGTGTACGAATAGTCGAAGTTATATTTCTAACCTGAATTTCAGTTGTACTGGTGATTCAGTGTTCATTGATGTAGGAGTTCAAATATAGTTGATATTCGTGTGTATTTATTCGCTGTTCTCTCAAACATAGTTTGTTGATATTTCCATTTTAATTCATCATAAAAAATCTTATTGTTACTTGTTAGTTTTTATTTTAGAGAGAAAACGAAAAACAAAAGTGTTCATTTTTTTTAATACATAGATATCATAACCAACCAACTATTTTATCTTCTTATCACTTTGTTAGGTATGACAACATTTTTCCAGCGCCGCCACCACATAATGCGAATGTAAAAGTCCCACACGACGTTGCCGCATATTATACAATAATACGAGTAATAATACAATAATAGTACATTTACAATATTTCATCTAAACTGTACCATTACATCTTCTTATACACATATTAATAAAGGTAATCAACATGATGTACTCTAAAAATTTTCAGAATAAAAACTTTCTTATATATTAGTAAAATATGGTTAATAAACATGAAAATTAATAATATTACAATTAACACTTTATCATCGACGAAATGCTGTAATTTTTTTTTTTTATTTTGTTTATTGCCAGTTTTTTTAAATTCTTACCGTATCAAAAGAACAAATCGTATGCAATTGAAGACATATTACTCAAAAATTGATATTATTCCCCTCATTTCCCGTAAACTTTGGAAATTTCCCCAAAAATTACTATTTTTATAAAAAGGTAAATTTCGTAATTTTTTTAAACTTTTTTTTCTTAAAGCTAACATAACTTTTTAAAAAATGGATGTATCATAAAAATTTAATATTTATGGGTACCTTAGGTATTTCTCTTTTATTAGGTAAAATTTTGTTCGAAAATCTGAGCTAGTATCAATCTTTAGGGTAGATTAAAAGTAGCAATTTTGTTTAAGAAATAAAATTTTCTAGTTAATTTTTGATAATATTCCAGAAATACTACGAGCACATGAACATGTTAAATTAAAGTTTTTGTTACATATTATAAATTAAAAAATTTTCCGACTACTTATATTTATGAATAAATGGATGTCGTAATTAATAATAATGCTATTTTTGTGTTAAAAGTTTTGATATTCGGTTTAATATTCTAAACTTTAAATTTCTATATTTTTTTGAAAATTGTATATGCATAAGTACTTAAAAAAAAACCCAGCACAGGGGGGTCGCGGCACAGTTGTGACGTGGCATAGTTGATTCAAGTATAATGATATCTGACAGTGATCACAATCAAAAATAAACGCTTCGATGCAAATCATTAGATAGTGATTAATTTAAAAAAAATTGGTGTTTTATTCCAAAAACTACTTGATCTGCTGGTTTCTTATTAATATCCTAATTAAGATAAAGTATGTCGAATGAAAAAGGGTTTATTAAAAAATATTATTTCTCATAAAAAAATTGTGTGGATCCATAAACTTTTCAATAAGTTATAGCATTATAAAGTTAAATATAATATAAATAATAAAATCGAGAATTTTCACACAAAAATAGCATTTGGTAGCCATTTTCGCCGTGAAGACAAGTCCAGAGGTCAAATTTTTTTTTTTCAAATTAAAGTATATTACATTAGCTTTAATTTAAGATATATATAAAAGTGTCAGACCTTCCGGAACATTTTCAAAAGTTATGTTGAAAAAGTAAATTTTTTGTGAAAAAGTTGTCATTTTAAATCCCCCCCTGTGGGCAGGTTAAGTGTCAGATTTACAAAAAAAATATACCAAATGATAAGTAAAGACATCAAGCATCTATATAAAAAAAAATTATATTGATATGTTCATTTTTGAAAAAGTTAGAGCATTATTAAGTTAAAAATATAAAAAAAAATTATTTTACAAAAATCGTAATTTTTTATTAACTTTGATGTCAACTTTCACCACGAAGACAAGTCCAGAGGTCAAATTTTTTTTTTTCAAATTAAAGTATATTACATAAGCTTTAATTTAAGATATATATAAAAGTGTCAGACCTTCCGGAACATTTTCAAAAGTTAAGTTGAAAAAGTTAATTTTTTGTGAAAAAGTTGTCATTTTAAATCCCCCCCTGTGGGCAGGTAAAGGGTCACATATAAAAAAAAAATATACTATATGATAGGTAATGACATCAAGCATCTATAAAAAAAAATTATATTGATATGTTCATTTTTGAAAAAGTTACAGCAGTTTTTAGTAAAAAAAATTGAAAAAATTTCGAAAATTAGCGATTTTTAAATTTGTAATTTTTTTGGAGGTTTCCCCCATTTAAGGGGAACGAGGGAAATTTTTTCAATTTTGAAGGGTAATGTCTTCGACTAGATACAATTTGTGATCTTTTGACGTATCGTTGAAAGAAATTTTTTTTAAGAAATTTTAAAATTTTTTTTCTTAGCTTCGAGATTAACTTTCCAACATTTTACTGAATTTCTACATTCTTTAATAATATGTACCCACTGTGCTGGTTTTTTTTTTATTTCTTTCATCAGTTGTTTTAGTGAACTAAATAATGCATCTGTTCTATAGTCCGGCTTATAGTTAATAATATTTTCATTTTTTTTATTATCATGTATGCTACTTACATATTGATTAACATGTTAAATTTTTCACAGCTCTATGATAACTTGGAACTCTACTACCATTTTTCTTAATGATTCATTTTTGCTTTGTAACTGAACCATAATATTTTGATCGATTACATCTTGGTTATTCTGAATAATTATATTTTCAAACAAGTCTATAGTTAACATAACACGGTGGCATAACAAAAGCACGCAATTTGACTAAAATAATTGATACATCTAACACTTTTCTGCTGTAAGCGAAATCATTTTGCGTTACACAATTTTTGCTAAAAAAATACACGCCAATTCGACACTTCACAATATAATACATAAATCACAGCTTAATTTTAAACAAACTTTTATTTATATAAACTAATTAATTTTAATATTATTTTTCTATTTTCTTTGTATTATTCTAATCATTTAGACTTTAACTGTTATTTAATTTCTTTAATTTATTATTCATATTACAAATAATGGAGCAGCTAATCAAAAGGAAATGGTTATTGATAAAGACTACGAAAATATTAAAAAAGTTTTTTTACAAAGTTTAAAATTAAATAAATATGACGATGAAATATTTAAGAAAAATGAAATACATTTCTTTAATAAAGATTTGTGGGAAAAATTACGTAATAAACGTCTAATATCGTCTCGTTTTCACTGTGCTTGTTCATTTAATCAAACAAAAAATAAAGAACAATTCTCGAAAAATACATTGCGCATTTGGAATAAAAAATATGAAGACTCTGATACTAATGATAATATCCTGTAAGTAATAAAAATTATAATAAGTAATATTAAATACAAAAATGTCTTCATTTTATTTTTAAGCAATTTTTTTTTTTAATATTTTATTTTCAAACGTTTTTAAGAAGACACTAATTTCCTGTTTTGTGCTTTTGTTGGTTTATATATATATATAGGTATGCTGAGCAATATGGTATAGTTAATGAGCCCAAGGCAATACAACTTTTTGAAAAGAAAATGAACATAAAGATTGAAATTTCTGGTAAATTTATTGATGAAAACATTAACTATTTAACAGCAAAACCAGATGGTTTAATTGGGAATGATGGTATTGTTGAAATAAAATGTCCAGTTAATGCCCAATATATGACTCCCGAAAAAGCTATAAAAGATAAAGTGATAAAATATGTGCATTATAATGAGAATGAAGATCTCGTACTAAAACGTACTTCTCGAATTTTTTTTCAAATACAAGGAGAACTGCATATTACACAGAGGCAGTATTGTTATTTAATTATTTGGACACCAAAAGGTACTAAAAATAAAATTAGAATATATAATAAGATACAACTAAGATTTTCTGAAATTTTTCCAAAATTTAATTTTTTTTTAGATTTTTATTTTGTTTTCATAAAAAGTGTAAATAAAATTTAATCTACAGTTTTTTTTTTTTATTGTATATGTCATGCTATTGGCCTACATAAGATTAACAATAACACCAACAAAAATATAAATAACAATGTTAGTAATAGTAATACACAATTGATTAATATAGATAACTGATTGAACTAGATGAGTAAAAAAAATGGTTATAAATAAATGTTAAGTGCTATAGGCGTGTAAGGTTCAATGTATTTTGCAAAATTATAATAATAACAATATGGGTGACTAGATTTTTTACAAATATTTAGAATATTCATTTTTACAATTTTTATATTCAAGTTGTTATTATTTTTTTCTGTGAGAATATTANTTTATATTCAAGTTGTTATTATTTTTTTCTGTGAGAATATTAATTCAATTTTACTTGTTGGTATTATAATACAGATGTTTTACTTATTTCTTTTTTAAAGACAAATGTTGTTGTCTTTTACACTTTTAATTATGATCTGCAATCACAGTAACTGTTTTACAATCGACAGAGAAATTGTAATTTCTTGAATCATTTCTTATTTCTTCTCGTTTAATATTAGACCCATGACAAATTTTACCGTCTATGCTTAACCAATTATTAAAACACTCCATAATTAGGAAAACTAAAAACAATTTAAGTACTATTACTGAGAATTTTTGAGTTTTATATTTTTGATATTTTTAGTTTTAGATAAATATTTTTAATTTTAAAATAATATTTTTTAATTGTGTAAACAACATATATTTTTATATTAAATATAATAGAGTAATAAATAATAGTATTTTGGCTATGTTTAAAATAACTTCGTAAGGGTACACTAAAAATAGGTCGTAAAATACTCATTTTTTTTTTATTCAGACTGCTCTATACAGTTAAAACATCAAATTATTATTTTAAAACCCTATATTTTGTAATAGTACAGTTTAGATGAAATATTGTAAATGTACTATTATTGTATTATTACTCGTATTATTGTATAATATGCGGCAACGTCGTGTGGGACTTTTACATTCGCATTATGTGGTGGCGGCGCTGGAAAAATGTTGTCATACCTAACAAAGTGATAAGAAGATAAAATAGTTGGTNGTTGGTATAAAAATGTTTTACTTATTTTTTTTTTAAAGACAAATTTTGTTGTCTTTTACACATTTAATTATAATCTGCGATTACAGTAACGGTTTTACAATCGACAGAGAAATTTAATTTTTTATTTCTTCTCCTGTAAATATTAGACCCATGACAAATTTTACGGTCTAGGCTTAATTAATTATTAAAACACTCCATATTTAATAAAACTAAAAACCAATTTAAGTACTATTACTGAGAATTTTTGAGTTTTTATTTTTGATATTTTTAGTTTTAGATAAATATTTTTAATTTTAAAATAATATTTTTTCATTTTTTAAATAACATATATATTTATATTAAATATAATAAAATAATAAATAATAGTATTTTAGCTATGTTTAAAATATATTCGTAAGGGTACATTAAAAATAGGTCGTAAAAATACCCATTTTTTTTTATTCAGACTGCTCTATACAAAAAAAAAAATTAAATTATTATTTTAAAACCCTATATTTTATTTCAATATTGATTATAAAAAAATCACATAATAAATTACATAAACTATTTCTGAAAATTTAGGTTAAGATAAGCCAATTACAATTTTCGACATGTGTGTCCGGCATTCCACAATCTTCGGAATATAAAATGTTGTATTTGGAATTTGTATTTGTGTTGCTACTTATTTTAATACCTATTGTCACCCAGATAACAGTTATCCCATTGACACTAGATTTGACTACAGTTGTTGTGGTCAAAAATTTTATCCAAAAATAATTTTACTATAAAATGCTATTATTTAACTTTTTTAGGTATAGTTTATTGTAAAATTATTCGAGATGACAAATTTTGGAACGATAATATGGAACCAAAACTTATTTACTTTTACGAAGACTTTATGTTACCGGAATTATTAAATATTCATTTAACTAAGGATCTTAATATTACGAATATTTAGCTAAAATATAATAAATTATTACACATTCATATTTAAATAAAATAAAAAATGATTGTAAAAATGTATTATTCATTAATAAAAATAAAAATAATAAAATAAAATCTAAGGAAGTTAAGCGATTCTAATAATAACAAAAGTCAGTGAATTTATCATTTAGAATTTTTCATCCAAAATCATTGAATTTTTGTAGAAACTTAATATTGCTAAAATATAATAAATTATTATATTATTATTATGCATATTATTATATATGCAAATTTTAATTGAATCAATAAAGTTATTGTGAAAATATATTATTCCTAAATAATGAAATAGCATCTATCTAATTATATCACATTCTCAAGATTAAAAAAAAGTAGGGACGAGACAAAACAGTATAGATCAATATATGATTATGATGAACATAAGTGTCAAAAAAAAGTTTTCATGAAAAAATTTTCGAAGATTGTTAGGTCAAATTTTATTTAGAAATTTTTAAAACCTTAAATAATACAATTAGTTTATATCTATTCTGACAACATTTTTTTTTTAATAATGTTAAGGCATATTTATAGTTTTATAACATTAGATTATAAAATTATTTCCTGGATATCTAACTGTGATAATTAATATCATAATTATTTAATTAATTAAATTTTTTTTATGCATAACTAGTATTACAATTAAATAAAATTCTCATTATTTTACATAGAAGGAGGTTTTTAAAAATTCAGAGTGCTGAAGTGTCAAAAAGAATTATGAATATTCTGAGTTATTATTATAATAGTAATTCTCAAATTTATAAAATATTAATGTATCTTTGTATATTT
>NW_026099572.1:51797438-51799070 GCF_025091365.1 Daktulosphaira vitifoliae
CAAACTTCAAAACGCTACAGAATATTTACTACTGAATATTAATAAGATATTTTTTTACTAAAATTTTTCTTAAATTCTACTCTACAAAATAGCTATCTTAGATTTTTTTTTTACATTTTATTTAAAATTTAAAAATAATTAATATTTTTATTAAAATGTAAAAAAATTAATTATTGAGATATAGCTATAGACCTAACGTATAACTATTATTAAAAAAAAAATCAACTAAAAATATTATCTGGATCAAAAGTTATTTAAGTTGTCAGTGAGTGGTGGGCCACTCTGTATACGATTTGTGATCTTTTGACATATGTTCATCAAAATCGGTTTAGCGAGAGCTGAGATTGAGAGTTCAATTTTTTAATTAATTTTATAATTTTATTTTAGCTTATTTGTTCCTAGTCCTCCCTCTTCCTTCACTCCCTGCACCTTCCTCTACAAACAAATCAGATAATTATAATTAAAAAATCAACTGACCGACCGGCTTTCCTCTTGTCGCCTATGTATGAATAGGAGTTATTTCCTTCAAAATGAAATTTTGAATTACGAACCAAAAAACTTCGCCTTGGCCTCACTGCTCATCACTAATTGGTAGCACTGAACATTTTGTCATTTGAAATAAAACGGATAAATTTATTTTGGTCATAGAAGCGTTCTATATTCTATTAATATATTCATTTTTTTTATGATATTTAAATAATCCATATAACTATTTTACGTTTATTCTTAATAAAGATAAAAATGAGTTCAAATAAACGTCACTATAAGTGTAAGAATAACCCCAATAAATTTTGTTATGCGTGTGGCGAATATATTTTTGTTATACCCCCGAATTTTACTAGAACATTGCAATCTGCGTATCGTCTTTACTTTTATATTTCTCCAGAGAACTTAAGTGAATCGTGGACGCCAAATGTCTTATGTAACACGTGCAAAACTGGATTAACAATGTGGATGACAGGCGCAAAGTAAAAAAAATTATATATTTTTGAAATTTTTTACATTATTTATGTATAAAATAACTAAAATCTTAAAAATTTTCATTCGCTTTTGACGATACTTATCATTTGATGTACCAACAATTTGGCGACAACCAATGTGTCACGAAATTGATTGCTACTTCTGCATAAAATAAAGCAACATGGACGTCATAAAACAGTTGAATATGTACATGATGTGTGTATATGGGGCCGCCTCTCCCCATATACTCATTTTAGCGCCTCATTTAGCGCCTCTCGTTGGCGCCTCATTTTAGCGCCTCTCGTTGGCGCCTCATTTACCTGTTATCACATTATAGTTATGTAATGTGTATGTAATGCTTATCAATGAAGCTATTTGATAAAACGTATTTTAGCGCCTCATTTTATATTTAATAACATATTCTAGCGCCTCTCGTTGGCGCCTCATTTACCTGTTATCACATTATAGTTATGTAATGTGTATGTAATGCTTATCAATGAAGCTATTTGATAAAACGTATTTTAGCGCCTCATTTTATATTTAATAACATATTCTAGCGCCTCTCGTTGACGCCTCATTTACCTGTTATCTCATTATAGTTATGTAATGTGTATGTAATGCTTATCAATGAAGCTATTTGATAAAACGTATTTTAGCGCCTCATTTTATATT
>NW_026099572.1:51799170-51804549 GCF_025091365.1 Daktulosphaira vitifoliae
GGTGATATCTTCTTTTTACAGTAAAAGCAAATACAAAACAACTGGCTCGAAAAACGCCATAGAGCTTATAGCAAAAGAATCGTTAAGATGGCGACGACAATGCTGACATATATAGAAGACCGACAACAACTCTATGTAACACAACAATAACATGAATAATCAACTTTTTTTAGGCTAAAGACAAAATGGGTGGACTAAGCCAACCGCGGGGCAGGTGCCCCGGTGCGTGCTCTGGCACTGCGCAGAAATAATGAGTAATCTTTTTGTTTTACTCATAAACCAAAACCGGGTTGATTGGGCCCCCAAATTTTGTGTAATTCACCCATAAGTTGTAAAGATTTTAAATTTTGCCTCAATATCCAATTTTAATCATTCGAGTGTTATATTATTTCAAACCCTGATGATCAATTATTAAAACTATGCTACTTATATTATTACTAATATAACTAATAATATATATTTATCAAAGTTATCAAAGGCTATTACTTATTATTAATCAAATAATTATTCTTATTAAAAATTAATTAGATAATTATGACTAAGTGAAACAGTGAACTAAAATATAATTAGGCATACTATAAGATTCATTTTTTATTTTTCTAAATCTAAAGATAGTGGAATGACAACCATTAATGTAATTTTTTTTTCTTTTCAAAAATCGACTAAGTCTATTGCTATTGATATCATCGATGCACAATCAAAAAGGTTATGACGATGATATCCAAAAACCTGAGATAATTTCTTATTATAATAGTACGAAAGGTGGCTTAGATGCACTCTACGAAAAATGTTTCATTTATTCTACAGGACGCCGTACACGTCGCTGGCCGTTGGCTATATTTTACCGACTTCTTGATATTTCTGGAGTAAATCGTATGTCTTGTATAATTTATTAAAAAAAAACAAATGAATTACGAGGGTCGATTTTTTAAAAACTTTAGCGTTTGAACTTGTAACTCCTGAATTGGAGTGATGATTTGAAAATACATATATCCCTTGAGAAATAAGGAGCAGTATTGAAAAAATTCTTGAAAAATCTAAAAACCTAAAGGATACAACATTGTANGGAGCAGTATTGAAAAAATTCTTGAAAAATCTAAAAACCTAAAGGATACAACATTGTACGAAGACAAACTGGAAATACGAAAAACTTGTCGCATATGTCCTCCAATAAAGAAAAGAAAAACCATATATCAATGTAAACTTTGTGGAGATGCAATATGTCTGCAGTGCAGCAGAAAAATATGTATAAATTGTGTTGGAAATTAACTTTTTTTTTTATAAAAGTCGAAAAGGATAATTTAAAAAAGAAAAAATGTTTTGTTTATATTTTGATGGCAGTTTATAAATCCTAAAAAAGTTGTTTTGACTACTGTTATTTTTTTTTTTATTCTATTTTAATTTATGTCTAGTTTAATATTTTAATGGTTGTGGAGTAAAAAATGTTTTTTAAAATGCTTTAGGACATAACGAAGGTCAAGTATATAATTGCATGGCAGATCATAAAACTTCCTGAAAAATTTACATGATTTAAATTAAAGTCGAAAAAAAATTTGTCATATCTCATTTAATACTACTAAGATATTGTTCTACCAAAAATGTGATGGAATAATAGAAAAATGTGGTCTAAATATTACATAAAAAATTAAGAGGTCTAGGAGACCGCACCATACCATTAGTGTGATTTTTTTTTACCGTACCACTTACGGGTTAACAGCATGACGTACTTTAAATAACACTAATTGTCATTTATAAAGTGATAAAGCGACACTAACAATTGAACACGCTTCAACGGTCACAGATAATAGTGTACACTAGTTAAGTATGTTAGATACCACTGCTATAAGTCTAGAAACATTATGATATGCATTGACCTGTAATGCTATATTCTTCAAATACCCTAATAAAAGATCGCGTATAAGAGAGCAATTTTTTAAATCTCCATTTAAGTTCTTTTTGTATGCTTTAATAAAATTTTTTTTTTTTAATAAATTTGCAGATTTTTTGCAATTTATATCATCTTTATAAAATTTAATTCATAGAAATGATCATAGCAAAATCTGCCTATAAATAGGACACTTTTCTACCCTTAAAACGACGATTATTTAAAAATGGTTTAACATAAAATGTTATTTTCACCATAATTCTTTTTAAAATTGAATTCTCTATTGAAATAAGTAAGAAAAATTAAGGGTTGCTATTTTAATTTTTTAAGTTAGGGTAGACTTTTACCCTTTTACATTAGGGTTAAACTTTAATTTTAATCGTAAAATATGCATTTAATTAATCAATTAGCCTCTAAAAAAAAATTCAATAGCGGCTCTAAAAAATCGGTGTTTCCGAAGTTATTGAAACACTTACACATTTGAGCACTACATTGATCACTGGTTTTGGGCAGGCAACCTCTTCCATTCCAGTGACTCTATTTATAATTCATTACACAATAACATATACAGGGTGTTCAGTAAGTCAGGAAACGGGTTTCTATTGTTCTCATTGTTTGTAACAATAGAAACCCGTTTCCTGACTTACTGAACACCTTGTATAATATTGTTGGATATCAACAATTTAAAATTTATTTAATGTTTCATGTAAGATAATTTAATTATTTATAATAACTTAATGGTAACGAAATAAAAGTTTTGGAAAGAAGAGAGGGTTCGTATTTACTTTCCTCTCCTTAATCCAGTTAAGAGACTCATCAATGTTTATTTCACTATGTCATTAATAAAAAATAGTCATTAAAAAATCCAATTTTTTTTTCCTTGAATTAATGTAAAGTCCTATTTCTTGCCAATATTATGAATAAAATTCAACATAAAGAACTCTTCGTTAATTGTGTAAATACAAAAAACTCAAAGAAATCTCTCAGATACACCTTCTTTGAAATTTAATTAAAACTGTAGATTGCGTGTTTTGTTATTATTACTTTTATTTTTTGACGATAAATTACAAATTAATTTCAGGCACCTGATTACGACACTATATTTGACGATTCGTTTTTACAAGTTGTAAGTATTATTAATAATGATATCAAATCATTAGTATGTGGAAAAAATCAAGGATTAATTAATCATTCGCTTATAAATAAAGATGACATAAAGTTGTTATCAAGATCTTGTAAAGACGATTACGGGTGTAGACGAAAAAAAGAATCAAGCTTAAACAAATTAAAAAAAGAATTAGAGTCGTTAGAGTGTATTCACACATTTTTATGTCTTCAAATTTTAGAAGCATTAAAAAATGATATTAGGACTAAAAATATAAATCCAAATCATATGTTTAAAATAAATTATGAACTTGTATATTACTACATAGTTAGAATGATTTCATTTTTTATTTATGGAAAATTTGTTGTTAATCCTTGGCAATATGATTTTGCAATGAGTATTTTTAATGTAACAAAACTTCAACAACAAAAAAAGAATACATTTGATGTCAGTTTAGAATATTTAGATAATTCTGCATTACTATCTTCAATGAAAAAATTTTGCGATAATTGTAAAATAAATAATGAATTTTTGAAATCAATGATTTCATTCACATTTAATACTTTTAAAGGAGAAAGTAAAAATTTTATAAATCAAGAAAATTTTAAAAAATATGTGAAGAATATTTTGTCAAAGACAAGAATTACTTGTGTAACAAAAATGAACAAAACTTCATATATGCTTATTAACAAAGGTAATCAATATGAGTACTCTTCAAATTTTTAAAAACACAATGTTTATCTATTTTTTTCGTTTTTTTTTTTTTTTTTCGTTTATTTAAATGAATATTTACAATCTGTACTAGAGGGCACAATAAGT
This sequence comes from Daktulosphaira vitifoliae, assembly GCF_025091365.1. Taxonomy (NCBI): domain Eukaryota; kingdom Metazoa; phylum Arthropoda; class Insecta; order Hemiptera; family Phylloxeridae; genus Daktulosphaira; species Daktulosphaira vitifoliae. The sequence continues at coordinate 51,802,980 of NW_026099572.1, forward strand.
AAAATGTATAAAACTATGAAGAAAAAGGACAGTACATGGCATGAAGGAGCTTCACATTAGAAGCACCTGAACTTAAATAATTTACTTAAAAGTATGTTTTAAGTATTTAGTAGGTCTCTAGGCCATTGGCGTTTGAGACGTCTTGGCGGGTTTTCAGGAAGATGATTGGAGTGAAGTTGAGCAATGAGGCGGTTGGGGTGTTCGGCTGTTTTGAGGTGGAGGCGAGTGTAGAATTTAGTTGCTGTTTGTTTGATAGTAGGAATTTTTAGCTCATTGTGGAGACTGACATTGGTAACATACCAGGGGGCATTCACAGTCATTCGTAGACAGATGGCTTGGAAAGCTTGAATAGTTCTGGTATTAGCTGGTTTGGCTGAACCCCAGAGGGCGATACCGTAGGACCAAATTGGTAGGAGTAAGCTCTTATATAACAGTAGGCGGTTAGGCGTGCTCATCTTTGATTTCAGGAGTGGTCTTAAAATATGCAAGCGGCTGTTCAACTGTTTCCGTTTATTTTTTAGATGTGGGCCCCAAGTGAGTCTTTTGTCGAAGACTAAACCGAGGTATTTTACTTCATTAGTTTGAGGAATGATTTCATTGTTGAACGTTAAAGGGGGAGCTACTCCCGGGCGGAGTGCAAATGTGACGTGGGCTGATTTGGAGTCGTTGACTTTGATTTTCCAAGACTTGAACCATTGGAATAGGATGTCCAGGTGGTTTTGAAGTTGAAGATTTGCTTCAATGAGGTCATGACTGGAAGAGAGTACGGCTGTGTCGTCGGCGTAGGTCCCGATAAGGGTATTGTTTGAGGTTGGGATGTCTGCTGTGAATAAAGTATAGAGAAAAGGAGCAATGTCACTACCTTGTGGAACACCTGCTGAGATTGTTTGTAAACTGGAAAGTGATGTGTTTATTTTTACTCTAAAGCTTCTATCGCTGAGGTAGGATTTTAGAAGTAAGTAGTACGGCGCCGGGAAGATGTTTTTAAGTTTGAATAACAAGCCGTCGTGCCATACGGTGTCGAATGCTTGAGCTACATCGAGGAAAAGACCAGAACAGTATTTTTTAGTTTCGAGTGATGCGGCGATGAAATCTACTACTCTGTGGAGTTGGTGGAACGTTGCATGTCTGGCACGGAAGCCAAATTGAAAATCAGGCAGGGAATTTTGCTTTAGTGCGATGGCAGTGAGTCTCTTAAGAAGGATTTTCTCAAATATTTTCCCAAGTGTGGGAAGGAGACTAATTGGTCTATAGGATTCAGGAGTGTCAGGAGGTTTTCCAGGTTTTGGGATGGTTATTATCATGGCTGATTTCCAGGTGTTTGGGAAGTAGGACAGACGGAAAATAGCATTAAAAATATACGTGAGGAGGATAATGGTTTTTGGTGGAAGATTTTTAACTGTTGAGTTGTTTATGCCATCATGGCCCGGTGATTTATTTTTCTTTAGTTTTTTAATAACCGAAAGGACTTCTCTGGGTGACGTAGACGATGCTGGCAATGACATTGGTAGAGGTGATGAAATGAATTCTTCCACTTTTTGTAGGTGAGGAATGTCTGGTGAGATATTGT
>NW_026099572.1:51807845-51816113 GCF_025091365.1 Daktulosphaira vitifoliae
AAAAAAAAAAAAAAAAAAAAAGTTTAATGTAGAACCTATTTATTGACACTTTTAAATATTTTTACCTATTTATAATTTACTAAGCACCATTTAGACGGGGTTTTATCTCAAACCCAAAAATATACAAGCCTTACGCACCTACGCGTTTGACTTTTAATCCTTACTTACAGGTAAATCACAAATTCTTGTGGAGTGTTTTATTCAAAATTTTTTTGATCACCAAATTAATGTTCCTCCGTGAATTTAANGATCACCAAATTAATGTTCCTCCGTGAATTTAATTTTATCAACCCAATGCGATGTTGAAATTTCTTTTTGTATTGTCATTTGCCAGTTTTTCTCAAATCTTACCAAATCGATTTTTTTAAACGATACGCTAAAAGATTACAAATCGTATGTTAAAAAAGACATTGTTCTCAAACATTGATATTTTTTCCCTCGTTTATCGTAAATTGAGCAATCCCCCAAAAATTATTATTTTTAAAAAAGGTAAATTTTGACATTTTTTAAACTTTTTTTTCTTAAAACTGTCATAACTTTTTTAAAAATGGATGAATCAAAAAAAAATTTAATTTATAAATACCCTAGGTATTTTTCGAAAATCTGAGTCTTTATCTGATTACAAGGGGGTATTAAATATGACATTTTTTTATAAAAAGTGAAATTTTCAAGTTAATTTTTGATAATGTTCCGGAAATACTCCGAGCCTCAAATATACATTAAATAGTAGTTTTTGTTACGTGCTTTAAATTAAATCATAAAAATTCCCGATAACTTATATTTATGTGCAAATGGATATAGTAGCTATTTTTGAGTTAAAATTTTCGATATTTAATTTTATATTTTCAGTTTTAAATTGCTAAACTTTTTGAATAATGTATGCATAAAAACTATGCATAAGGATTTCAAAAGAATAAAGCTCATAACTTGGATAAAAACCAAAAGATTTCAATAAAATGTTCAGGGTCCCTCTAGAATTTCTATGGTAAAGATATCAGGTTTTAAATCAAAAATTTCTATCGAAAAACATTAGCATTTTAATCAATAAATTCCTAAATTTTTATATGGTCATGGAGTGCTAAAAATTTTTTTTGATCTTTAATAATAACTTTTCCACGTTTTATAGAAATTCTGCATTCTTAAATAATATTTTAAGTAATAGGTAGATCATTAGTATCTACTTTTTTCAATTATTAACGCCTTTACTTTAGGTTAGTTAGTATAGTCTTATAAAAGTGGAAGATATAATCATATATCTCCCATTTTTTTCACATTTAAATTCCCTTATTCAATAAATACGATATTAGTGTCAATTTTAAATATTTTTAGAGAGGATTTGTGCAACTTTTAATGTGCATCTAATAAGTATATTTAGAGAAAACCAATAACCTATGATAAATTGCAATTTCAATTTCATAACTAAATATATAATTAACTACCCGCATAGTAATCTCAATATAATAATATTGTCAAAATATTCTTACAAAATACTTTTTAAAATATTTTGAAGCAAATATTGTGGCTAATATCTCTTAAATATAATGAAAAATATAATCTATTGAAATATTTCTACAATATGCTCACAAAATAATTTTTTAAATATTTTTTTATGAATATTTTGAGAATATATTAAAGAGAATAAATACAGAATCTTACACTAAAAATATCTTTTTAAATATTTGCTTATAAATATTATAAAAATATATTAATTGGAATAAATATAAAATATTTAACTCTAAATATTGTATATATTTTATCGATGTAATTTTTTAAATATTAAAAATATATATCTTGTTAGCAAACGGGAGTAACTTAATAGATGCATGCTATCCCCTTAACTGTTATTTAATTTCGTTTTTCTTTAATGTATTATTCATATTGCAAATAATGGAACAGCTAATCAAAAAGAAGTGGTTATCAATGAAGACTACGAAAATATTAAAAAAGTTTTTCTACAAAGTTTAAAATTAAATAACTATGACGATAATACTTTTAAGAAAAATGAAATATACATCGTTGACAAAGATTTGTGGGATAAAGTACGTAATACACATCTATCAGCTTCTCATTTTTTCAGCGCTTCTTCATTTAACCAAACAAAAAACAGAGAATCAATCTTAAAAAAAACATTGCGCATTAGTAATGAAAAATCAAGTAATACCAAAGATATCCCGTAAGTAATAAAAAGTATAATAAGTAATGATAAGAACGAAATTATTTCTTCATATTATTTTCCAACAGTTATTTTTTAATATATTAGTTTAAAGCGTTTTTAAAAAGACACTAATTTCCTGTTTTGTGCTTTTATTGATACAAGGTGATTTTTTTATCATAACCCACTCAATTACTTACAGAATAATAATTAATTTTTTTTTTTTGATTATCTTTAGTTACACATTATTTTTGAATTATTAACTATGTTATACTTTTTAAGATCATCCCTTATGCCTGATAAGGTTGTCAACTTTGTTTTTTAAAAGGGAACACATATTTTAAATTTAATAAAGTGTTTGAGTTTTTAATTTAGTAGCAAATGGCATTTGAATTTTTAGTATAACTTTATTTGTTTATTAGATATAAACATTTACATTTTCAAATTTTTGAGTTAATATACATGTATAATACACAAGGGATTACAAATACAGGTAGCTAATTGATTTTTTATGACATCGACATTAGAAGGTACACACCATTGTTATTATCAATGGTAGTAAGGCACATTGTTGTGAGAATATAAATACACTAACTGACAATACAGAAAGGATTTCTATTAGTAGTCATAATTAATAATAAAAAATCCTAGACTGTGACAGCAATGTCATAAAAAACCAATTAGCTACTTGTATTATAATCCCTTATGTATTATACGTGTATATTAACTCAAAAATTTGAAACTTTAAATGTTTATATCTAAGAAACAAATAAAGTTATACTAAAAGTTCAAATGTCATTTGCTATTAAATAAAAAACTCAAACATTTTATTAAATTCAAAATATGTGTTCCCATTTAAAAAAACAAAGTTGACACCTTTATCAGTCATAAGGGATGATCTTAAAAAGTATTACATAGTTAATAATTCAATAATAATGTGTAATTAAAGATAATCAAAAAAAAGAAAGTTTAAATTATTATTATTCTGTAAGTGAGTGGGTTATGATAAAAAAATCACCCTGTATATATATACATTTATATAGGCTTAATATTCAATATGGCACAATTAATGAACCGAAGGCAATACAACATTTTGAAAAGAAAATGAACGTAAAGATTGAACTGTCTGGTATACTTATTGATGAAAACTTGTATTATTTAACAGCAAAGCCGGATGGTTTAATTGGGAAAGATGGTATTATTGAAATAAAATGTCCCTTTAACGCCCAAAATATGACTCCCAAAGATGCTATTAAATATAAAGTGATAAAATATGTGCATTACAACGAAAATGGTGATCTTGTACTAAAATGTACTTCTCCAATTTTTTTTCAAATACAAGGAGAACTGCACATTTCAAAGAGACAATATTGTTATTTAATTATTTGGACACCAAAAGGTACTAAAAATAAATTCCTTATGACTTAAACTTTATGTTGTACAGGAATTTATAAAATAAAACTAAGATTTTTTTGAAATTTTTTCCAAAATTTAATTTTTTTTTAGATTTTAATTTTTTTCATAAAAAGTTTAAATAAAATTTTTAATACATAGTTTTTATTTTTATTATATATGACATGCTGTTGGCCTACATAAGATTAATAATAACAACATACAAAAATAACAATATTAGCACAGATATGATAAATCCAGATGGTACACTTTTTGATTTACTGATAACTCGAACCTGTCTCAAATCAGTAAACACACATATAAGGAATTAATTTATTTTTACAGTAAATTTTACTATAATTATTGTATCAAATAATTGGTTTTGCGTGTATCCATGAGAATAAATACATATTTATGGAATTTCAAAACAGCCACAATTTGAATAACTTTAATGTAAATTTATTGGTAAACCTTTTGACCTTTTTTTTATCTACCTACAAAAGTCTTGTTAACTCCATTGCAGATTAAATAATTCCATTTTATCTAATCTGCTACTAAATTCTAAATATTCCCGCAGGGAAATCCGCAAGGATTACGGGCCTAACAATCCCGCGGACCCTAGTTATTTCAGTGGGGGTGGCAACATGTACCACTGCTCTTAGCCGGTCATGACTTTGGTTAGTTGGGACCGGTAGGCCTGGGCATACCTGCTTGCTAACAACGAATAGGCCCCCCCTAACCCAGCCATATCAAGTGAAAGGGTTGCTAACTTGTCACAGGGTAGTTAGCCGAAAGGTTAAGTGACCATTGGGATCCTCTATGGCACCTGGCGCACCATAGAGTATACAGCCTTATCACAGTATCGAGCTCTGCTGTGACGGACCTTTATTTCTCGACTTCTCGTGGGAACTATATGGATAAAAACATAGAAAAACCACAAAACAACGAACTTGTGACGATCAGGGATCCTACGGACAACCTGTCGGAACAAGATCGTGAACTGGCGACTCTTCGCAGAAGAATCGCCGAACTTGAAGGTCTCAATGCCAACAACGGGACACTTGGTGAACCGTCTACTAGCAAAGAGACAGCAACGTCAGCAAATGTAGACCAGGAATCGCAAGATCAACTAGGAGCAGTAGCTGACAAAATCAAAACTTAAACATAAAAAACATAAAACATAAAAAATCATGTTGCCAAGCAGCCACCAGCCCGGAAGGATGTGAAAAAATTCACACCTCAAAAATCTGGGAAGAGGAAGGCTGAGGAATCACCAGTGCCACTCGGGAAAGGAGGTAAGGCACAGGTAAGGAACAAACGGACACACTTCACTCCTGCCTCGAAAGGGAAGGGAGGAAGTGTGTTACGTAAGGGAAAGGGACCCAAGAAACTGCCACCCTCAATAACGGCCACAGCTGAGAGGAACCTCTCCACGGATCCAAAAGGAAATGTGGAGAGCGAACCCAAGGCATGGTCGCCACCTGGGGACGGCGGTGGGACACCGCCCACAGGGGGGGCTGTGTGACACAGGGACTGTTTCAGACACCTGTATCACACCCAGTACAGCGTGCTTTCTTAAGCGTCTACATCAGTTTTTCTGAATAGCTGACAATAGAATTCAATTCACGCAAATAAACCTGCATCACAGTAAAGGGGCCAGCAGTGTATTACTAAGGACCCTAACTGAGAGGCATACAATACCCTTACAAATAGTACTTATTCAGGAACCATGAATAAATGGGGACCAGATTAAGGGGCTAAATCTAAGGGATTATAAACTGTTTCATAAACAAGCAGATAAACCAAGAACTTGCATTTTGGTTAATAATAAAGTTAAAACCAGTCTGATACTTAATCTATCAAGTGCAGACTTGACTATTATTAGAGTAACACTAAATGATGGTAAAAATATTATAGTAGCTTCATACTTACCATATGAGGTCACAGACAGAAATAAAGGAACTACAAATCTGCATTGAAAAAGTCCAAAAGAGAAAGCTGGAGAGAGTTCTGTGGGGATATACAACAACTCCCTATAGCAACTAGACTTCTGCGATCACTAAGGAATGGACCAAACAAATCTGTCGAGGCAATACTTCTGCCAGACGGAATGTTCACCAATAATGATAATGAAACATTATCACATTTGATGAACACACATTTTCCTGACTCTACAATTAACAACAGAGAACAGGAACATGATGCACAGGACAAACGTGTGACCTGTGCTGATTGGAGACTAACCAGGAAAGTGATAACCCCAAGTGGAATAAGATGGGCAATAAAAGCCTTTGGCAGTTTTAAAGCTGCAGGCTGTGACGAAATTTTCCCTGCACTTCTGCAAGAAGGGTTAGAGATAATCGTCCCCCATCTCTGCAAAATATTTAGGGATTGCCTTGCCTATGTTTATCAACCAGAAAGCTGGCGTAAGGTTAGGGTAGTGTTTATACCCAAACCTAACCGCACTAACTATTATGAAGCAAAATCCTACAGACCAATAAGTCTTACTTCTTTTCTTCTTAAGACTATGGAGAAACTTATTGATAGGTACATCAAGGAGGGGCCTCTTAAGGAGAACCCTTTACATGAAAACCAACATGCGTATCAAACGGGGAAATCTACTGATACAGCTCTACACTGCTTAACTACTAAGATAGGGAAAGCTGTAGAGAATAAAATGTATGCAGTAGGTATATTCCTGGACATCGAAGGGGCTTTTGACAATACTCCCTTCGATGCTATGTGTGAATCTGCACAACAGCATGGAATAGAACCACTTATTATTAAGTGGATAGAATCCATGCTTAAGGAACGCTCCATTTTGGGACAGCTCAATGAGACCAAAGTAATCAAGAGTGTTAAACAGGGATGCCCACAAAGCGGGGTTCTATCCCCCTTGCTATGGTGTCTAGTATTGGACTCGCTTATTAGAGAGTTAAACAAATATTGTTATACACAAGCCTATGCGGATGACTTGGTTATAACAGTGGTGGGTAAATTCCCAGACACTATTATTGACTTAGCACAACAGAGACTTAACACTATACAGATATGGTGTAGTAAGTACGGTCTATCTGTTAATCCAAATAAAGCAGAGGTTGTTATGTTCACTAGAAAGAGAATAGGACTAGACAGCCTGAACACTCTTACTCTGAATGGACAAGAAATTAGCTTAAAATCAGAAGTAAAATACTTAGGTATTATCTTGGATAGTAAGCTAAAATGGAAATCACATGTTGAGTCAAGAATCAAAAAAGCAATGACCACATTGTGGACTTGCAGCAGAGCCTTGGGAAAGACATGGGGTCTTAAACCAAGAGTTATGTATTGGTTGTACACGTCAGTGATTAAACCTATGATATTGTACGGTGCCCTGGTCTGGTGGACCAGAACAGCACTCATTACAGCTAGGAAAGAACTTAGTCGCATACAGAGAATGGCTGCTATTGCCATCACTGGAGCATTAAGAACTACACCAACGGTCGCATTAGAGGCACTAATTGGATTGCCTCCTCTGCATCTAGAGGTGAAAGCTCACGCCAAAGCTACAGCACTAAGATTCCACAACTTAGGTATGTGGACTTTGGAGAGTGATACAACAGAACATGGTAAAATACTAAAAGAGATAGACTAGGGCTTTTTAGAATACCCCTTGGACTATATCAAACCAGTTCTTAAGAATAACATTCCCTACAAAGTGGAGATCACTACACGTATAGAATGGAATATTAACCACCTGACTGACAAAGGAGGATTTGTGATATATACAGATGGATCCAAAAAATCAGGAAAGGTAGGTGCAGGAATTTGGGGCTTAAAGCCTCGAATAAATGTCAGTATGTCATTGGGCACAACACCCTCTGTTTTCCAAGCAGAGGTGATGGCGATACTGGTAGGGGCTCAGAACCTGCTGGTATACAAAAATAGGAAGATAACTATCTTAAGTGATAGTCAAGCGGCTTTGAAAGCACTCTGTAACGATCAGGTGAATTCAAAGCTGGTCCTCGAATGCAGGGAAACTTTAGAATCACTATCGAGGTTCAACAAAGTTACACTAGCGTGGGTACCGGGACACAACGGTGTCACTGGAAATAAGAATGCTGACTTTCTAGTCAGGAAAGGAGCAGAGAACACCTATGTTGGACCAGCAGTGGTAGGACTCACTGAGCAATCGCTCAAAGCGTTACCCAAGAATTGGTGCAGAGAACAACACAGGAAAATCTGGAAGTACTTGGTAGTGCCTATACAATCTAAAATGTTTATCAAGACACCTGGTTTATTGCTGGGTGATCTTAATAGCATGACTAGACATCAAATAAGCACCCTGACAGGACATGGTCACCTGCTTAAGCATCTTAACCCAATGGGGGTATCGGAATCACCATTGTGCAGGAAGTGTGGAGTAGAAGAGGAAGACTCATTTCACATCATGTGCGAATGTGAAGCCTTGTCCACACTAAGATCAAACTACTTGAATAAACCATTTCCTGAAAAAGAGGATATTAAAAACCTAAAACCCAGAGAGATACTTAATTTCGCCAGAAAGACAGGACTCTTTGGTCATCTTTAGAGGTGACTTTATGGTTGGTAATGTATTAACACTTTGGTGATAACACTTAGGTGGGTAAACCGAATCAAGACAATTCGGTATGAGGTGCGCACAATGGACCAACAGGTCTGAGTGCATGGGCATTATGTCCACCTCAATAATAACTAAAACTAAA
>NW_026099572.1:51816512-51821478 GCF_025091365.1 Daktulosphaira vitifoliae
AATATTAATAAGATATTTTTTTACTAAAATTTTTCTTAAATTCTACTCTACAAAATAGCTATCTTAGATTTTTTTTTTACATTTTATTTAAAATTTAAAAATAATTAATATTTTTAATAAAATGTAAAAAAATTAAATATTGAGATATTGCTATAGACCTAACGTATAACTATTATTTAAAAAAAGAATCAACTAAAAACATTAACTGGATCAAAAGTTATTTAAGTTGTCAGTGAGTGGTGGGCCACCCTGTATATTCCTACCGCCGTTTATACCTCAGGTATAACGTTAGTCCGACCCGCCCGCCCACAAAACACAGCTATACCTAGTGCATGATACGTTTGCGTACTTTAGTCGCTTTACATGTATATATATATTTTAATTACTATTAAAAATATATATTAACACGCTTTACTCTCATTAAGAGATATAGAGTGTATTCATTCCCATTACAAAGGTTGATTCCCGTATCTTCATTTTTTGTCACTACCTCCATGTTCCGGGAGTGGGTAATTTACGTGCCTGCTGCTTTCCTTAGATGTGGTAGCTGTTTCTCAGACTCCCTCCCCGGAATCGAGCCCTGATTTCACGTTACCCGTTACAACCATGATATTGATAGTAACTACTATCATAACATAAAACTAAAAAGTAATAAATAAATATAGTTAAAAAAAACTAAAAAAACACGCTTTTAAAGCACATCGATCTAAAAAGTTAAAAATAATTTTTAGAATAAGCTTAAAATAATTATGAATAAAAAATATTAGTATTATTGTGATAAAAGCGTCGGGCGCTCAATATACGAAAAATATGGCACAAAGCACCCACGCTTTTATCACAATAATACTAGTATTTTTTATTCATAATTATTTTAAGCTTATTCCAAAAATTATTTTTAACTTTTTAGTTCGATGTGCTTTAAAAGCGTGTTTTTTTAGTTTTTTTTAACTATATTTATTTATAATTATGCGTCTTGAACAAAAAGTGCACTATCTTGTTTTATATTATCTGTGATAGTAGAAATAGTAATACACGATAGATTAATGTAGAGAAATTATTGAACTAAAATAATATAAATAATGATTATAAATAAGTTTTAAGTGCTATAGGCGTATGGTAAGATTCAATATTTTTTGCAAAATTATCATAAAAACAATATGGGTAACTAAATTTTTGTTAAATATTTAGAATATTCATTTTTTACAATTTTTTTATACAAGTTTTTATTATTCCTTTTAGTGTGAATATTAATTCGATTTTGATGTATCTATTATAATACAGATGATTTACTTATTTTCTTTTTTAAAGACAATTTTTTTCCTTATACACATTTAATTACGGTGCCGTAATGCAATTACGGTAACTGTTTTACAACCGACAGCAAAAACGTAATTTCTAATTTCTTGTCATATATAAATTAGACTTATGACAAATTTTTGGATTATGTCTAACCATTTATTAAAAGACTTAATATTCAGAAAAATAAGAAACAATTTAATTACTGTTATAGAGACTAAAATCACTTTATAATTTGATTCAAAAATTAAAATTCAAAAATATTTTTGTTATAAAATGCTATTGATTTATTTTTTTAGGTATGGTCTATTGTAAAATTCTTCGAGATGACGATTTTTGGAACACTCGTATGGAAAAAAATCTTGTTGACTTTTACGAAAACATTATGTTTCCAGAAATATTAAATCGTCAATTTTTCTAAAAACTTAATATTTCTAAAATATAATAAAATATTAATTGAATTAATGAATAAACCAATTATTGTAAAAATATATCATGTCTTAATAAAACAACAACTAAAATATCTAAGCACTTCTAATTGTAACAAAAGTCAATGATTCATCATTTATATTTTCAAATATAAAAATTAAATTATTATAATAATAAATCATATATCTAATTATATCACCATGTCAAGATTAAATAATGTGTGGACGAAGCAAAGCACTATAAGTCAAAATATAATAGTGATAAACAGTATATAGAACCTTTAAATTTTCATGCAGCAAAATGATAAAGACGCGTTAAAATCATTTTGACGAATAACAACGTACAATTGGTTACAATTGACTAAAATATTTAATTTGATAACATACATATTTTTCAACAACAATCTACTTTCACTTGTAAACATGAAAAGAATGCAATCGTAAATCATATTTTTATTGATATTTAATAATTCCATTGATAAGGTACAATATCAATCTAACAATATTTATTGATCGTTTCATGTTCAAATATGATCATTAAGATAAACCAAGCAATAATAATCAGGCAATTTATGATTATTGTGTCTACGGAATTATATTTATTAGTTTTTACTATAGCAAATTGTGCTTCCAAACTCAAAATTAATACTTTTAAACAACAAAATCTCAAAAATGACTTGTCCAATTTTTAAATTTTAAAGTATTTTTGTCATAAATAAAATTTCCTAACCGAAAATTTAAAAAAAAAGTAATGGTTGCCATTTAAATTTCTGAAGTTAGGGTAGATTTCTACCCTTTTGCATTAGGTTTGAACTTTAATTTTAATCATAAAAGATGCATTTAATTATTCAATTAGCCTCTAAAAACAAAAATTATTAAAAAAAATCAATAACGGCTATAAAAAACCGGTGGTTTCGAACTTATTGAACACTCTGTATAGTATCTTTCGTTAGTATTTCACCTTTACTCATATATATAAAACGTGCTTTTGTAGGCATACATACCCCGAGATCCCTATTTCATTCTATTATCTCTTTATACTATACCATCGCCACAGCTACCATTTTCCCTTCACATTATACTACTTTCATCTCTTCTACCCGTCTTATTTCTTTTTGTTAATTACAATATTTCAACGGTGTTCGTTCTGTTCCACTTTAAACCCAAAACTTTAATCATTTTACTGTGAGATAAATTAATTTAAACTTAAAATCATGATTTCCTATTTTGTTTGATTTGTTAATTTGAGGCGTAATCATATAAGTTTAAGTATTATAATTTTTACACTTTTTAGTTTGGTGAGAGTTGAAAAAAAGTGGTAATAGACAAAAAAAAAACATATCATAGTAAAATTAATACCTTCTCAGCTTCGCATTGAAGCTAAAGTCGTTTATTTTATTTTAGCAAATGTACGTATGTATGTATGTTGGAAAAACATATTCATTGTAGCTTTCCAAATATGAGATAGATCAAAAAGATACATCATTTTTTTATTATTATCTTCAAAATTTGGTCAGTTTTACAGTATTTCACACATTTGAGGTATGATATACTCTTTTTACTGTTTATAATTTAATAACAAACTGCACAAAGCAACCATCACTCTGAAGATGGACTCTGCAATGAATCCGAAACGTCAGAACTCAACTGTAAACATGGATACAACCTTAAGCACTCCAAGCTAGAAAAAAGATATTCTACTAAGTTTAATATTAAGTAAATCTGATATTTAAACACCGGAGAGAAATTCAATACATTTTGATTTATAGATTTACCTATCATTTAGTATATTTTTTCATAAATTTTACTCTTTATCTGCCCACAGGGGGGAATTCAAAATGACAAGTTATATACAAAAAAATTTCTTTTTCAACTTAACTTTTGAAAGTGTTCCGGAATTACTGACACTTTTATATATATCTTAAATTAAAGCTTATGTAATATACTTTATAAAGAAAAAAATAATTTTGGACTTCATTTAGTCTTCATGGTGAAAATGGTTACCTTATAAAAGTTTTTGAGTTAGAAAATAATTTTTAACTCATTAGATTTTTATCTCATTTAGATTCAATAACTTACTACTACTAACTCAAAAATTGAAAAAAATTCTACTCTAAATAAGTTATTTAGCCCAAATTTTCCATATAAATAATTAAAATGATTCATTTCTAATGTTTTTAAAGTATAATTGTCGAATTAGGTTAAATATAATAATAGGTTTCAACTAAAAAATTAAATAATTTTACTCATTGTAATTTATTAATTTTTTAACTTCATTGGTGTGTGTTACTACCAGTCTATAATATGTAATAACCAAAAGAATGATTAAACATAATAGTAGTATAACTTTTAAATATGAGGAGAATATTGATGGTTAACGGTCATTACTTAATAAATGTGGTTAGTGTATTAAAACTTTTCCTACCTGAAATTCACTGATGATGATAGATTCTTAATTATATACTTGTGGTTGTTAACAGTGTTTTTAAAATTATAGTTGGTATATTAATGCAAGAGAATCGTATTTGATTAATAGAAGAGTATTTATTATTATTGAAATTGTTAATTATTTTAACAAATGTATGGTTTAACTTAATGTCAAAAGTTAAGATTAAAGACACACAATGTAGTAAAGAATACACTCACGTATGTGGGGAAATCTTAATGAGTTTAACTTGTTAATTAAACAGGCTATTCAGCCCTTATATAATGTATCACAAATGTCATAAACGGGAAATGTGCGTCTTGAATGTGTCGTGCTTTTTTATAGACTTATTCAGTTATCATTCTGTATTTCAATAAAAGAGTTATTATAATGAATTTTCCTTTTTTAATACTTTAGTGGTGCCTCGAAGACGGTAAAAAAGACAACGACCCACGTCCACCCTATAGTGGCCAAGGTCAGAATTATTATAATATTACAAATATTCCAAATTTGTTGGTAAAATGTTGCTATATAAATAAATCATAAATCTAAAAAATGTTATTTTTAATTACATCTAAATTTAACAAAAAATGTATACAATTATAATCAAATTTTATAATATACTCAATGGAGTAGATTTTTTTAACAATATTTTATTAGCTAAAATAAATCATTAAAATTAAATAAGTTTTGAATATTTTAATTGAAGAATCTTTTTAAACACCAAAAGTTACTTAGATATAATTACCTCGATTTCTATTTAAATGATCTATTACAACAAAAATACAAAAAAAAAAAAAACGGTAGCACAGTGGGG
>NW_026099572.1:51822667-51836792 GCF_025091365.1 Daktulosphaira vitifoliae
TATATATATATATATATATGTCTATTAAACGGTACAACGATGGTATGGGAGACAGAGATATGGGCACATGCAAATGTGATCGTATCAATACATATATATGTTACCAAAAATTTGGAATGTTATAGGAAGGGAGCAACACACATAAATAAAGTTAAAAAATTAATAAATTACAAAGTAAAATTATTTAATTTTATACTTTAAACCTATTATCATATCAAACCTAATTCGACAATAAATACTTCAAATATATTAGAAATGAATGATTTTAATTATCTGTAGGAAAAGGCTGGTTAAGGAACTTTTCAATTTTTGAGGGTTATATCTTTGACGAGATACTAGTTGTAATCATTTTATGTATCGTTAAAAAAAATCGGGGTTTCCCCCAATTACGAGGAACGAGGAAAATTTCTTCTTCAATTTTTTTTTTAATATTTAGAAAATATCTTTTACTTTATTTAACCCTTAAACAGTCGCGTCGGGGTCTAGCATACCCCCACATAAATAAAAACTGATATATTATGTTGCATAAAAGGTGTACATAGATATAAATTTAGAAGATGGTTTTTATAGTAATATTGAATCGATTTTCATAAATAAATCCCTTCGAAAAAAATATGTATGACTTAAAATATCCATCAAAGTTGAAATGGGTCATATTGACCCCCACGCGACTTGTAACGTTATAATTTTTTTTTGGACTTGTATTTTTTTTCAAAATATCGTTTTATTGTAAATGCAATGTTATAATCGATATAATATTGTAAAATTGGAATTATGTGGATCTGCCACCGACTGTGCAATTAAGTTTTAAAAATAATCTATTGAGAATTTCCACTACTCGATGATACGGAACAAATAAGAACAAACCATGTAATAAATACACCGCGTATACTAAACAGTATGTATAGATTGTTGGGAGAAATATCAATGTTCAATAGATTTAGAATAATTGTATATAATCGTGTCATAATAATTAAATGTATTGTAATATTAATAATAAAAAAATTCAATTAAGAAAATTGATTATACAGGGTGATTTTTTTATCATAACCCACTCAATTACTTGCAGAATAATAATAATTTAAACATTTTTTTTTTTATTATCTTTAGTTACATATTATTCTTGAATTTTTAATTATGTAATACTTTTTAAGTTCATCCCTTATGCTTGGTAAGGAAGTCAACTTTGTTTTTTTAAATGGTAACACATATTTTTAATTTAATAAAATGTTTGAGTTTTTAATTTAATAGTAAATGGCATTTGAATTTTTAATATAACTTAATTCGTTTATTAGATATAATCATTTAAAGTTTCAAATTTTTGAGTTAATATACAGGTATAATACACAAGGGATTACAAATACAGGTAGCTAATTGGTTTTTTATAACATCGATATTAGCAGGTACACAGCATTGTTATTATCAATGATAGTAAGGCACATTGTTAAGAGTTTATAAATACACTAACTGACAATACAGAAAGTATATCAATTGATAATCATAATTGATAATAAACAATCCGTGACTGAGACAGCAATGTCATAAAAATCCAATTAACTACCTGTATTTACAATCCCATGTGTATTATACATGTATATTAACTCAAAATTTTGAAACTTTAAATGTTTATATCTAATAAGTTAATAAAGTTATATTAAAAATTCAAATGCCATTTACTATTAAATTAAAAACTCAAACATTTTATTAAATTAAAAATATGTGTTACCATTTAAAAAAACAAAGTTGACACCCTTACCAGGCATAAGGGATGAACTTAAAAAGTATAACATAGTTAATAATTCAAGAATAATGTATAACTAAAGATAATAAAAAAAAAAAATGTTTAAATTATTATTATTCTGCAAGTAATTGAGTGGGTTATGATAAAAAAATCACCCTGTATCAATATATAAATACATATATAGCTAATAAATATAAGCCGTGTTTGAGTTCAAAGAAATACAAGACAATTTAATAATAATACATTTTGTAATAGTAAAAACTTCTTAATCTTAAAAATAAGATTTTGCAGTTAAAATAATTTTTTTACAAACCAAAATTTTTTAATGAAATTTTGAAAATTAAGTTTTTTTTTTTTCGTAATATAACTTTTGGTAATGCGCATAATTTTGTCATTTATTTATTTTTTAATTTTAATTTTTTAATTTTTTAATTTTTATCCATATTTATATATCATATGGTAACAAATAATGTCTTTGAATTTAAAAAAAATGAACTTTTTCATACATATTTTATACTTTTTTAGAAATCGGGTCTAATAGACCCCCACGGACTATGAACGTTAAAAATAGGTACGCGCATGCTTAAGGGTTAATTTTTATAAAGATACTTAATAAATACCAAACTACTTTTAGAACCTTTTTAATTTATTTCTTCACAGTTTTATTTTTTAATATTAGCATATAACATATTTTATTTACATTATATGTTTTTTAGTATTCTAAAAATATAATCATTTAATAGCTCTATAGAAATTTTTAATAAAATAATCAAATAAGATAAATCAAGGTAATATATTATTAGTTCAATTTATAAAGTTTTTAAAAATAAAATTGATTTATAATTTTTTGTAAAAACTAAATTGGTAATTATAATTTAAATAGGCAGAAAAATGTTACGAATTATTTTTTTGTAAGTCTTTAATATTTATAAATATTTTTAGATAATTAAAAAAATGTTTAAAAGTCGATTTCATTTGTTGAACTTGATAAGATATTTTTGCGTAATTCTTATATCAGCACAATTATTTTTCAATACAAATGCCAGCCCAGAAATCCAAGTAAGTGCAAACAATATTTCAAATTGCTTAACATTTATGAATTCTTAACAAATTAGTATATTCTAATATTACAAGAGTTTATTCAAACCACAGAATAGACAAATATAAATAAAAATATGTTCTGAATAAAAATGAACATAAATAAAAGGTAATTGACCAAGGTTAAAAATAAAGGCGTGGTGACCGGGTAAGTAATATACTACTTCTTAGCTACTGTCCAAATAATGTAAATGATAATTTCGTCATCCTTTGTATAAAGGTATAAAGGTGGACGTAGATCATTTTATGAGGTATGTTGGAAACCAACAATTGAAAATTTATTTAATGTTTTCTAAAAGTTAATTCAGTTATTTTTTATAAAATAATAATAACTAACTAGAAAAAGGTTTTTGAAAAGAAGAAAGGAATCTAATTTACTTTCCCCTCCTTAATCCAGTTAAGAGACTCATCGATCTTTGTTTCACAATGTCATTACTAAAAAATAGTCATTAATATAATCCAATCTTTTTAGCTTCGATGCGAAGCGGAGAAGGTATTAATTTTACTATGATGTGTTTTTTTTTTTTTTATGTCTGTTGCCACTTTTTCTCAGCTCTCACTGGACCGATTTCTTTGAAAANTACTCAAAGAAATCTCTCAGATTTCTTTAAAATTCAATAAAAACTTTACACTGCTTGTTTTATTATCATTACTATTATTTTTTGACGATAACTTACAAATTAATTTCAGCCACTTGATTGTAACCCTATATTTGACGATTCATTTTTACAGGTCGTAAGTACTATTAATAATGATATAAAATCATTGGTCTTTCAAAAAAATCGAACATTTGTTCATCATTCGCAAATAAATCAGGATGACATAGTGTAAATACAAAAGAACCCAATGATAAAGATATCAATGACTGCCTGTAGAAAAATGGGATGTTTTTTATTTGTTTTACAAAATATGTTTTGGTACTTAGATCACTTAGATAAACGACTCATTTTAGCGTAATGAATCAAAAATAATAATAAAAATAAAAATAAAAATAATAAAAACCAGCACAGGGGGGTCGCGGCACAGTGGTGACGCGGCATAGTTGGATCAAGTATAATGATATCTGACAGTGATTAAAATCACTATCAAAAATAAACGCTTCGAAGCAAATCTTTAGATTGTGTTTAATTTTAAAAAAATTGGAGGATTATTCCAAAAGCTACATAATCTGCTAGTTCCTTATTAATATCCTGATTAAGATAAAGTATGTCGAATGAAAAAGGGATTATTAAAAAATATTATTTCTCATAACAAAATTGTGTTGATCCATACACTTTTCAATAAGTTATAGCATTATAAAGTAAAAAATGTAAATTATAAAATCGAGAATTTTCACACAAAAATTGAATTCAGTAGCCATTTTCACCACGAAGACAAGTCCATAGGTCAAATTTTTTTTTTCAAATTAAAGTATATTACATTAACTTTAATTTAAGATATAGATAAAAGTTTCAGACATTCCGGAACATTTTCAAAAGTTAAGTTGAAAAAGTTAATTTTTTGTAAAAGAGTTGTCATTTTAAATCCCCTCCTGTGGGCAGATAAAGGGTCAGATTTACAAAAAAAATATACCAAATGATAGGAAAAGACATCAAGCATCCATATAAAAAAAAAATTATACTCATATATTTATTTTTGAAAAAGTCACGGCAGTTTTTAAATGATAGGTAAATATCTAAGGTATCTATAAAAAAAAAGTATATTGATTCGATCATTTTTTAAAAATTTATGGCAATTTTAAGTAAAAAAAATTTAAAAAATTTCGAAAATAAGCGATTTTTAAATTTGTAATTTTTTTGGAGGTTTCCCCCATTTACGNGTTATGGCAATTTTAAGTAAAAGAAATTGAAAAAATTTCGAAAATAAGCGATTTTTAAATTTGTAATTTTTTTGGAGGTTTCCCCCATTTACGAAGAACGAGGGAAATTTTTTAAATTTTGAAGGGTAAAGTCTTCGACTATATACGATTTATAATCTTTTGACATATCGCTGAAAGAAATCCGTTCGGTGAGAGCTGAGAAAAAGTGGTAACAGACACAAAAAAAAAAGCTTCGCATTGAAGCTAAAAATTGGTGGATTATTCCAAAAGCTGCATGATCTGCTATTTTCTTATTAATATCCTAAATGAAAAAGGTATTATTAAAAATTATTATTTCTCATAAAAAAATTGTGTTGATCCATACATTTTTTAATAAGTTATAGCATTATAAAAATAAAAATTAAATTAATAAAATCGAGAATTTTCATACAAAAATAGCCATTTTCACCATGAAGACAAAATAAAGTCCGAAATTTTTTTTTTTTGCATAACTAAGTACATTACATTAGCTTTAATTTTAGATATATATAAAAGTGTCAGTATTTCTGGAACACATTAAAAAATTAAGTTGAAAAAGATCTACTTTCTATATGTATTTTTATGTTTTGAACCCCCCTGTAATAAGGGAAATGGTCTGATTTAAAAAAAAAAGAATGTCAAATTTAAGAAGTATATAAATATTAATACTCATAAAAAAATTGTATTGATCCATACATTATTCAAAGATTTATAGCGTTATAAAGTTAAAAATGTAAAATGTAAAATCGAGAATTAATTTTTTTTATGTTCTTTGAATAAGTATTTTATTTTGAGAGAATATATTTTATTGAGAGATCGATACCCATATTTCTTAAATCTTCCTCTGGACTGGCGAAAACAAGATTCAAAAATATTTATATCTATGTAAAAATTTTATCATGTGGCCGACTTCAAGTAGTTTGGATTAAGGTGAAGAAAAAGAAGATGTAAAAAATTTATCCAGGTGGTATTGTGGTGGCTCAATGTGTTCCGGCGCTAGCGCCTTGAAATGATATGACACAATAATCACCAAAACAAAGATTAAAAACTGTAAATGTACTCCTAAGTTTCTCTGCAATGTCTGCCGGCGCGATTTTTGTTAAAGCAAAGACATTAGCGACGAGAAAGCCTACCCAATAAGAAAAGCTCACATTAAATTTTTAATATAAAATAAAAAATTTAAAGTTGGGTTGGATTTATTATTAAAATATTACAATTAAAAAACAATTAATGTTTAAAATATTATTTGATATTTATTTCCACAATAAGAAAAATTAAACATTATTATTTAATGAACAAATTAACTTAAATTAAAAGGTTCACCAAAACAAAATTCACTTTAAAATTTCTAATTGTCATTTAGTTTTAATAAATAATATTCTAAGTCTGAAAACTTAGAAAAAAGGACTAAGTTTTTTAAATTGAAAAATATTCCAAATTAAATAAAAAAACGACTTAGTCTCAGAGAGTGAAATCTTGAGAAGTGTCGTAGAATTTGTGTATTTTAATAGTCAGCAAGAGATAATATAACGATCCCTTGGATGATCATGGAAGCTGAGGCTTATTATTCTAATCGGATAATTATAATGAGGGCCCTGGGTGTAGGCATTACTTAAAAATCTCTACAATAATTGTATTTTATCCCATAATAATCTGGTTGTTTTATATTTTAAATAAGAGAACCCTGTTTTGTTGATCTTGTATAATCAAAATGTGTGACATACATGTACAAATAATAACATCTTATTATATGTAAATATTATAAGTAATAATATAATATTACATTAGATTCAATTTAAACTTTAGATGGCTTGTTATATAATAATTACTTTTATTTTTTGAAGATAACATACTTACAACTTGATTTCAGCCACCTGATTATGACACAATATTTGACGATTCGTTTTTACAAGTTATAAGTACTATTAATAGTGATATCAAATCATTAGTNAAGTTATAAGTACTATTAATAATGATATAAAATCATTAGTATGTGGAAAAAATCAAGGATTTATTAATCATTCGCAAATAAATTATGATGACATGTTGTTATTATCAAGATCTTGTAAAGACGATTACGAGTGTAGACAAAAAAAAGAATCAAGCTTAAACAAATTAAAAAAAGAATTAGAGTCTTTAGAGTGTTTTCACACATTTTTATGTCTTCAAATTATAGAATTATTAAAATTTAATATTAGGACTACAAATTTCAATCCAAATCATATTTTCAAAATAGAGTTTCCACATGTATCTGAATACGTAGTTAGGATGATTTCCTTTTTCATTTATGGCAAGTTTGTTGTTAATCCTTGGCAATATAATTTAGCAAAACAACTTATTGATATAGTAAGACTCGAAGAACATCAAAAAAAGGATACAGAGGATATCATTTTAGCACAATTAAATGATGCTGCATTACTATCTTCAATGAATGAATTTTGCGATAATTGTAAATTAAATAATGAATTTTTGAAATCAATTATTTCATTCAGATTTAATACTTTCAATAGAGAAATTAGGCAATTTAAATATCAAAAAAGTTTAAAAAATTATGTGAAGAATATTTTGTCAAAGACAAGAATTACTTGTGTAACAAAAATGGACATAAGTTCTTATGCACATATTAATAAAGGTAATCAACATGATGTACTCTTAAAATGTTCAGATTAAAAACTTTCTTAAATATTAGTAATATATGGTTAATAAACATGAAAATTAATAATATTACAATTAACACTTTATCATCAACGCGATGTTTCGATTTTTTTTTTTATTTTGTTTATTGCCAGTTTTTTTAAATTCTTACCGTATTGATTTTTTAACGATACATCAAAAATACAAATCGTATGCAATTGAAGACATATTCCTCAAAAACTGATATTATTACTACGAGCTTCAAGTATATGTTAAATTAAAGTTTTGGTTGCATATTTTAAATTAAAAAATTTTCCGACGACTTATATTTATGAATAAATGGATGACCTAATTAATAATAATGCAATTTTTGTGTTAAAAGTTTTGATATTCGATTTAATATTTTGATCTTTAAATTTCTATATCTTTTTAAAAATTGTATATGCATAAGTACTTAAAAAAAAATAAAGCTCATAACTTTTAATAAAATTTTCAGAGTACCTTTAGAATTTCTATGGTCAAGCCTAGTAAATATTTCAGGTTCTAAATCGAAAAAATTAGCATTGTAGTCAATACATTTTATATGCTCACAGAGTGCTAAAATTTTTTTTCTCAGCTTCGAGATTAACTTTCCAACATTTTACTGAATTTCTACATTCTTTAATAATATGTACCCACTGTGCTGGTTTTTTTTTTATTTCTTTCATCAGTTGTTTTAGTGAACTAAATAATGCATCTGTTCTATAGTCCGGCTTATAGTTAATAATATTTTCATTTTTTTTATTATCATGTATGCTACTTACATATTGATTAACATGTTAAATTTTTCACAGCTCTATGATAACTTGGAACTCTACTACCATTTTTCTTAATGATTCATTTTTGCTTTGTAACTGAACCAAAATATTTTGATCGATTACATCTTGGTTATTCTGAATAATTATATTTTCAAACAAGTCTATAGTTAACAAAACACGGTGGCATAACAAACGCACGCAATTTGACTTAAATAATTGATACATCTAACACTTTTCTGCTGTAAGCGAAATCATTTTGCGTTACACAATTTTTGTTAAAAAAATACACGCCAATTCGACACTTCACAATATAATACATAAATCACAGCTTAATTTTAAACAAACTTTTATTTATATAAACTAATTAATTTTAATATTATTTTTTTATTTTCTTTGTATTATTCTAATCATTTAGACTTTAACTGTTATTTAATTTCTTTAATTTATTATTCATATTACAAATAATGGAGCAGCTAATCAAAAGGAAATGGTTATTGATAAAGACTACGAAAATATTAAAAAAGTTTTTTTACAAAGTTTAAAATTAAATAAATATGACGATGAGATATTTAAGAAAAATGAAATACATTTCTTTAATAAAGATTTGTGGGAAAAATTACGTAATAAACGTCTACCATCTTCTCATTTTCACTGTACTTGTTCATTTAATCAAACAAAAAATAAAGAATATTTCTTGAAAAAAACATTGCGCATTTGGAATAAAAACTATGAAGACTCTGATACTAAAGATAATATCCCGTTAGTAATGAAAATTATAATAAGTAATATTAAATACAAAAATTTCTTCATATTATTTTTAGCAATTTTTTTTTTTATAATTTAGTTTCAAACATTTTTAAGAAAATACTAAATACCTGTTTTGTGCTTTTGTTGGTATATATATATATATAGGTTTCCTGTGCAATATGGTATAGTTAATGAGCCCAAGGCAATAGAACTTTTTGAGAAGAAAATGAACATAAAGATTGAAATGTGTGCCAAATTTATTGATGAAAAGATTAACTATTTAACAGCAAAACCAGATGGTATAATTGGGAAAGATGGTATTGTTGAAATAAAATGTCCAGTTAAGGCCCAATATATGACTCCCGAAAAAGCTATAAAAGATAAAGTGATAAAATATGTGCATTATAATGAGAATGAAGATCTGGTACTAAAACGTACTTCTGATACTTTTTATGAAATACAAGGAGAACTGCATATTACACAGAGGCAGTATTGTTATTTAATTATTTGGACACCAAAAGGTACTAAAAATAAAATTAGAATAAATAATAAGATACAACTAAGATTTTCTGAAATTTTTCCAAAATTTAATTTTTTTTTAGATTTTTATTTTGTTTTCATAAAAAGTGTAAATAAAATATAATATATAGTTATTATTATTATTGTACATGGCATGCTATAGACCTACATAAGATTAACAATAACACCAACAAAAATATAAATAACAATAGTAGTAATAGTAATACACGATTGATTAATATAGATAACTGATTGAACAGATGAGTAAAAAGAATGGTTATAAATAAATCTTAAGTCCTATAGGCGTGTGGTAAGATTCAATGTTTTTTG
Source organism: Daktulosphaira vitifoliae (assembly GCF_025091365.1). NCBI lineage: Eukaryota > Metazoa > Arthropoda > Insecta > Hemiptera > Phylloxeridae > Daktulosphaira > Daktulosphaira vitifoliae. The sequence goes on from NW_026099572.1 coordinate 51,832,371, forward strand.
CAAAATTATAATAAAAACAATATGGGTGACTAAATTTTTTACAAATATTTAGAATATACATTTTTACAATTTTTATTTTCAAGTTGCTATTATTTTTTTCTGTGAGAATATTAATTCAATTTTACTTGTTAGTATTATAATACAGATGTTTTACTTATTTCTTTTTTAGAGACAAATTTTGTTGTCTTTTACACATTTAATTATGATCTGCAATCACAGTAACTGTTTTGCAATCGACAGAGAAAATGTAATTTCTTGAATCATTTCTTATTTCTTCTTGTGTAAATATTAGACCCATGACAAATTTTACGGTCTATGCTTAATCAATTATTAAAACACTCCATATTTAGGAAAACTAAAAACAATTTAAGTACTATTACTGAGAATTTTTGAGTTTTATATTTTTTATATTTTTAGTTTTAGATAAATAATTTTAATTTTAAAATAATAGTTTTTAATTGTATAAACAACATATATTTTTATATTAAAAATAAAAAGTAATAAATAATAATATTTTGGCTATGTTTAAAAAATGTACGTAAGGTTACTCTAAAAATAGGTCGTAAAAATACTCATTTTTTTTTATTCAGACTGCTCTATACAGTAAAAACATCAAATTATTATTTTAAAACCCTATATTTTATTTCAATATTGATTATAAAGAAATCACATTAAATTACAAAAAATATTTTTGAAAATTTAGGTTAAGATAAGCCAATTATAGGGTTCGACCACTGTGTGTCCGGCATTCCACTATTTTCGGAATATTAAATGTTGTATTTGGAATTTTAATTTGTGTTACTACATATTTTAATAACTATTAAATTATGTAATAATTTTCCCATTGACACTAGATTTGACTATAGTTGTAGTCAAAAATTACTGTACAATTTCATCCAAAAATATTTTTACTATAAATTGTTATTATTTAACTTTTTTAGGTATAGTCTATTGTAAAATTCTTCGAGATGACAAATTTTGGAACGATTATATGGAACCAAAACTTATTTACTTTTACGAAGACTTTATGTTACCGGAATTATTAAATATTCATTTAACTAAGGATCTTAATATTACGAATATTTAGCTAAAATATAATAAACTATTACACATTCATATTTAAATAAAATTAAAAAATGATTGTTAAATGTATTATTCATTAATAAAATAAAGTTAAGGGAGTTAAGCGCTTCTAAAAATAACAAAAGTCAGCGAATTCATCAATCAAAATTTTTCATCCAAAAATCATTGTATTTTTTAGAAACTCAATATTGCTAAAATATAATAAATAATATATTATTCCTAAATAATGAAATAGCATGTATCTAATTATATCACTTTTTCAATATTAAAAAACGGTAGCACAGTAGGGTCGAAGCACAATGTGTTGCGGAACAATGAAGACGCGGCATAGTTGGATCCAGTATAGATTTAATCTGACAGTGATTAAAATCACTATCATAAGAAACGATTCGATGCAAATTTGTAGGTAGTGTTTCATTTAGAGAAATTTGTGGATTATTCCAAAAGCAGCATCAACTCTTATTTCTTTGATTATATCCTGATTAGTAGTTCTTTGATTTTAAAATATTATATATGAATAAATACTAATTATAGTTTTTAAATTTAGTATGAAATTGTGATTAAATAATTGAATATTGTAATTTAAACGGAGAAATTATAAAAATAATAAAGAAGTTATATTTTANTATTAAATAATTAAATATTGTAATTTAAACGGAGAAATTATAAAAATAATAAAGAAGTTATATTTAGCTTTACTTTTACTCGTATAAAAATTTAAGGGCTTGTACAATAATTTTCAATAAAAACTGATAGTTACTATAAATAAATGCATTGGACTACAAGGAACTTTCATCAAAAACAAAAATATACTTTGCTAAATCAAATTTTCGCGTTGTTTTCAAATCTACAATTAGACTTTTTCTATCACTTCTATTTTTAGCTTTGATGCGAAGCGGAGAAGGTATTAATTTTACTATGATGTGTTTTTTTTTTTTTTTATGTCTGTTGCCACTTTTTTTCAGCTCTCACTGGACCGATTTCTTTCAAAAATACGTCAAAAGATCACAAATCGTATCTAGTTGAAGACATTACCCTTAAAAATTGAAAAAAATTCCCTCGTTCCCCGCAAATGGGGGAAATATCCAAAAAAATTACAAATTTAAAAATCGCTAATTTTCGAAATTTTTTCACTTTTTTTTCTTAAAACTTCCATAACTTTTTGAAAAATCAACAAATCAACATAATTTTTTTTTATACTAAAACCTTAGATATTTACCTTTCATTTGATATCATTTTTTTGAAAATCTATCACTTAACCTGCTCATTGGGGGGGATTTAAAATGGCAACTTTTTTACAAAAATTAATTTTTTCAACTTAATTTTTGAAAATGTTCCGGAAAGACTGCGTCCTTTAAACATATATCAAATTAAAGCTTATTTTATGTACTACAAAATGAAAAAAAAAAATTTGTCCCGACACTTTTTTTTCTACATTTAAACGGCTGCCGTAGTTAAAAAAACACTATTTTTGTGTTAAAATTTTCGATTTTCGATTTTAAATTTTCAACTTAAAAATGCTATAACTTTTTGAAAAATGTATATATCAGCACAAATTTTTTTTTTCTAAATACATTATAAGTACATCTTTCATTTGACATACTTTTTATTAAAATTGGACAATTTCCCCTTATATAGGGGGCGTTCAAAACTTAAAATATTGTAAAAAACATAGATCTTTTTCAACTGAACTTTTGAAAATGTTCCGGAAATACTGCGTCCTTTAAACATATATCAAATCAAAGGTTATGTTATATACTATCAAATGAAAAAAAAAAATTTGTCCCGACATCTTATCTTCTATGTGCAAATGGCTGTCGAAAATTTAAAAAAAAATGTAATGTTTGCGATAAAAATTACATTTTATCGGGATGTTTTTTGTACTTAAAACTGCCATAACTTTTTCAAAAATGAACAAATAAAAATAATATTTTTTTGTATTGAAACCTTAGATATTTCCCTTTCATTTGATATAATTTTTTTTGAAAATCTAACACTTATTCTGCTCACTGGGAGGATTTAAAATAGTAACTTTTTTACAAAAAATAACTTTTTCAACTTAATTTTTGAAAATGTTCCGGAAATACTGCGTCCTTTAAACATATATAAAATTAAAGCTTATTTTATGTACTATAAAATGAAAAAAAAAAATTTGTCCCGACGATCTATCTTCTATACGCAAATGGCTACCATATTGAAAAATATACTATTTTTGTATGATAATTATGGGTTTTGTATTTTATTTTAATAGAAGTTGATGTTGCTTTTGCAATTATCCATCAATTTTTTAAAATTAAACACTATCTACAGATTTGCATCGAAGCGTTTCTTATGATAGTGATTTTAATCACTGTCAGATTAAATCTATACTGGACCCTACTATGCAATGTCTCCACTATGCCGTGACCCAACTGTGCTACCGTTTTTTTTATATTATTACTAATTACATATAAAATAATAATTAAAATAAAAAAAGAATTTGTTTTCAAATTATTACTGATTTGATTTTTAATATGTTAAAACTAATAATTTTTAACCTTCTTTATTTCGTCCTTTAAAGTGAAAGTTTATAATAAAAAAAATTGAATATGTTACCATAACTTTTAGCTCAATTTCAACTTGTAATTTGCATCATTAAAATGAAAATTTTATGAGAATTAAAACTATGCTATTTTTAAGACTAATATGCAGTTAGGAAATTTTATAATTACTATTTACTATATATTTCGCACCCCTAGATCTAAACTGTTGCAACTCAAAAATGCGATTTTTGAGATAATGTTCATTTTAAGATTTCTGATTCTATTATTTACATGAGAATAAAACCGTAGTAACTATATCTTGTTTGGTTTCCAATAGAAAGCGCTAGAAGACAGTTTACTTGAATGACAGCATGCAAGTTTCATATCAGTTTTTCTTGAATTGTGAAAACAGTTTAGATCGAGGGGTGCGAATTATCAGAAAATCTCATTATTTTTTTTGCATCTTTATCGTAATAAAACACTTAAATAGAAATTATAGTAATAATTTCTAAGTAATTTTTGGTATTTAAAAATATTCTACAATTGAAATATCCAGAACTGAATTAATTTTAATGATTTACTTTAACTAAATAAAAAATGTTATTATTTTGAATCCCTCTTGTGGGCAGGTAAAGGGTTAGATTTATAAAAAAAAAACCAAATGATAGATAAAGACATGCATCTAAATAAAAAAAAATATACTGATTTGGTCATTTTTGATAAAGTTATAACAGTTAACAAAGTTATAAGTTTTATACACTGTACTAAAAGGAACTTCCATTAGAAACAAAAATATACTATTCTAAATCAACTTTTC
>NW_026099572.1:51837048-51840429 GCF_025091365.1 Daktulosphaira vitifoliae
TTTTTTTTTTTCATTTTGTAGTACATAAAATAAGCTTTAATTTGATATATGTTTAAAGAACGCAGTAATTCCGGAATATTTTCAAAAATTAAGTTGAAAAAGTTATTTTTTGTAAAAAAGTTACTATTTTAAATCCCCTCAATGAGCAGAATAAGTGTAAGATTTTCAAAAAAAATTATATCAAATGAAAGGGAAATATCTAAGGTTTCAATAGAAAAAAATATTATTTTTATTTGTTCATTTTTGAAAAAGTTATGGCAGTTTTAAGTACAAAAAACATCCCGTTAAAATGTAATTTTTATCGCAAACATTACATTTTTTTTAATGTTGATTTTAATTATTAATATGTTAAAAATAAGAAAAATGACATATTTAACCTATTTTTTTAATCGTTTAAAATTGATTTTTGTGAATGTTTATAATAAAAAAAAATAATTTATTTTACCATAACTTTTAGCTCAATTGGCAAGTTAAATTTAAATCATTAAATAGAAAATTTTATCAGTATTAAAAAAATTGTATCATTTAGATTAATATACAGTCAGAAAGTTTTATAATTACTATTTATGCTTTATACGCTTTCGAATTAAAGAGGTATATAAATATTATTTCTCATAAAAAAATTGTATTTATACATACATTTTTCAAAGATTTATAGCGTTATAAAGTTAAAAATATAAAAAAAACTTTTTTTACAAAAATCGTTTTTTTTTTATTAACTTTGATGACAATTTTCATCATGAAAACAAAATAAAGTCCCAAACTTTTTATTTTTAATATTAAAGTATATTATATAAGCTTTACTTTAAGATATCTATAAAAGTGTCAGTATTTCTTGAACACTTTCAAAAATTAAGTTGAAAAAGTTCTATTTTCTATACGCATTTTAAAAGGTTTGCACCCCCCCTGTATATAGGGAAATTCTTCGATTTAAAAAAAATGTATGTCAAATGAAAGAGATATATATAAAGTATTTATCATTCAAGAATAGAATTGATTCATGCATTTTTTAAAAAGTTATAGCAACATAATGTTAAAAAAAGTAAATTATAATATCAAAAATTTTTCAGAAAAATAGCATATTTTTGCATATGGTAGTCATTTTTACCACGAAGACAAGTCCAGAGGTCAATTTTTTTTTTCAAATTAAAGTATATTACATTAGCTTTAAGTTAAGGTACATATAAAAGTGTCAGTCTTTCCGGAACATTTTCAAAAGTTAACTTAAAAAAGTTAATTTTTTGTAAAAAATTACCATATTGAAACCCTTCCTGTGGGCTTGTAAAGGGTCAAATGTTCACAAAAATATATAAAATGATAGGTGAATACTTAAGGTATCTATAAAAAAATATATTGATTCGGTCATTTTTAAAAAAGTTATGGTAACTTTAAGTAAAAAAAATTGAAAAAATTTCGAAAATTAGCGATTTTTAAATTTGTAAAAAAACAATCATTTGTTCAAAACAGACATGGTACCAGATGACTTTATATATTTTTATACTATCGTATTTGAACATGTAAATTATGCGAACGTATATGAAACAATTGTCGATGTATTTTCTCAAATAACATATCTTTAAAGAAGTACAATTGCGCAAACTCAGATGTATTCATCAAAAATATACAGTTGTCATCTCGTTTTGACTGAAACAGTAATGTATCTTTTCGGATAATAGTTTGCACCCACTGTGTCAGAATCACCTTAATGTTTTCATCTTGCAAAAGTAGTATTCCGTTTAAATTTTCCGTTATCGATAAAATATATCCGCACATTGAATACATTCTATGTAGTAAATCGATAGTGATAATAAGTTCTTCATGACTGTTTACCAACTTGACTTTTGGCCAAAATGAATCGTCAGGATCCAGACCAATGTATACGCGAGACATTTGTGAAATGCTATATATTGATGAATCGATCAAGTCGTTGATTTTTTTGAATTTACACCTCGGTGTAGCCATTGTGATTAAAGTCTCATGGTCCAATAGGCATTACTATCGCTGCGATTTGCATTCACCTTTTTTTCAATTGTTTCAATTGAATCCAAAAGTTCGTAATATATTCGCTTCACAACTGAGCATGCACATTCAGGATTGTCCGAATTTTTTCCCACATTCAATAATTCACAACCCTTGTAGTGTAAAAAGTCTCCACCGGTACCGTTGACTTTACCGCCTAGAAGTTCCGCAAAATATTGCAAATCTCGATAATTTTTCAATAATTTACTGAATGGTTTAAAAACTCTATCTGTCGGTTCGTTTTTAACAAGAAAAATCAATTTATTCGATATATTACTGAAATAATCCATCTTAAGCCGGATTCCCACGACTGGTGTACTTGCCAAATATTTGTCACTTGTGTATACTTGTCAAGTCGTCGGAACACTATACTTGTACAATTATTGGTCACTTGTCAGTTTCCCGCGGATTGTCGGTAAATGTAACACAAGTCAAAGGAATTAATGGTTTGACAAGTTTACACTTGTAGTTCACTAGTGCACACTTGTGTACTTGTCAAATACTTATCCAATATTTGATTTTAGGGTGGCTATCGGTAACACAATTTTTTCTTCCCCACTCACTTATATTTGTGCAGTACAGCGGTGGTTTATGTTGGCCTAATTAGTTAATTTAATTTAATAGATAAGTAAAACTATTTTATAGTATAATTGTAAATATAATTTAATAGTTAAGGTTGATTACATAATGTATTAATTATATAACTTATTAATTTATGAATATTAAATATAAAATAAATATTATTGGATAGTTTAATATTTTACTAAAATGTTTATAATTGTAAAATTCTGTTTCATTTTTGCAAGTAAAAAATTATATACGGTGCGTAGCTGAAACACTATTAGTTTTACTCTGTCGTATTTTTTTTCTTTAATTTTTAGGGAAACTAACCTCCTCAAATTTGCTTTAATTGCTATTGTTGTTGGATACCGAAAACAAGATTAATACAATTTAGTACTGAAAAATATTTTATAGTAATAGCATTTTCTATTTTATAAAGTTATATTAGAACTATGTGTGTGAAAATAGTTTTATTTCAAATTTCGATGGCTATAATTAAATAAAAATGAATTAATCGGCCAATTTTTTGTTTTTGCAACCAACACTGCTCATAGAAATTAAGTAAACTGATAACTCTTGACGTTTATATCAGTAAGTATCACCTGTGAGTAATCATAATAAGAATGCAAGCGAAAAATGAATATAGGTAGTAAATAAATAAAAGGCTTTACTAGAAATGCCAAATTATTAAAAAAAGTAGATAAGTGTATTAATGATATAAATTGAATGCATTTCGCTATCAAAACTCTATTTTGAAATGGTGGCTGTTCAATAGTTTGGTGAAGTTAAGTAAAACCTTCA
>NW_026099572.1:51840878-51884473 GCF_025091365.1 Daktulosphaira vitifoliae
GCACGCGTTGCTGCATACGTCACACCGACAACGACGTAACGCCGAGTCAGCTGACCACCTACCCTCCGCCAACCCACATTATTATCGCAATTTTAACAATAACACACTTGATTTACAACTTTAACAATTACGATTGACCTTAATTAACCATTTAATTACCCATTAACACTCTTAATTTATTACTTTTTGATGATGACCATGGCGGCATCCTTTGATCCCCTGAATCCGCTATTTACTTACTACTTATACATCTATAATATACACCCGTTTTTAAATAGAATATAACTAGATATTATATGCAATTGTGAGACGGCTAAAACAAAAAGTCATGCGACTTAATTTTCATAATCCCGATCAATCTTGATTAGATTTATAGGTATATGTACAATATTTTACTATTTCATATGAATTCAGTTATTTTTGTGTTATTATTAATCAAATTCTTTTTGACTATTTTTCAGTTACACCACTGTGTTAATTAATAAAAATTAATGTATAAAGTATATGTATACATATATTTGAAAACCATGAGTTTTAATTTAATTATTATTATTATTATGAAGTGTAAATACTTAAGAACGAATAAAAAGGTTAGTATACGGTGATATGTGATTTAACGAATTAAAACCAAACCTAACAGTATATTATACCAAAAACAATGATTTAAAATTTCTAAGCGTTGTATCGCAATAATATCCATTTAGTGTTGAGACTAAACTACATGAATTGGAATGTACTGTTAACAATGCTGTTATAAGAAAATTAAAAGTCCGTCACCAATTAATGCACCAAATAGAATGTGTTACATTTACAGTACATTTACTTCCAATGGGCCAAATAAAAAAAAATCCATCATCGAACTACTGTGAATTGGTAGAATGCATAAAAAGATTGAAAGACAAGGTAATCAGTGAAATTATTCTAAAAAGCGACAATAATTACTATATTATAATCCATTTATGCATTCTTCCACTTCATAGTAGTTTTTTTTCACAGGATTTTTTCAAATGTTTGTAATATTTTTATGCAAAGATCGTTTTATGTGTACGTAACGTAATTTTGTTTATATTTTATGTTACGTTAAAAGAAAATACAAAAAATACTGTGATTCAAATTTTAATTTAATGATTGTAAAGTTTTCTTTTGTATAACTGTTATGCTAAATAGTAATTAGTTGGTTATTATTAAGTATAAGTTTGAATATATATTTGTATTTGTAGTTATATTGTTAAGGCACTAAGATATTATATTATAGGATATGTTTTTCTAATATCTATTGTTTTATGGTACTGAATCTATAGTATATTTGATTTCTANTTTTCTAATCTCTATTGTTTTAAGGTACTGAATCTATAGTATATTTGATCTCGACATTTAAAGTATAATTTGTTCATTGGAGTTTGACATAATCATGAATTTCTTGATCCAACAACAATTAACATTAATTGCAAATAAAGCAATGTTATACTTTTATTATTAGTTATTAAATAATTATAACTTTCATTAGCACTTAATTATTATTAGATGCTAATGCAAATTTGTATTAAGGTATTAGATTTTAAAATATTTATTCAAATTTAAACTTATATTCCATTATTTAAAATTCTATAGTATAGTAACTAACCGTTCAGTTCAGGAGTACCTGAGGTGCTGTTTAAGTCCAGCTGTTTAGTGTATCTTATGTTTGTGAATTATATTACCCTGACCTTTGCAAAGCCCTCAGTTCCACGTGGTGCAGGCTGGGGAATGGACACAGCTAATGGAATGTACACGCCATGTTACGATTTAGCTCATAGTTAATTTCGAGCTGAGTCACAACACGGTAGTGTGACTTATAGAGTATTATTGTAAAATAGTTTTAGTTATATTAGTTATATGCTACGATATATATTAATTATCAATATTTTTATAAATGTACTCAGTATTTCAGTAAACAAAATGCAAAGCTTAATTAAGAATATCTACAAATTTAAAGGGATCTAATAACAATATCTCATAATATATTTTACAAAATGAAAATGAACCACGCTTTATTTTCTGTTATTTTTATTTTTTTAAATTTTTTTTATTGCTTTTATTAGTTCATTAAAGGACATAGCGATCTCCACCTAAGAGGAGGTTTTCTTAACCATTTATACTCCGGGACGGGTGGTTGTCCATCCCCGGAGAGTGGGATAGTGACTTCAATTACCGAACTGATCTCTCGTTCAGTAAATGAAACCGCTCATGACCGAGTTTTGCGCATTAAGCACTGCCGCGTTACCGACTTGGTCACACCGTCACAATTATTTTGTGTGATAAACATTTATTTAGTACTATACTAAATTGAAAACCTTCGCTTGTTTTAAGAAAATGCCGACATATTTTTTTTCAAGGACTATAAATTGATTTATTAATTCTTTCATAGCATAATTATTATAATTGATATCATTTTTTAACGCATATATTAATTAGCAATTAAGTAAAATTATCTTTATTTTACATAGCATGAAGTATTTAAAAATACAGAGTGCCATAAGTTTTTATTATTACAGGAATTCTCAAGTTTAAAGAATATTAACTTTTTTTTTTTTAATATTTAGAAAATATCGTTTACTCTATCTTATTTTCCTAAAGATTAATATATGTACAAAAAGCCTTAATTTCTTAAGCGATTCCGATCCCCCACTTAAAAAATACTAAGCTACTTTTAGAAATATTTTAATTTATTTCTTTACAGTTTTATTTAATATAAGCATATAACATATTTTATTTACATTATATGTTTTTTAATAATCTAAAAATATAAACATTTAATAGCTCTATAGACGATTTTTATTAAAATAATCAAATAACATAAATCAAGGTAATATATTATTAGTTCAATTTATAGAGTTTTAAAATAAAATTAATATTTCATTTTTTTTAAAACTAAACTGATAATTATAATTTAAGTAAGCAGAATTTTTTCAGAATTTTTTTTTGTAAGTCTTTAATATATGTAAATATTTTTAGATAATTAAAAAAATGTTTACAAGTCGATTTCATTTGTTGAACTTAATAAGATGTTTTTCCATTATTCTTCTTATATCAGCTCAAATATTTTTGAACACAAATGCTAGCCCAGAAATACAAGTAAATGCAAAAAATATTTTTAATTACTCAATGTTTAAGTATTCTACGCAAATTAGAAGATTCTAATATTATAAGAGTTTATTCGAACCACAAAATACGTGGTCGAAATCTGGTAAGACACTTATTTTCTCAGAAACTATTGAGAATTTCAAATTTTAATAAAAAAAAAAATTATTAAGTTTTTAAAACTGTACAATAATATAAAGATAAATATTTTTTTTTTTTATCCCTTCAGGGATAAAAATGTTTATTTATAAATTTTTTTTAATGGGAACCACTATTTTTGATTTGATAATATGATAGAAAAAAAATTACAAATAATTTTGTTCTTATAATTTTTTTTATCCGGACAACCGTTTACGTTTTATAATTGTTTAAATATTTTGACTTCCAGAAAAAATATTGTCGTTTATTACATTTCATAATATCGGTGGCAGTGCAACCAGTATTTTTGTTAAATCCTTTAGTCTTACAAAACCATAGACTTAGCTATTAATAATACACCGAAAACCCGGTTTGGATCTATTATTGTTATTACACGTTTAGTGAGTAGTAAATTTGTATAGCTAATTTACCTGTCATAACTTGATCAATAAAATTTGGTTTATACAACAGCAAGTAAAATTAATGACTTCTGTATTTAATACAGTAAATGACAATAGATATTTGGCCTAAAATCACTTAACTTTAACAAGCTGTAACCGACGAACGGTTAATCGGATAAAATAAATTATAAGAACAAAATTGTTTATAATTTTTTTTTCTATCATATTATAAAGTTAAAAATAAGAGTTCCCATTTAAGAAAATTATAAATAGGGTTTTTTATCCTTGAAGGGACGAACAAAATAATGGTTTGACTACATATTATTGTAGNGGGTTTTTATCCTTGAAGGGACGAAAAAATAATGGTTTGACTAAATATTATTGTAGAGTTTTTTGAACTTGATATTATTTCTCTATAATCAAATTTAAAATTATCTGAGAAAATGAGTGTCTTACCAAATTTTGATCACCCTGTATACATATATAAATAAAAATATATTTTGAATAAAAATGGACATTAATAAAAATATCAAGTAACCATTAAAAAATAGTTATCAAATGTTAACTAAAGTAATTTGAATAAAAATTAGTTCTAAGTTTTGTACTGAAATAAAAGCCATAATATTAAAAATTAATTTGAGTAATAAAGTTACAATTTCAGCAAAGTGATTTAAGTGACAAATATACATGTTAAAATTGATGAAACTACAACCTGGATAAATAAATAAACTAATATATTTAATAGATAAAAACGAATCAGACAGTGTTCCACAGGAATAATGTCTTAAAATATTTTAATTATAAAATCATAATATAAGAATTTTATATAAGCTAAAATATGAATAAAATATATTGAAAGAAAGATATATAAATAGAATAGAATGTTGATTTTTAACGATTTGAAACACAATAATTAATGTCTATACTTCATACATGTATGTTGAGGCCGTATTGGCCATTATATACGACATTGACAATGATACCAAGTCTCTTCTATCATTCCTGCGATGGTCACCTTAACCCTTATCATAATTGATAACGATTTCGGCCAATCTGTTACAATATCACCGTAGAATTTAGTTGTATAATAATTTTTAAACACTTAACAACTTTTTTTTTGTAAAATTGTTTTTTATTGAGTTTTCCCAAAAGTTATGGCAATATGGGCCCATAGTATAATATTATCTTGTCATTCTTGTGATATTTTATATTGATTTGAGAATTTGAATTGAAATTATTATTATTAACTGTTAATTTTTCGTTACCATTTGAGTTATTCTTATAGTTTTTAAGATATATTACTGAGTCTAATAGTTAAAATTGTTGATTGTTGAATTTTAGCTTTGATGCGAAACTGAGAAGGTATTAATTTTACTATGATGTGTTTTTTTTTTTTTGTGTGTGTCTGTTACCACTTTTTCTCAGCTCTCACAGGACCGATTTCTTTCAACGATAGGTCAAAAGATCACAAATCATATCTAGTCGAAGACATTACCCTCAAAAATTGAAAAAATTTCGCTCGTTCCCCGTAAATAGGGGAAATCTCCAAAAAAATGACAAATATAAATTAAAATTGATAGTGATTAAACTCACTATCAAAAAAAAACGATTCGATGCAAATCTTTCGATAGTGTTAAGTTTTAAAAAATTGGTGGATTATTCCAAAAGCTACATGATCTGCTATTTTTTTTATTAATATCCTTAATGAAAAAGGGATTATTGAAAAATATTATTTCTCATAAAAAAATTTTGTTAATCCTTACACTTTTCAAAAAGTTATAACATTTTAAAGTTAAAAATGTAAAATATAAAATCGAGCATTTTAACACAAAAATAGCATTCGGTAGCCATTTTCACCGTGAAGACAAATTAAAGTCCGAAATGTTTTTTTTTTCATTATAAAGTACATTACATTAGCTTTAATTTAAGATATATATAAAAGTGTCAGACTTTCCCGAACATTTTCAAAAGTCAAGTTGAAAAAATTAATTTTTTGTGAAAAAGTTGTCATTTTAAATCCCTCCTGTGGGTAGGTAAAGGGTCATATATAAAAAAAAAATATACCAACTGAAAGGTAATGATATCGTGCATCTATATAAAAAAAATTATATTGATTTGGTTATTTTTAAAAAAGTTATAGCAATTTTTAGTAAAATAAATTGAAAAAATGTCGAAAATTAGCGATTTTTAAATTTGTATTTTTTTGGAGGTTTCCCCCATTTACGGTGAACGAGGGAAATTTTTTCAATTTTTGAGGGTAATGTCTTCGACTAGATACAATTGGTGATCTTTTGACGTATCGTTGAAAGAAATCCGTTCAGTGAGAGCTGAGAAAAAGTGGTAAAAGACACAAAAAAAAAAAATAAACAGATCATAGTAAAATTAATACCTTCTCAGTTTCGCATCGAAGCTAAAAACATTTCGGACTTTAATTTGTCTTCACGGTGAAAATGGCTACAGAATGCTATTTTTGTGCTAAAATTCTCGATTTTATATTTTACATTTTTAACTTTAAAATGTTATAACATTTTGTAAATGTATGGATCAATACAATTTTTTTATAAAAATAATATTTATATACTTCTTTTATTTGACATACTATTTTTTTAAATCGGACCATTTCCCTTATTACACGGGGGTTCAAAAAACATAAAAATACATATAGAAAGTAGAACTTTTTCAACTTAAGTTTTGAAAGTGTTTCGGAAATACTGACACTTTTATATGTATCTTAAATTAAAGCTTATATAATATACTTTAATATTAAAAATAAAAATTTCGTACTTTATTTTGTCTTTATGGTGAAAATAGCTAACGTATTCAAAAATATGCTATTTTTGTGTTAAAATTCTTGGTTTTGTTTTTTATTTTATTATAAGGGGATTACACTGATTTTCATAAATATAATATCAATCTAATTGTCATAGTATAAAAAATTAAACATATTTAAATTTTTTTTGTTTCTTTGAAGTCGAGAAAAATAACTTTAAAATTTGCACTAGCAAAATTTCCATTTTTATTAAGTGACGAATGAGACGTACGGTTTCTGAGACGGTAACACTTGGGTCTTCATGCCTGTGGCACTGAATTTTTTCTTAATTCTTTTTAAGTTAGAAAAAATGTTTAACTCATTTGATTTTTATCTGATTTATATATTAATATAATTTAACATATCGCACTAATAATTATTGGTTTGAAATGACATTAGATTATACGATGTACGATTAGCGCAAGATATTTAGACTGATAAAAAATAAAATTCAAAAATACGAAATTCCATTAGTGCACTAAAATTATCATCTTATGTTTTAGTGTACTAAAACATTCGTCAATGATTAGTCCAAGCTCAAAAATAGACTCCCTGGTCGATTGCGCTTTTCTGAGTCACGCATGCTCCCACGACTTACCTAATGAACGAACCCCTCCGCCGGTCACTTAGAAGTGTAAATGCAGATCCTATTTTTATATTATAATAATATTTGTATTGTACTTAGTAATGTCTTATTCATATAATTGATTTATTAGTTGTAAACATTTTAGATTTTGTCTTTTGTTGTTTGTTTTTTTTTTATATATATATATTTTTTTTGTTTTTGTGCCTTTCTCAAAATTCAGTTAAAATTAATTATGTAAACATAGCATGCTTGTAAAAAAAGGGATACGTCCCGTAAACTAATATAATAAATAAATAATAAAATATTAATTCAATTTTTTTTTTTAAAAGTACTATATATTAAAATCAATAATATTAAAAACTAAAAAGTTTTACCTATAGAATCTTATTGCTCTGTAAGCAACATTTTGCGTTCTTTTATTTTACACAATTTGATTTTTGTTTTGATGATTAATATTTAAATAATATACACATTATTTCTAATTTTGTTTTCTAATTATTCACTAAAATCATTTTAATTATAACAAATGCGCTTTAATTTTGCGTTCATTTTTCTGTTGCGCATTGCATCTATTAATTTTAAATATGTATTTTTAAGATATATCCATAAAAAAACTGCTTGTTTATAAAACTAATTAGATGAATATTATCATTTTACTGTATCATAAGCTCTATCTTTCCATTGGATAATTACTACTATTCAACTACTATTCTGTTGTGATGGAACATCTTCCAGTTACACGTAATGTCTTATTATATTACATTTGGTTTACTCAATTTACATTTTCAGTAAAATACACAGTTCATAAATTTAAAAAATAAACAAATTTCTCGACATTTTTAATTGCATAATAAGAAATTAGTATTTCTTTAGAATCAGAATTTGTCAATAAAATATTTAAAAATATATACAGTTGAAATATATTGATGCCATTTTAAAATATATTTAAAAAGTTACTAACCTTATACAATGATCATTGATTATCATCCTTTAATATAATAACTAAGTTTTATTATATTAAAGGATGATATAATAAAACTTACTTAAAGAGGATCTAAAGAAATTTCTTTTTAATTGATATTTTTATTAATAATAATAATTACAAATATTATGCATAAATTTATCAATTTTTTTCAAATACATGTTATAAAAAATCTGTTGCTTATTGGAGTTAAAAAAAACCCAAAATAACACATCATTTTTTAAATAAATATGGAAAAATATTGAAAGATAAAATAGGAAAAAATACAAAAAGAATATATATTTAAATTACATAATTAATTTATTAGATTAATAAATAAATCATACTAAAAGTCAGTTAATAAAACATAAAATATATTTTAATCATTTTAATCATTTTAAAACTGACATATGCAATAATTCAAAATAGAGAACGTTTTATTTGTATATTTCACACTAAAAATAATAATACATATAATTCAAATTTTTCAATGAACAAAAATTTATTATTCTATTATTAATTTACTAGAAAAATTATTTCAATGAATTAATTAAATACAGATATATTATTAAAAAGAAGTTAGCTTAATTTAATTATTTTTTTTTTACAAAATTACTGTATGACCCAGCGTCCGGTGGTATTCACGCGAGTTCGTTAACGTTCGTGGATAAATTTTGTCTTAAGTCTTTAGCTATGCCGAGGATAAAGAATAAGGTGAGTATACTGTATGTTTGAATATAGAATGAATTTTACAAAATATAATTATAACAATTAAATGTATTATACAAGAAATATAAAATCTTGTATACACCAATGTGGATGGGGGAACACTTAATATTAATGTCACAAAGGCGCTGATATAAACTAATAATAAATTATACAAGGAGTCTTAGAAAAATAGATGAACAAGCATTATACTTATCGGCTAATTGAAACGGCTGATGATAATGTTGAATATTGAAAGGATCAATTGAATTCGAATGCAATTAGCTGACCAACGTGTACAATATGCTGTGAAAGGTATTGTGATGTATCTCAGAAAATATATAGACCCAACGACGATAAACTGAGCGCACAGGTACGACAATCACAAAGGTGATACCTTCTTTTTACAGTAAAAGCAAATACAAAACAACTGAGCAAAAGAATCGTTAAGATGGCGACGACAATGCTGACATATATAGAAGACCGACAACAACTCTATGTGTGTTACATATAACATGAATAATCAACTTTTTTTTAGGCTAAAGACAAAATGGGTGGACTAAGCCAACCGCGGGGCAGGTGCCCCGATGCGTGCTCCGGCACTGCGCAGAAATAATGAGTAATCTTTTTGTTTTACTCATAAACCAAAATCGGGCTGATTGGGCCCCCAAATTTTGTGTAATTCACCCATAAGTTGTAAAGATTTTAAATTTTGCCTCAATATCCAATTTTAATCATTCGAGTGTTATATTATTTCAAACCCTGATGATCAATTATTAAAACTATGCTACTTATATTATTACTAATATAACTAATAATATATATATTTATCAAAGTTATCAATGGCTATTACTTATTATTAATCAAATAATTATTCTTATTAAAAATTAATTAGATAATTATGACTAAGTGAAACAGTGAACTAAAATATAGTTAGGCATACTATAAGATTCATTTTTTATTTTTCTAAATCTAAAGATAGTGGAATGACAATTATAAGTCCAATTACTTTTTTTAATTCTTCAAACCCAATTTGATAACTTTGTATTTGATAAAACAATTCAGAAAGACCAGAACTAGATGAAAATATTGTTTTACCCAAAGCGCATTGGTATTTTAATTTTTCAATAAAATTATCTGTCTGATAATATGGAAACTATTTTGCAAAATTACATAATTTTTCACAGTCTAAAAATTCTATTGAAGTTTGGTTTAATACAACTAATATTGTATACAGGGTGATTTTTTTATCATAACCCACTCAATTACTTACAGAATAATAATAATTTAAAATTTTTTTTTTATTCTTATCTTTAGTTACACATTATTCTTGAATTATTAACTATGTAATACTTTTTAAGTTCATCCCTTATGCCTGGTAAGGGTGTCAACTTTGTTTTTTTAAATGGTAACACATATTTTTAATTTAATAAAATGTTTGAGTTTTTAATTTAATAACAAATGTCATTTGAATTTTTAATATAACTTTATTCGTTTATTAGATATAAACATTTAAAGTTTCAATTTTTTGAGTTAATATATAGGTATAATACACTAGGGATTAAAATTACAGGTAGCTAATTGGTTTTTTATGACATCGATATTAGCAGGTACAAAACGTTGTTATTATCAATGGTAGTAAGACACATTGTTGTGAGTTTATAAATACACTAACTGACAATACAGAATGTATATCTATTGATAGTCATAATTGATAATAAACAATCCGTGACTGTGATAGCAATATCATAAAAACCCAATTAAAATGATAACCAAGTTTTTGAAGGTAAACATGTATTGCTCTGGTCGTTAAAGCTGTTTAAAAGTGATAAGCGGTCCGGTAGACCGCACCATACCATTAATGTAATTTTTTTTCTTTTCAAAAATCGACTAAGTCTATTGCTATTGATATCATCGATGCACAATCAAAAAGGTTATGACAATGATATCCAAAAATCTGAGATAATTTCTTACTATAATAGTACGAAAGGTGGCTTAGATGCACTCGACGAAAAATGTTTCATTTATTCTACAGGACGCCGTAACGTCGCTGGCCGTTGGCTATATTTTACCGACTTATTGATATTTCTGGAGTAAATTCGTATGTCTTGTATAATTTATTAAAAAATAACAAATGAATTACGAGGTTCGATTTTTTAAAAACTTTAGCGTTTGAACTTGTAACTCCTGAATTGGAGTGATGATTTGAAAATACATATATCCCTCGAGAAATAAAGAGCAGTATTGAAAAAATTCTTGAAAAATCTAAAAACCTAAAGGATACAACATTGTACGAAGACAAATTGGAAATACGAAAAACTTGTCGCATATGTCCTCCAATAAAGAAAAGAAAAACCATATATCAATGTAAACTTTGTGGAGATGCAATATGTCTGCAGAGCAGCAGAAAAATATGTATAAATTGTGTTGGAAATTAACTTTTTTTTTTATAAAAGTCGAAAAGGATAATTTAAAAAAGAAAAAATGTTTTGTTTATATTTTGATGGCAATTTATAAATCCTAAAAAAGTTGTTTTGACTACTGTTATTTTTTTAAAAAAATTTTAATTATAAAATTTTTTTTTTTTATTATATTTTAATTTATGTCTAGTTTAATATTTTAATGGTTGTGGAGTAAAAAATGTATTTTAAAATGCTTCAGGACATAACGAAGGTCAAGTATATAAATGCATGGCAGATCATAAAACTTCCTGACAAATTTAGTAGTTACTTTACATAATTTAAATTAAAGTCGAAAAAAAATTTGACATATCTCATTTAATACTACTAAGATATTGTTCTACCAAAAATGTGATGGAATAATAGAAAAATGTGGTCTAAATATTACATAAAAAATTAAGAGGTCCAGGAGACCGCACCATACCGTTAGTGTGATTTTTTTCACCGTACCACTTACGGGTTAACAGCATGACGTACTTTAAATGACACTAATTGTCATTTATAAAGTGATAAAGCGACAATAACAATTGAACACGCTTCAACGATCACAGATAATAGTGTACACTAGTTATGTATGTTAGATACCACTGCTAAAAGTCTAGAAACATTATGATATGCATTGACCTATAATGCTATATTCTTCAAATACCCTAATAAAAGATCGCGTATAAGATAGCAATTTTTAAAATGTCCATTTAAATTCTTTTTGTATGCTTTAATAAAATTATTTTTTCTTAATAAATTTGCAGATTGTTTGAAATTTATATCATCTTTATAAAATTTAATTCATAGAAATGATCATAGCAAAATCTGCCTTTAAATAGGACACTTTTCTACCCTTAAAACGACGATTATTTAAAAATGGTTTAACATAAAATGTTATTTTCACCATAATTCTTTTTAAAATTGAATTCTCTATTGAAATAAGTAAGAAAAATTGAGGGTTGCTATTTAAATTTTTTAAGTTTGGGTAGATTTTTACCCTTTAACATTAGGGTTAAACTTTAATTTTAATCGTAAAATATGCATTTAATTAATCAATTAGCCTCTAAAAAAAAATTCAATAGCGATCTAAAAAATCGGTGTTTCCGAAGTTATTGAAACACTTACACCTTTGAGCACTACATTGATCACTGGTTTTGGACAGGCAACCTCTTCCATTCCACTGACTCTATTTATAATTCATTACACAATAACATACAGGGTGTTCAGTAAGTCTGGAAACGGGTTTCTATTGTTCTCATTGTTTGTAACAATGAGAACAATAGAAACCCGTTTCCAGACTTACTGAACACCCTGTATAATGTATGTCATCCTTTGGAGTGGTATAACAGGTAAATGATAAAAGGTAAAAAAAGGTGTGATGACCGATTAAGTACTATACCACTTATTACCTCCTGTCAAAACAATGTAAAAGATATTTACGTCAGCCTTTAAAATATAAATGTCGACGTTGATAATTTTATGATATATAATATTGTTGAATATCAACAATTTAAAACTTATTTAATGTTTCATGTAAGATAATTTAATTATTTATATTAACTTAATGGTAACGAAATAAAAGTTTTGGAAAGAAGAGAGGGTTCGTATTTACTTTCCCCTCCTTAATCCAGTTAAGAGACTCATCGATGTTTATTTCACTATGTCATTAATAAAAAATAGTCATTAAAAAATCCAATTTTTTTTTCCTTGAATTAATGTAAAGTCCTATTTCTTGCTAATATTATTAATAAAATTCAACATAAAGAACTCTTCGTTAATTGTGTAAATACAAAAAACTCAAAGAAATCTCTCAGATACGCCTTCTTTGAAATTTAATTAAAACTGTAGATTGCGTGTTTTGTTATTATTACTTTTATTTTTTGACCATAAATTACAAATTAATTTCAGGCACCTGATTATGACACTATATTTGACGATTCGTTTTTACAAGTTGTAAGTACTATTAATAATAATATCAAATCGTTAGTCTGTGGAAAAAATAAGAAATATATTAATCATTCGCTTATAAATTATGATGACATAATGTTATTATCAAGATCTTGTAAAGACGATTACGAGTGTAGACGAAAAAAAGAATCAAGCTTAAACAAATTAAAAAAAGAATTAGAGTCGTTAGAGTGTATTCACACATTTTTATGTCTTCAAATTTTAGAAGCATTAAAAAATGATATTAGGACTAAAAATATAAATCCAAATCATATGTTTAAAATAAATTATGAACTTGTATATTACTACATAGTTAGAATGATTTCATTTTTTATTTATGGAAAATTTGTTGTTAATCCTTGGCAATATGATTTTGCAATGAGTATTTTTAATGTAACAAGACTTCAACAACAAAAAAAGAATACATTTGATGTCAGTTTAGAATATTTAGATAATTCTGCATTACTATCTTCAATGAAAAAATTTTGCGATAATTGTAAAATAAATAATGAATTTTTGAAATCAATGATTTCATTCACATTAAATACTTTTAAAGGAGAAAGTAAAAATTTTATAAATCAAGAAAATTTTAAAAAATATGTGAATAATTTACTGTCAAAGACAAGTATTAATTGTGTAAAAAAAATGAACAAAACTTCATATATGCTTATTAACAAAGGTAATCAATATGAGTACTCTTAAAATTTTTAAAAACACAATGTTTATCTATTTAAGTGAAAAAAGTTTAATGTAGAACTTATTTATTGGCACTTTTAAATATTTTTACCTATTTATAATTTACTAAGTACCGTCTAGCCGGGGTTTTATCCCAAACCTAAAAATATGCAAGCCTTACGCAACTACGCGTTTGACTTTTAATCCTTACTTTACAGGTAAATCACAAATCTTGTGGAGTGTTTTATTCAAAATGTTTTTGATCTCCAAATTAATGTTCCTCTGTGAATTTCATTTTATCAACCCAATGCGATGTTGAAATTTCTTTTTGTATTGTCATTTGCCAGTTTTTCTCAAATCTTACCAAATCGATTTTTTTAAACGATACGCCAAAAGATTACAAATCGTATGTTAAAGAAGACATTGTTCTCAAACATTGATATTTTTACTCTCGTTTATCGTAAATTGAGCAATCGCCCAAAAATTATTATTTTTAAAAAAGATAAATTTTGACATTTTTTAAACTTTTTTTCTTAAAACTGTCATAACTTTTTTAAAAATGGATGAATCAAAAAAAAATTTAATTTATAAATACCCTAGGTATTTTTCGACAATCTGAGTCTTTATCTGATTACAAAGGGGTATTAAATATAACATTTTTTTATAAAAAGTGAAATTTTCAAGTCAATTTTTGATAATGTTCCGGAAATACTCCAAGCTTCAAATATACATTAAATAGTAGTTTTTGTTACATGCTTTAAGTTAAATCATAAAAATTCCCGATAACTTATATTTATGTGCAAATGGATATTGTAGCTATTTTTGAGTTAAAATTTTCGATATTTAATTTTATATTTTCAGTTTTAAATTGCTAAACTTTTGAATAATGTATGCATAAAAACTATGCATAGGACTTCAAAAGAATAAAGCTCATAACTTGGATAAAAACCAACGGATTTCAATAAAATGTTCAGGGTCCCTCTAGAATTTCTATGGTAAAGATATCACGTTTTAAATCAAAAATTTCTATCGAAAAATATTAGCATTTTAATCAATAGATTCCGAAATTTTTATATAGTCATGGAGTGCTAAAAATTTTTTTTGATCTTTAATAATTACTTTTCCACGTTTTATAGAAATTCTGCATTCTCAAATAATATTTTAAATAATAGGTAGATCATTAGTATCTACTTTTTTCAATTATTAACGCCTGTACTTTAGGTTAGTTAGTATAGTCTTATAAAAGTGGGAGATATAATCTTATATCTCCCATTTTTTTCACATTTAAATTCCCTTATTCAATAAATACGATATTAGTGTCAATTTTAAATATTTTTAGAGAGGATTTGTGCAACTTTTATTGTGCATCTATTAAGTATATTTAGAGAAAACCAATAACCTATGATAAATTGCAATTTCAATTTCATAACTAAAAATATAATTAACTACCCACATAGTAATCTCAATATAATAATATTTTCAAAATATTCTTACAAAATACTTTTTAAAATATTTTGAAGCAAATATTGTGACTAATATCTCTTAAATATAATGAAAAATATAATCTATTGAAATATTTCTACAATATGCTCACAAAATAATTTTTTAAATATTTTTTTATGAATATTTTGAGAATATATTAAAGAGAATAAATACAGAATCTTACACTAAAAATATCTTTTTAAATATTTGCTTATAAATATTATAAAAATATATTAATTGGAATAAATATAAAATATATAACTCGAAATATTTTATATATTTTATCGATATAATTTTTTAAATATTAAAAATATATATCTTGTTGGCAAACAGGAGTAACTTAATAGATGCATGCTATCCCCTTAACTGTTATTTAATTTCGTTTTTCTTTAATCTATTATTCATATTGCAAATAATGGAACAGCTAATCAAAAAGAAGTGGTTATCAATGAAGACTACGAAAATATTAAAAAAGTTTTTCTACAAAGTTTAAAATTAAATAACTATGACGATAATACTTTTAAGAAAAATGAAATACACATCGTTGACAAAGATTTGTGGGATAAAGTACGTAATACACATCTATCAGCTTCTCATTTTTTCAGTGCTTATTCATTTAACCAAACAAAAAACAAAGAATCAATCTTAAAAAAAACATTGCGCGTTAGTAATGAAAAATCAAGTAATACCAAAGATATCCCGTAAGTAATAAAAAGTATAATAAGTAATAATAAGAACGATTATTTCTTCATATTATTTTCAAACAGTTATTTTTTAATATTTTAGTTTAAAGCGTTTTTAAGAAGACACTAATTTCCTGTTTTATGCTTTTATTGATATACAGGGTGATTTTTTTATCATAACCCACTCAATTACTTACAGAATAATAATTAAAATTTTTTTTTTTTGATTATCTTTAGTTACACATTATTTTTGAATTATTAACTATGTAATACTTTTTAAGTTCATCCCTTATGCCTGATAAGGTTGTCAACTTTGTTTTTTTAAATGGGAACACATATTTTAAATTTAATAAAATTTTTGAGTTTTTTATTTAATAGAAATGACATTTGAACTTTTAGTATAACTTTATTTGTTTCTTAGATATAAACATTTACAGTTTCAAATTGTTGAGTTAATATACATGTATAATACACAAGGGATTACAAATACAGGTAGCTAATTGATTTTTTATGACATCGATATTAGAAGGTACACACCATTGTTATTATCAATGGTAGTAAGGCACATTGTTGTGAGAATATAAATACACTAACTGACAATACAGAAAAGATATCTATTGGTAGTCATAATTAATAATAAAAAATCCTAGACTGTGACAGCAATGTCAAAAAAAACCAATTAGCTACTTGTATTATAATCCCTTATTTATTTACATGTATATTAACTCAAAAATTTGAAACTTTAAATGTTTATATCTAAGAAACAAATAAAGTTATACTAAAAGTTCAAATGTCATTTGCTATTAAATAAAAAACTCAAAAATTTTATTAAATTCAAAATATGTGTTCCCATTTAAAAAAACAAAGTTGACGCCCTTATCAGGTATAAGGGATGAACTTAAAAATTATTACATAGTTAATAATTCAATAATAATGTGTAAATAAAGATAATCTAAAAAAAGAATGTTTAAATTATTATTATTCTGTGAGTGAGTTATGATAAAAAAAATTACCCTGTATATATATACATTTATATAGGCTTAATATTCAATATGGCACAATTAATGAACCGAAGGCAATAGAACATTTTGAAAAGAAAATGAACGTAAAGATTCAAATGTCTGGTATACTTATTGATGAAAACTTTTATTATTTAACAGCAAAGCCGGATGGTTTAATTGGGACTGATGGTATTGTTGAAATAAAATGTCCCTTTAACGCCCAAAATATGACTCCCAAAGATGCTATTAAAAATAAAGTGATAAAATATGTACATTACAACGAAAATGGTGATCTTGTACTAAAATGTACTTCTCCAATTTTTTTCCAAATACAAGGAGAACTGCACATTTCAAAGAGACAATATTGTTATTTCATTATTTGGACACCAAAAGGTACTAAAAATAAATTCATTATGACTTAAAATTTATGTTGTACAGGAATTTATAAGATAAAACTAAGATTTTTTTGAAATTTTTTCCAAAATTTAATTTTTTTTTAGATTTTAATTTTTTTTATAAAAATTTTAAATAAAATTTTTAATACATAGTTTTTATTTTTATTATATATGACATGCTGTTGGCCTACATAAGATTAATAATAACAACATACAAAAATAACAATATTAGCACAGGTATGATAAATCCAGATGGTACACTTTTTGATTTACTGATAACTCGAACCTGTCTCAAATCAGTAAACACACATATAAGGAATTAATTTATTGTTACAGTAAATTTTACTATAATTATTGTATCAAATAATTGGTTTTGCGTGTATCCATGAGAATAAATACATATTTATGGAATTTCAAAACAGCCACAATTTGAATAACTTTAATGTAAATTTATTGGTAAACCTTTTGACCTTTTTTTTATCTACCTACAAAAGTCTTGTTAACTCCATTGCAGATTAAATAATTCCATTTTATCTAATCTGCTACTAAATTCTAAATATTCCCGCAGGGAAATCCGCAAGGATTACGGGCCTAACAATCCCGCGGACCCTAGTTATTTCAGTGGGGGTGGCAACATGTACCACTGCTCTTAGCCGNAGCTTTCAAAATATGAGATGGATCCAAATGATACACAATTTTTTTATTAACTGCAAAATATGGTCAATTTTATAGTATTTCGCGCCGCGTTTGAACTATGAAATATTTTTTTATTGTTCATAATTTAAAAACATACTGCAAAAAAAAAACTGTTGTAATTGTTAATAAATTAACAATAAATACATAAATATGAAATATAAAATGGATATCCGTAATACTTCGAAAGTGAAACGGAACTAGAAAATATTGGTAAATTTGGCGCGCTTAAAACGACATCATACAAGCAATAAAAGCCAGTAATGCCTAGTTGAAAAACAATAATTTGTCCTAAAGTTTTTTTTTCCTGTAAGTGGCGTACTGAACTGAGGCAGGTTTTGGTTTGTTTACATTTTTTATAATTATGTGTCTTGAACAAAAAGTGCACTATCTTGTTTTATATTATCTGTGATAGTAGAAATAGTAGTACACGATAGATTAATATAGAGAAATGATTGAACTAAAATAATATAAATAATGATTATAAATAAGTTTCTTTTTAATTTTCTTTTTTAAAGACAATTTTTTTCCTTATACACATTTAATTACGGTGCCGTAATGCGATTGCAGTAACTGTTTTACAACCGACAGCAAAAACATAATTTCTAATTTCTTGTCATATATAAATTTAACTTATGACAAATTTTTGGATTATGTCTAACCATTTATTAAAAGACTTAATATTCAGAAAAATAAGAAACAATTTTATTACTGTTATAGAGACTAAAATCACTATATAATTTGATTCAAAAATTAAAATTCAAAAATATTTTTGTTATAAAATGCTATTGATTTATTTTTTTAGGTATGGACTATTGTAAAATTCTTCGAGATGACGATTTTTGGAACACTCGTATGGAAAAAAATCTTATTGACTTTTACGAAAACATTATGTTTCCAGAAATATTAAATCGTCAATTTTTCTAAAAACTTAATATTGCTAAAATATAATAAAATATTATACATTCATATGTTAATTGAATTAATGAATAAACCAATTATTGTAAAAATATATCATGTCTTAATAAAACAACAACTAAAATATGTAAGCACTTCTAATTGTAACAAAGTCAATGATTCATCATTTATATTTTCAAATATAAAAATTAAATTATTATAATAAAAAAGCATCTATCTAATTATATCACTATGTCAAGATTAAATAATGTGTGGACGAGGCAAAGCACTATAAGTCAAAATATAATAGTGATAAACAGCATATAGAACAGGCATGACCAACTTGTAGCCCACGACACTGTTCTATGCGGCCCATAGTTTAATTTAGAATTTGAATAAAACAGTAAAAAAATTTGATAAATGCTTTATTTCAAATATGTCAGAAAAAAATTCAAATACAAAGTTAAAATCAGTGTGAAACTTGAGGTTGTTTTTGTAGCGCCAACTTCTTGATGTCAGGTTCAAATTTTGTAGTGGCAGCCCTTAGTAAGTAATGAAGATTATCATCTGTAAGGCGAGATCTATCTTTGCTTTTGATACATTTCATCCTTGAAAATGTTTGTTCACATAGATATGTCGATTCAAACATTGAAAAAACACGTTGAGCCAGTTTTTTTAATTCAGGAAAATTTTTGTCGTCAAGATTTTTGTAAAAGTTTGGTAAATTCTTTCGATTTTCTTCATAGAAGTCCTTCTGTAAAGTATTAGTTTTCAGTTCTATTATTTTCATTTGAAAATTTTCCTGAACTACAGCTTCATCCATATGAAAAGGATTTTCAATCAATCGAAACAATACACTTTGTTCTTTACATTTTTTAAACGGTGTATGGAAATCCGTTTTTAATTTTTCCAACAAGTCTACAAATTTTACTGTTGAAAAATTAAAAAAATTCTTTTCTTGTATCTTTTTACAGCAATTAAAGTGTATAAAATTGTTATTTTCAATTTGTCTACTAAATAGATTTAGTTTCAATTCAAAAGCGGACACGTCATTTAAGAGTTCAAATATGAATTTCCCTGTGTCTGTAGTTTTAAATTTAAATCATTGCAGTGACTGGATATGTCGGTCAAAAAGGCTAAGTCCCAAATCCACAATGAATCAGAAAGTTGAACGAATGTTTTTCCTTTCTCCGTCATAAAAATCTCTATCTCAGCAAGAAGATTAAAAAAGCGTGATAATACTTGGGCTCGGCTTAACCAACGTACCTGGTTGTGGTAAAGAACATCGGAAAATTCACTCCCGACTTCTTCCAAAAATGCTTGGAATTGCCGATGATTCAAGCCACGAGAACGAATAAAGTTCACAATGTCTCTAACAACATTCATGACGTGGTCCATTTCGAGTACTTTGCTGCATAACGCCTGCTTGTGAATAATGCAAAGAACAGGCAATGGCTGTTCTAAATTTTGAGTGGCCATTTGATGCAAAATTTTTGTGACTAATCCATTTTTTGAACCAATCATGCTTGGTGCACCATCTGTTGTTAGTCCGCAAAGATTTTTCCAATTTAAATTCAACTTTGTTATGCACTGCAAAACTTCTTCAAAAAGGTCATCTGCAGATGTGCGGTCTTTCATGCTCTGTAAAGATGCAAGCTCTTCAGTTATTGTAAATTCTCGATCTATTCCCCGCACAAAAATGAGTAATTGCGCTGTATCACGATTGTCCGTGCTTTCGTCCAAAGCCAAGGAAAAAAAGAAAACTGTTCTGCTTTTGTTTGCAACTGATCTTGTAAATTTTTACCAATGTCTTCAATGCGACGAGTAATGGTGGGCAGCATGCCCGTCTAAGTTTTGTTGAAATGACAAATGGCCCGCAAACTTAAAAAGGTTGGTCATGCCTGATATAGAACCTTTAAATTTTCATGCAGCAAAATGATAAAGACACGTTAAAATCATTTTGACGAATAACAACGTACAATTGGTTACAATTGACTAAAATATTTAATTTGATAACACACATATTTTTCAACAACAATTTACTTTCACTTGTAAACATGAAAAAAATGCAATCGTAAATCATATTTTTATTGATATTTAATAATTCCATTGATAAGGTACAATATCAATCTAACAATATTTATTGATCGTTTCATGTTCAAATATGATTTAAGATAAACCAAACAATAATAATCAAGCAATTTATGATTATTGTGTTACGGAATTATATCGATTAGTTTTTACTATAGCAAAATGTGCTTCCAAACTCAAAATTAATGCTTTTAAACAACAAAATCTCAAAAATGACTTGTCCAATTTTTAAATTTTAAAGTATTTTTGTCATAAATAAAATTTCCTAACCGAAAATTTAAAAAAAAGAAATGGTTGCCATTTAAATTTCTGAAGTTAGGGTAGATTTCTACCCTTTTTCATTAGGTTTGAACTTTAATTTTATTCATAAAAAATGTATTTAATTATTCAATTAGCCTCTAAAAAAAAAAAAATTATTAAAAAAATCAATAGCGGTTATAAAAAATCGGTGGTTTCGAACTTATTGAACACTCTGTATAGTATCTTTCATTAGTATTTCACCTTTACTCATATATATATATAACGTGCTTTTGTAGGCATACATACCCCGAGATCCCTATTTCATTCTATTATTATCTCTTTATGCTATACCATCGCCACAGCTACCAATTTCCCTTCACATTATACTACTTTCTTCTCTTCTACCCGTCTTATTTCTTCATTTTGTCTTCATGGTGAAATGGTTACCTTATAAAAGTTTTTGTGTTAGAAAATAATTTTTAACTCATTGGATTTTTATCTCATTTAGATTCAATAACTTACTACTACTAACTCAAAAATTGAAAAAAATTCTACTCTAAATAAGTTATTTAGCCCAAATTTTCCATATAGATAATTAAAATGATTCATTTCTAATGTTTTTAAAGTATAATTGTCGAATTAGGTTAAATATGATAATAGGTTTCTACTAAAAAATTAAATAATTTTACTCATTGTAATTTATTAATTTTTTAACTTCATTGGTGTGTGTTACTACCAGTCTATAATATGTAATAACCAAAAGAAAGATTAAACATAATAGTAGTATAACTTTTAAATATGAGGGGAATATTGATGGTTAACGGTCATTACTTAATAAATATAGTTAGTGTATTAAAACTTTTCCTACCTGAAATTCACTGATGATGATAGAATTTTAATTATATACTTGTGGTTGTTAACAGTGTTCTTAAAATTATAGTTGGTATATTAATGCAAGAGAATCGTATTTGATTAATAGAAGAGTATTTATTATTATTGAAAGTGTTAATTATTTTAACAAATGTATGGTTTAACTTAATGTCAAAAGTTAAGATTAAAGACACACAATGTAGTAAAGAATACACTCACGTATGTGGGNAAGATTATAGACACACAATGTAGTAAAGAATACACTCACGTATGTGGGGAAATCTTAATGAGTTTAACTTGTTAATTAAATAGGGTATTCAGCCCTTATATAATGTATCACAAATGTCATAAACGGGAAATGTGCGTCTTGAATGTGTCGTGCTTTTTTATAGGCTTATTCAGTTATCATTCTGTATTTCAAAAAAAGAGTTATTATAATGAATTTTCCTTTTTTAGACAACGGCCCACGTCCACCCAATAGTGGCCAAGGTCAGAATTATTATAATATTAAAAATATTCCAAATTTGTTGGTAAAATGTTGCTATATAAATAAATCATAAATCTGAAAAATGTTATTTTTAATTACATCTGAATTTAACAAAAAATGTTTACAATTATAATCAAATTTTATAATACACTCAATGGAGTACATTTTTTTAACAATATTTTGATTAGTTTTATTAGTTAAAATAAATCATTAAAATTAAATAAGTTTTGAATATTTTAATTGAAGAATCTTTTTAAACACTAAAAGTTACATAGATATGATTACCTCGATTTCTATTTAAATGATCTATTACAACAAAAATACAAAAAAAAATATTGAGCTTTTCTGATATATTTACTGTAAATAGTAATTATACAATTTACTAACTGCATATTAAGATATCTACATATTTTAACAATACTATTTTTTAATTCTCATCAAATTTTCTATTTAATAATTTAAATTTCAAACTTAAATTTGAGCTAAATTTATGGTTTTGTACTGATTATTTTTAAAATATTAAAAATCAAAGTTTATTATAAATTAAAAACAACTTTTTTGTATTTCATTAGGATAAATAAAAATTTTATTTATTGTAATAAATCTTTTTAAAAGAAATTTTAATAATTTCTATGTAACTCTTTGTGTTTAAATAGATGATACAATTGAAATATTCAGAACTATTTTCTTTATAATTATATCCTATAGTTTTTGACTAATTAGTAATGATATCAAAAATTATTGGTGATAGAAAAAATATAATTTCTGATTTGAAATTAGCGCCACGTCCCCACTGTGCTGGGTTTTTATTTTGGAATTCACTAAAAATTAAAATGAAAAGCATATGGATAAATGGAGATGTATTAAATTTTTAACGCAAAATTATTTAATAGTCATTAATAATGACTCATTATTAATATTGTTTTAGAGATGGTTTGTACTAAGACACGGTTAATGATTCGTCTTCTAAATTATAACATTAGAATAATCGTTAGGAAATTTGAGAATACAGGAAAATGATACACATATACTTAATTTAACACGATTTATTACGAATTTTAATCATATATCACAATAATTAATTGTTTTAATAATAATTCATTTCAAAATTATACGTGACGACTAGTTTTGGAGTGATAACATAGAAAATAAACTAATTAATTTTTATGAACATCATATGTTACCTGAGTTAATTAATTCTCATTTAAATATATAATTAAATTTTCAAAGTGATCTGTAAAATTTTTTTATTAGAATAAGGTCTGGGCTAATACTTATTTATAACTTTTTTAATTTTACCTTTGAATGTAGTAATATCCATAGAGATAACTTTAAAATGTGTACAAAAGTATAGATACATTTTTTGTTTAGTAAATTAAAAATGATTTTAAAAATATTTTGTTATTTTATGACTTTATTATTTATTAAATATTCTATTTGTGTTTAAGATTATAACTTTTACTATACTAAAAATTATTGATTTGTTATTTGTAGAATTAATTTGAAATTAAAGACTTGTTTATTAAAAGTGCAGTAGTAAGATTTACCGTAAAAATGGGTAAATAGAAATTAAACAGAATAAAAACAGGGTTATTGCGTGAAGTATGCCATATGAGATCAGAAAAATCTTGCGTTTTAAAGAACATATGTTTTTTAATACATTACATATAGAAACATATATTTATACTCAATGGTAATACTGAATAAATTGATTTTATTGTAATTCTTAATTAAAAAAGGGTCACCTTATCTCTTCTTAAATAATTTTGTATGTGATACAGTATTATTAATTAGTTTATTAAGTAAAAAATGAATAATGACATTAATTAGAATCGGCGTTATAGCGTTAAAAAAATTATTTATACAATTAACTTAAACATGAGAAGTTCTACTTTCTCTCAGAACAGCCCTTGCATAATATGGTCGTAGTGATGAACATAAAGTAAGATTTTTAATAACGATAATAATATACATATACTATAATATCAACAACATTAAAAGTTACAATAAAATACAACAAAGACATACTATATGATCAAGAACACGTTTTCCTCTCGAAAGTTATTATGAATATAGTTAATATTTATCACATAGGTCTTATAAATTTCTCTTACAACAGTATGTTTAAAATATAATTGATATTGTACATGATAAAATATATTTTAACATTGAAAATCATATGGTTTCATCGGTATACCGGTTGGACCATCAGTAAATTGACATATTTGAAGACCCATTCGGGACAGAGGATGGCATTTGTTATGCGGATTTCCCCATCTTCCATAGTAGTGCATCCACAGAGGAAGTTTATTAGACGTATTTAACATTTCTACGTTCATCCAAGTTCTCCATGGTAAACCAAACCCACTATCGTCATATAATCTTGGTAACCTGACGTACTTATGTTTTCCTAAAACAAAAACATTGATATATAAATCTTATACTATAAGAAATGATAATTTAGAATTTTTTTGTTTATGTACAGTTAATTATGTCATTTTATTATGTGCAATTAAAATAAAAAATGTATACATAAATTATTTTTTAATTTTTATATGTAAAAATAAAAATAGTTATTGAAATGAACGTTAAAAAAAGAAGAGGAAATGAAAAACCGAAAAAGAGTGTGGTCGGATGGTTGTGATACGGGGATTGCTGGCGTGTGTATAAATGACAAGGGGAGATTGTGTCAATTTTAGGATTCGTAGTTGAGATACAGTCGAATGGAAAATGTGAATACTATAAAAATTATACCGGGTGCCGTCCATAGACCATGTGATCCCTTTGCCGCGAAAAGCACAGGATGAGAACCTTTTTTTGTGAGATGCACTACTTCCGGAAACTTAGGCTTTTGCATGAATCCTTTACGCACTTCTTGTCGATTGAATATAAATTTTTGACGGTTACTATCAAAATTATAAAATGCGCCAGCATCATGTACAGATACATACATTTTTTGTGGTACTTCACTGCCCTACAAAATAAAAATACTATACTACTTTAAAGATAATCATTGTATCATAAAAATAGCGTCGTTTAACATATTGCTTTATTCATACATTGAACATAAGACTCATGTGCTCCCAGTCACCAACGTGACTTCCAAAGTCTTTTAAAGTACCAAAACACTGATTATTAATGAGTGGCAAAGGAAGTGGACCGAGAACACCGATATCAAGAGTACAGATAGGTTTGCCTTGACTAAACGGAAAGAAGAGCCAGTAAGATACGTGGAATTTCTTGTGGCCGCATTCTGTGACTCTTGCATAGACAGGTACCATTGCTGTACTTGGGTTTTGTCCATATAGTACTGATGTATTGTTTTGTAGCAAATTTTCTAAAAACAAAAATGTGTAGATTAAAATTTAATTAATTTTTATAATCCGTCATTTATGTACAGTTTGATGTAATAAAAATTATTTCTAAGGGTAGATTTTAGAGGTAATTTTCAAAAATTAATAGGAACTTATTTTTATCTTTTTACTATTATATGAAGAATGGTCTAAATGAAATTTCGACTGGTCAATAACATATTTTATATTATAACTTTTTGAGTCAATGTAGTTTTTAGTTATAGGCGAGAGAGATGCGCAAGAATTCTTTTCTGTAAATCTTGGTAAAAATAGAACGTTGCTATATACTACTCCGTTCGTAACTTTTCTAAATTCTTAAATGCTAATATCAAAAAGTAATATTACAAAGTTGGTTATCGATCATTCGAAATTTTATTAAAACCAATCTTCATTTAATAGTAAAAAAATAAAAATAGGTTCCTATTTAACTATCAAAAGTTACTTTTAGAAATTGTTTTATCTTAAAAAACAAACTGTACATGAATAACGAATTATAAAAATGTATTTAATTATTTAAAATTTATTAGAGAAGTCTAACTATGAACTAAGTAGCTTAATGTGTACTTAATACACACACGTTACATATTTTTCTTCTTTATCATAAATAAATTCTATACGAAGGAAATAATAAACATACTGACAGCCAATCCAGGTGATATTTAGTAGTTAGTAAGCAACGCTAACGAATTCATTAACTTTCTATGTAGTCACCGCATTATTTATACACTGAATAGTGGATTGAATAATGATGTCATTTAATTAATTTGTTAAATGCTATTAAAATTTAAATATTTTTAGCTTAAACCCAATGCCAGATTTAGAATAAGAGCATAGGAATGGTTTTTCAATGCGTTTTGTAGGTACTAGCGCAATTATAATGGTGTTAAACTAGCCCAAAATAAGATAAAATNATGCGTTTTGTAGGTACTAGCGCAATTATAATGGTGTTAAACTAGCCCAAAATAAGATAAAATCCTCTTCTAAGGGTTCCGTGGTTATATAGTTAATTTTTATAGTATAATTGTGCGATGACTAAATATAAATTATTCTATTTAGTTATCTTGTGCTTCGTATGATGTAGTTCTGTATTACTTACAAAACTTTTTTTAAGAACTTCAATATGGATCGACTTAATATAGCTTACAAATATATAATAGCATTTTATTTTAAAATGATTTAAAATTAATTATATTAATATTAATAATAATTATAATGTATTAATAAAGTTACTTCACAATCATCTTACCGACTTCGGTCTTGGTCACCAAATACCATGTCTGAGAATTGAGACCCATTGGAAGTTTTGAGTTCATTAGATCTATAGACGATTTTGGTTTGGGTGTCACGTGACTCAGAAAGTCCGTAACAGACGCTGGCATGAATTTTTCGTCGGGTGCTAACCAAACAAGTGGTGCCCATCGACGAACCATTTTCTCCACTAAAATAACATTTTAAACATTTTAATTTTACATAAGGAAATTTACAGAATTTTTTCTTCGTATTTTAACGAAACACGAATAAATATTTTTTATTTGATATTCATAATTACTTATTTATCACGTTATAATAAATTTAAACGTTGAACAATTTATATTTTTAACGTTTATAGTATTAAAATGAAGGGAGATAAAATGATATTCATAACGTTTTTCTAGTAATAAATCTATATAAATACAGTTAAAAAAAAGTAAATAAACATCAGTTTTTTTTTATTCAATCCCTGATTACTAGTTTTAACTTTAAAAAAACCTAATAAATAAAAACATTATAATAAAATAAAAAATAATTCATTTCATTGTTAAAAATAGAAGATTGTAAAAGTAGTTTATAGAAAATATTTAAAAAGAAAATATTTTTCATACATTTTTTCAAATAAAATCCAAGAAAAATTTTCCTCAAGAAATTAATATTTTAAACTCTCACTATTATGATATTTAATTGGATTGGTGATTTCCATATATTTTCTTCTTCTCATTTGTCTAAAAACTTTGTTTAGTGAAATTTTTATCATTCGTGCTATGAATTTAAAACATATTAGAACCTATAAACTACATTACCGACCATGGTAATTGATTATATGACAATAATGATGTATCGAACCTTTCTTGCCCTCCTTCTCTATTCGTCTCACTCTTCTAATTTCATATATTATACGTGAAGATCTTTTTAAAGTAGGTTGCGTTTTTAACCTTGTCATAGAATGAGTTCACTGAACACATGAGTGTAACTATTAGACAGATAATACAAATGAACAACGCAAAGAAACAACTATTTATTTCTTTCTTTAAATTATACACACGTCCATTTTATTCATANGAACAACGCAAAGAAACAGCTATATATTTCTTTCTTTAAATTATACACACGTCCATTTTATTCATATTATTTTGACACATATTATCGCAAATTATTGTATTTTATTGGAAAGTTTATGTTTTCTTTTGATTTTTAGGTTTAATTTTTTATAACTTCTTTCATACGTATTACAAGAAACTTTATCAATCTATACTGAATATATTTTTGAAATGATATCAATTAAAAGAAGTGTATAATTGTGATAGACATAATCGAATATAATTGACTAATTCTCATCTCCAACTCAAAAATTAGTCGATGTTATATATATATATATATATATATATATATATATATATATATGGATATTATATTTTAAAATAATAAATGTATTGATATTTAGGTTTACTGGAAAATTTATTATTTAAATTTCAACAAAATACGTCAACATTTTTTAGGTTGATGATGTCACTAAAGATATATAGAGACTGTATTTTTCACTTAAGGTGCCACTATGCAACATCTTGACTAAAAAAACAATAGGTTTTGGAAGGATCAACATTTTCTCAAAACTAATTAGTTTTAAGAAAATTGCAATCCCTTCAGTTATATATATAATAGTTTAAATATGTAGTATGTAAAAATTTACATATGATAAATATAAACTATATAAAAAATAATCTAAATGACAACTAGATAGCTTATTTTTGTGCTATAAGATTAATTTTAATTGTATATAATTTTTTTACTGTAACATAACATGCAATAATTTTGTGTATCGAATAATGTGACAATAAAAATTAAATACCATTTTACATTGTTAGAGCTTAAATTTTTATTGCATTAAGCTTTTTAACTCAACAAATCGAATTTAATATTTAAAATATGTATTATCCTATATATAATTAATTAATAAAAATAAAAAAACAAAACTTTATTTTAATTAAATATGATAATTAATTTTTTTTAACTTATAAAGGAAATATCAAAAATAACACACATTAAAATAGTTTTGTTAAAAAGTAATTTTATATATATAGACTTTTAAATNATAACACACATTAAAATAGTTTTATTAAAAATTAATTATACATATAGACTCATTTTAGAAGTATTTTTCTATATTTAAATAGAATAAATATTTACAAAATAATGGGTACAATATAATAA
Organism: Daktulosphaira vitifoliae; assembly: GCF_025091365.1. Classification (NCBI taxonomy): domain Eukaryota; kingdom Metazoa; phylum Arthropoda; class Insecta; order Hemiptera; family Phylloxeridae; genus Daktulosphaira; species Daktulosphaira vitifoliae. Next base: position 51,870,322 of record NW_026099572.1, read on the forward strand.
CTGATTATTTAATTGGGCATTTTTTTAAAAATATACTTTTTATATTTTTTTATATAAAATCATATTTTTAATAGTGGAGTGTGAATTCTGGACTTATTTGTCCACTAGAAAAGCTAATGTAGTAAAAATTGAGGTGTCTAATATAAAGAGTTTGATACCAAATTTATTTTATATTTTGCGTCACCAGGACAATTTTAACAAATAGAAATTTTAGCTAATTTTTACATTGGACCTTTCAATATACATTTAATATTATGAGTATATTAAAATATAATTTTTAAACAAAATCTCTAGCAAAATATCAAAACCATCTATCTACTTCGATTACCTTGACGCTGTAAAATTTAAAAAATTTTCAAAGAACAAATTTATATCAAGCTGGGAAATTTTACCATGAAAGAAATTATAGATATTTTTAGTGTAACCATGTAAAAAAAACACTCAACTGTAAATATTGGAATAGTAATCCTGGTTGTTCTGTGGGTAGCTTTCGGGTAGCACAGGTGGTATTTCGTTGAAGTGTAGTTGCTTCCAATCGTCGCCCTCTGGTGCTGAAGGGCCAAAAACTGCTGCCATGTCTTCTGCTAAGTCTGGCGACCTTTGCAGCCGCCGACCTTTGATTACTATCGCATTCGAAATTTGTCCTAGCGACACGATCATCAGACCGAGCACCAAGTATGCAGAGACCATTGCCGCCAACGGTCATTTTACATAAGAGTCAACAAGATTAAAGCGGTTTTTATTTTATTTTAATTCTCTACTTGTCACAAAACGATTATATATGTTTAGATAATTACTTAAGTTAATTATTGCACAAATTGTCAACAAAAAAATATAATAACAATAATTTCTGGAGTGTTAAATATGTCATAAATAGAACAATTAAAAAAAACAATTAACGTTATTTTTCAAATCTTTAATATAATAATAATTTACAAGAGTGTTGTATACTGGTCGACTGGTTTCGTCAATGTGAGTGAACTGAGCCGGCGTTTCTGGACTGCGGTCGTTCTTAAAAACTGCCTGTAGCACTTTCACTATGGTGTGTAGACAGTGGAGACTAGTGTGAGATTGCACGAACGCGCGTATTATATTTTATCTTTTATTTTTTGGGGGATTAGATTCCAGTGAAAGCCAAACATCACGCCACTCTTTGATTTAGATTATGAAACTTCTATAGGGTGAAATACTAAAAATAACATAATTATAAAACCAAATAATATTGACTGTAATATAAAATTGTAATTTTATAATTATTGATATTTTTAAACATTTCTTTTCTGTCTGGTATTGCTTTTTATCCAAATGTTTCATTTGATAACATAAAACAATTATTAATTAATCACTAAGTTATAATTTATTATATATGTTATAATAAATATATGAACATATATGTTTGTTTTATTGAACGATGAGTTAAAATAATAATAATGAAAAATAAAATTAAGGGTAATTCAATTATTTGAATAGAAACAAATTTTTGTTATAATTTATAATATCGTTCTCAAATAACGTTTTAAATTGTGTTGTTATCCGCATGGTAAATTCAAAAATAATTTTTTGTTTTTTAATTTTACTATTTTACTTGATGGCCCACTTTATATCAAATATAACAATAATTCATGAAATAAACAGTGTCCAATTTTATGAAGCATTTTAACAAATAGCCTCATTACTTATAAATAACTCATTACTGTTTATTACTATGATGTTTATGTTACTTATGACCATGTATCAGAAGTATAGTAAAATTTGTTCGCCACTTATGAATCATTGATTAGGAGGTAATTTATCCGTATAATCATTCTAATAAATTTGTGTATTCAGTATTATTGTCGTAGCTTTAACATATTAATAACCGACACTGTTTAATATGATAAATTACATAATTCTGGAGGACATTTGGCTCAAATTACTGGAACAATGTCAGTTTATCTCTGCTCCCATAACCCGCACAAAGTATAATATCATAAAAATATACTATATTATGACTAATAAAAAAGGGAAATGTTTTTTTTTTTAATGAGTAATTATTTGTGTAGTATTACAACTTGTTCTTATGTAATTGTACAGGTTAGAACGTGGTAATACTGCAACATGAATTTAGATTTTATACTTCCATTGCCAATTAACGGAAGTATAGTATAAAAGTATTTTAAAAAAATTAATAAAAAATAACTTATACATAATGACAAAGTTTTTTGTTAGTGTGGTTGCAATTTCTTTTTTTCCGTATGATCGTTTCAATTGAAAACCATACTCACTTGACCAGTACCGGTTATAAAGTCTGTATAGAATACTATTACAATTATTTACATGAATATATCGTGGCATAAATTTTGCCCTTCAAAAACAGTTTACAAGGTTTGAAACAGTTTAAAAATAATAATGTGAATAAGTAGAATGTTTGTTTTTTTAGTCATAACTAGTAAAGAATTGAAAATGATTGTTATAAGAATGTAACCCAATGTCGTAGTGACAAAACAAGTCAACTACACGCAACGGTTAATTTAAAAACATTATCTTATTATGCATGTTATTTGACTTTATTTAAATCATTCTGATGCTAGTTTTTCTTTCAGCACATGTTGACAAGTAAATTATTTTTATAATACTTCAGTTTCTCAACAACTTGATGATAAAAAAATGCGTTATAAATAACGATGAAAATAATTATGTACTTATTTCCACCACGGCTATAATACAATATGATAATTGTATATGTGCGTGTGAATAAAATGTTACGAATTCAATTATATAATGTGGTACGTATTGAACGTGATCAGAACTCTTCCACTGCTATTACTCCGTCGACTACATATGCGATGAAAATACTTATTAATCGAATTTAATTAAAATTTTAAATTGTATTTATGAATATTACTGTGAATAGTAACACTAAATGAATATAAGGTCCATAGTTAGGTTTTCGAATTTAAAAAACTGAAGTTGAATTTCTGGATGACCATATATTTAAAAAAAAAATTATAAAAATTTCATAATTGAGTTATCATAAATTACACATATATTACGTTATACTTGTAATGAGATCGTTATCACAAGTATAAAAAGTAATTGACAATGATCTCAAAAAAGAATAAAGTAAGCCGACATCAATATATGTCAACTAAATGGATCAAATTAATATAAATCATAAATATTTAACCTTTTGAGAGACAAAAATCATGTAGTATAATTTCGTAAGACTTTCTGGGATTTTATTCAATATGTTTTAACGTCATTAAGGCTAATGACATTATAAACTTTCGTAGTTCAAAATTTATTGTACTAAATCAAAGTTCATTGCAACGTGAAAATCAACAAAAAAGTGTCGTTTTAATTTTTTAGATTACCTTATCTTATTTTACTTCAAAATTGAGTTATAGAATTTTTGCTTATAAAGGTTCATTTATATTTATTAAATGTAATCCGGGATCTCTTCAAAAAATATCTGAAAGACTGCAGTAATTTTATTGGATTGTGACTGCTTCCAATTTTTAAGACCATTAAAGAAAATTTTTTATTCAATTTTTAACGTCGTTTGAACTCTGCGAATACTCTATCTGATAAGTTAAGTTAAGTTTATGTCAATCATAGAGAAAATACTTTCTAATTTGGAATTTCTGTATTATTTGTATATTAAAAAAAACTTTTATATATAATTTCATGAATAAATCAAAAACTTATCCTTCAATTAGACCTTTTTTTAATGGGTAGGTTAATGGTACTAAAGCATAATTTTGTGAAGAAATGTGTTCGTTCTGTGAAGTTACTTTTACAATCATTCAAGGTTATTTTGATAGATGTAATTATCTTTTCTTACGGTAAACCAATGACATGTCATATTTATAAAAAAAAATTATCCTCAATATCAAATTATTAAATATCTGTCTAACATCATGCGTGTCTAATATTATTTTATTAATTTTATTATTTTAATAATAGTACTTAAAAACTATTCGTTTTCATTAAAATAATGATGTATTTTAAAGAAATCAACCAGATTCCATCAAGTTATTTTTTCAATTAGAGTTCTACATCATTTAGCTTCGATACAAAGCTGTAAAGGTATTAATTTACCAAGATATATATATATTATAATATATATATATTGTGTCTGTCACTACTCTTTCTTAGATCTCACAAGACATAATATTGCCTATGATACGTCAAAAGATCACAAGTCGTATCTAGTTAAAATTATTACTGTCGGAAATTAAAAAAAATTTCCTCGTTCATCCTAAATCCACCAAAAAATTACTATTTTTTAAATATGTAAAATTCGACATTTAATTTTTTTTTTACTTTTAAAACTTTCATAACATAATGAAAAATAAATGAATTAAAAATTTTTCTTCTTCATAAATATCATAGGTAATTACTTTACTTTAAATATATATTGTTTAACAATCTGCTTTTTGGGAGAAATCAAAATTGCTATTTTTACATGAAAAGTTAACCTTTTTGACATAACTTTTAAAAATAATTCGGAAATACTCTAAGTTTTAAACATATGTCAAATTTTAGAGTATATTATGTACTATTAGTTAAAAAAAAATTCGTCCAATGATTATTTTTCTATATGTAAACGTCCTCTAAATTTAAAAAAAATATGTCATTTTGGTTTAAAAAGTAACAGTTTTAAGTGTTATAACTTTTTCTTTTTTTTTCTTTTATTTATATTTTTGATATGGTATGGATGGTAAAAACAAATTTATACCCTCCTTTACAAAAATAAATGTAAAAAAAAATTAAAGGTTTATTTTTAAATATTTTGAAGTTTTTAATATCTATCCAATGAATATATTAAAAGGAAGAGTTTACTTTTTCTAAAAAAAAAAAAGGTTCATATACCAATGGTTTATGATAAATTTAATTTAAGGTTTCATGTCTGAAATAATAATAAACTAACGAAGGACAGAATAATTGAGTTACTAGAGTTAACATCCTCTCTCTTTTTTCTTTTTATAAATCCAGACTTATATTTTTAATTCACAATTGTCATAAAGGTAACGAAATATATAACTATTTAAAAACATTGTATAATTTCTTCATTAAAATTACAATACAAAATATACAATTTCTTACTAAATTTAATTTCTATATGTATTGTGATTTATTGTATTTATTTGTGTATTTATTCATGTACTATAATTATATATTAGTAATTAGAAATCAGGATACAAGTAAGGATATAGGAATTCATTTTTATTTTAGAATAATCCACCAATTTCTTAAAATTAAACGCAACTACAGATTTGCAGCTAAGCGTTTCTTATTATAGTGATTATAATCACTGTCAAATATCTTTTATACTTATCTCAATTACGTTATGTCCTCACTGTACTAGGATATTTCATTCGTATTTTTCAACATGAAAAATTAAAAAAAATTCAGTTAAGATTTATATAGATAAAAATCATCTTGTCCTACATGTTTTTATAGATCTAAAAGGAAATTATAATTACAGCATGACAAGAAAAAAATATATCTTCAACTAGTTTTGAAGAAAATAATGAGTATTTTAAGAAGCACGACAACAAAAACAATTATTTGTTTTATTATAATTAAACAAATAAATGAATAAATTCATTTATCTAAATGTTAATGAAGAGGCTTGACAATATAATATTTTTTAAAATAATATTTTATTACAATCATTTTTATAGTAATTTTGTTCAGTTTCATTAATTTTGTCTTTTTTCATTTTAATAGAGACGTAAATACATCCAAGGAAGTATGTAGAGCGTGAATTGGATAGCGTTAAATTGAAATTGAAGTAATATAAAATGGCCTCATATTTTCTCTTTAACTGATTATAATGCATTCTGTGCAGTAATTATCCACTAGCTTAATCATGGAGGGGGGTATGGGTGTCACATGCTCCCACCATTGACACAAATAATTTTATGGCCAATATACATTTTTTTTTGTTTGGAGAGAGTAAGGAAAATTTTAATCTATATATCCCCCTCAAGATGAAACCCTAATAACACCACTGTAATTATTTTGTAGCGACATTGTTCATGCTGCACAGAATACTTCTTTATAAATGCAACTGTACTTTTATCTTTATTTGAAATCGTTAATAAATGAATAGCGCTTTTAATATATATAATTTGTAAGATACTATAAAATGTAGGACTCTGCTCATAATAATTATTATCTTAAAATTAAAAAAAAAATATTTTATTTATATTATGTTTATTATTTAAAAAGTTCATCGTTTTATTCTTATAGGTCTTAATGGTCTCAAGTACTTAATAGTTATTATTTTTAGGTGTAGTGTTCTATAGGAGTAGTGCGAACTTAATACCTAAAATTTGACCCTGTTTATTCTTATTAAAATACAATTTAAATCGTTTTAATAGATACAAAATTTGAATTGTTAGAAACCTTTCTTACAGCATTTTAATCTAAAAAAATATATGTTTCATTATGGATTAAAAACTATCATAGGGGTGAAATTATTAAAATCTAAATTTTAACAAACAAAATAAGAAAATAAAAAAAAATACTATTTATATAAGATTAACTATTTAAATTTATAAGCTTTTTTTATTAAACACAAACATTTTTCACAATTTTTATAATTATTATATATAATAATATTAAGTAATTTGTTGCATTTACATTACCGCAATAATGGTAATTATTATGGTATTTATATTATTTTAAAAATACATTTTTATATATTACTTTATATTTTGATATAACTATTAATTATAATAAAATTATTATAATTAAACATGACTTGCAAATATTACAATTTATATGTAACATATAACACTTTAAAAATGAATTTTTAAAATTGATAATAATAGTATTCACAAACAGCACGAAATATTTGTTCTGAGTAATCAGAGCGACTGTTTAACAATGTTTACTTATTTGAAGTTCATTTAAAATCGTGATGCAAAAACTCGATCACATGTTCATTCTAAAAAGCTAATGTATTCTTCCCATCCTTGATCCAAGTGTCATTTATTAATGGTCCTTAGGTTGCCACAAACAACTCGTATGAATTATTATTTCTGTTATAATGTTTGCTAACTTTAGATCAGTTGTAATCGTACGTGCTTTTTTTTGCAAGGATTTAACTTGTCAGAAGCAAACCGTGCTGAAATTACACCCAGATCAACATCAATGTCCAATAAAACCTTAATAATTAACGTTAATTTTTAAAATTATTAAAAAATAATTTTTATTTGAAAAGTTTCATAATAATACAAAATTTTAGATAAATTTATTTTGAAGACCATGATGTCAAATATAAAATTTAAAACCTGTTATGAAATTTTAAAATTAATATCGAGATGGGTAAATTATTTGTATAAGTTTAAACGATATTTCCAATGATTAAACATTCACTTTCAACCCAGATTTTAAGTAGCTAATAGTATCTATTTTTTGGTTATAGAATATAATAATCTATATCTAGTATTATACTTTATAATAGTTTAGACAACCTAGACGAAACAGGCCTTCAGATAATTTATAAATTGTCCGTAATGTGTTCCAACACATGTAAAATATGTTAATTCATAGTTGACATTGTATTTCAATTATTATTATTTTTTTAACATATTTTTATTTTGGACACAAATTGCACAATTCACTGTCGGGCACGCAGTGTTCAAGTACAAAATCTTACACCGTGTGCATTCGGCCAATTTTCAGATTACTAAATTTAGTCTTTTATTTTAAGATATTCGTGCCGAGAAAATTGCGTAAAATACAAATCATTTGACTATTGTTTTTGATATGCATAAACACGTTGTACTTATTATATATATATATATCCTAATTATAACTGTTCGGCGATTAATTAAACAGTAAAGAGAATGATTAAACACATTTCACCAATAATAATGTTATTCTTCTCGTGTTTTGGTTATTGTTACTTTATTATGATCGTTTCAACAAAAATAATAATATAAAAAAATAAAGACTTTATTTAATACCAGTATTAGTCAACTCATAGAACAAATAAAACTGTATAAAACAGTTGATTGTCACTATTGCCAAGTATAAATCTGTTTGATTGTAAAATTCATCCAATATGTAAAAATGAATATCAAACAATCAGTGGCGTCTTTGGGTTGGGCGACGGGACGATCGCACCCCCTACTAAAAATAATTAAAAGAAGAAAATTAATTGTAAATTCTTAATTCTACATTTTTATTAAAAATAGAAATTTTTAAATATTAAAATAGTTATTATACATTTGTCGTGTGCGAACATTAAAGTTATTTTCCTTAGTATAAGCGAGTAAAAATACACACGCGAGCAGTGTTTGGACTACCAACAGGGTCGTCCGTACAATAAAATATTAGTATATTACTATATTGGGTAATTTATTTTTATAATTAATTGTCGCTATAGGTTGCTATAATAGTATAATTGCTATTATTATTATTTTCGTTTCTATTTTCTACTGCGACGTTTAAAATAATAATATATGTATTGTATTTTACTGTATTACATTTAATTTGAAAGTATTTTATACCTATGAATAGGGTATCATATTTAAAGTCGCATCCCCACCGCCAGCATCCACGAGCTGCCACTGCAAACAATCTAAAAGGCTAATAGCATAAATAAAAACAAAAATATTTAACATAATTAAAATTAATTATGTTCATTCTAATAGTATAAAATCGCCAGTACCAGTCGTTAAATATAATGATTTTTATAATAAAATATTTTATATAATATAATGTATAAAATATTTTACTGGCAATTTTTTAATTTAATGGAAAATATTATAAGACACTCTATAAGGGATCCAAGTTAAAAATAATAATCCTTCACTTCACTACCCATTTTATATTTACTAATTGTATTTTAAATAAGTACAACAAATATTTTTTATTCTTGATAATTTATAGACGAACGCAAGGAAGAAGTTGAAGATCCCACTTATGAAATAAATTGATTATAATATTATAGCTATTAATCATGAAATAAAATAAAGATTATTTATGTGTAATTCTAAACTGTTCTAAGAAATATTTTATGTCAATAAACTGTAATAATCATATAAATTCTGTAATAATTCTAAAATCTATAATAATTAACAGAATCAATTTATAAATAATGCCGTTGTTGACGCTTTAAGCATAAAAATTAGGGTGGTTCTTTATGTATAGATGCGGAATTTTTTTTTTCAAAATTTGATCGGGCTACCCCCAGAATTTGTTCAAAACTATAAATAAATAATTTGTGTCAAATTTCATTAATTTTGGTCAACCCTAAGCCGTGCTTCAAGAGGGTTAAAAATTCAACTATGAGGGTAGTTTTTCAATAATTGTAGTTTATCTCAAAATTTATGACTTTTACATAAAAGTTAATAAGAAAAAAATTGTAGATATGAATATTTTACATAAAAAAGTTATTACTGAAAAAGTCATAAGTCAAATATTTACCTCGAAAAAGTTAAAAGTTTAACAAAATTGAATTCCTGATACTATTTTTTCAACTTTTTTTTTTTTTGTAAATTACCGAGTCTCGGAAATCAAATTGTCCACCTTCATTGCCTTCCTCCTGAGTCCCTAGTACCGTTTCACAATTTTTCTCGATTGGTATATACAGTGCGCGTCTACGTCACTTGCCGAGGACTGGAAAGTTAGCTTGAAAAAAAAAACAGTTATGAATTTTTTAATTTATAAGTATAAGTTAAACTTAAACTTAAATTATAATTTTCGTTCAAAAATAATTGTAAAAAGATTCGTTGATCTTTTTAATCTTTTAAATAATTATAAATTAACGATAATTAATATTACTATTTATATTTTAAATTAAATTTTGAAGGATACAAAATTATAAATAACAGTTAATATAGTTTTAAGAAAAGTAACAACACGAAAAACGGTGATTTTTTACACAAAAATAATAATTTTCTTTTAACTTTGACTGAATAAAATAGATAATAATAAACAATTGTTTTATTTACCTGTGTTAGTGGCTGTAATATTCAAACACATAGCTTTTACGTGGTTTGTTAAACCCCAATCGACCAACGTTTGATATATAGCCTCAGCCTGTGATTTAGAAGTACCGTTTAACATCTTTGGTACTGCTAATAGTTGGTCATTTCCATTATTTGAAATAATTATAAGTAGTCTATCGACTATTTGTTTACTACATAAATCAGGTAATAATTTGCCGTCCCAATGTAAAACTAAGGCATTGAGATTAGTCACAGAAAATTTGTCGCGAATTTCTGTAGCTAAATTCCAACATATTTTTTCACGATGTCGTTTAATTGATGACCTATTAACTATGATATCATTGACATCATGCCCTAATGATTCAGCCACTGCAATTATAATGTGCACTGCGTCTCGGTCGCTTATTTTGCACCTATATAATGCTGAAGATAACTTTACAGTCATTATGTCTATTGTACCTCTTTGTTTTATGGAGCTTGATATTGGCAAAACATTAGTTTTATTAGACGGACACGGTGAAAAATTAATATCTTCTAAATTTAATATTTGCTCTTTAGTTATTTTAACATTGCCATCAAACAAATTACTGAAGTCATCATTGTTTACAACTATAAAACAATATAAATTAATGAATATAATGATGTATAAATCGTTGTAGATAATTTATAGATCGTAATATTTTAATATAACTCACAATCATCAGGCAAACTTTCTTCTGTGTCGTCCCTTGTAGAACAGAATTCCACAGTTTTAGCTAAAATTTAAATAAAAATTGCATATGACTGAACAATACTATACTATTCATTGTTTATTTATAACTCAAAATACTTACTAGTTAATTTGAATTCATCTTCATTAAGTTTTCTTTTTTTCTCAAATTCTTTTAATTTTTTAAATTGCTTAAATTCTTTTTTTTGGTAAGTTACATCAACGCCAATAAGTGATCCTGGACGACCTTTTTGTTTTTGACTTATTAAAAACTGCTTGTCTATATCAATAGTCATCATGTCTAATGCATCTGCATGAGCAATATCAAATAGCTCATCAGAACATTGTACACATTTATTTTCTTTATCTATCTGAGTATTTGTACGCCGACTTGAATTTTTTTGCAAATTACGCCATGTATTGTACAATTCCTCTAATTTTGGTAAACAATTACGAACTTCTTTAGTAGGTATTCGAGCTTTTTGCCAGAATATCAATGTTTCATCGATCACTAAACGCGCAATATCACGAACACTCAAATTAACTTCTCGAATATTAAAAAACAATACCGATAGAATTTATTTATTTGATGGTAATTTACAACCAACGAGGTGATGTAAACTATTACCAATTAAATAGATACTTTTTCGTAAATTTATTTTAGTCTCCATTAAATAAAAAAGTAATAATTGAGTTTAAAAAATCATAAAATACACAGAATACAGATTATCTCGATGAAACCTCAATGTTAAACGTTAACGTTTATTATTGATGTAAAGATATAAACTAAAATGCTGTAGTTTATGATATCGCATGTAATCAACACAGTTAATAATAATAGGTATTTTTAAGTAGGTAATGTCCAATCTGACCATACTATTTCGATAGTATTTATACCTTGTAGAAATCAACAAAAACAAACATAATCTATTAGTTTGTCAATATAAACGTATGATACTATAATAAAAAAATATATAAATGAATTTTTGTTATTTTGTGATCAAATGAGCCGTTTTATGGAAAAAGTACTAAAGCCAAATATTATTGAAAATTTAATTAAAAAAATATTTTATAATAAGATATATTTTCCTATCGTAAATACTTTAGGATATAATCGCAAAAAACTACGTAAAAATAAATACGCCCATTTTTTTTTCATTTTGTTACCAAATTTCATTAAGTATTAATTATTACTTTATAATAAATATCTTTAAATTAAATAATATATCTATATATATATTTAATTTTTTATTACTTTTTAGATTTCTTTTCTACATTAATTATAATGTAGTATAATACAATAAACAAAATAATATTTGTATAATATAAAAATAAAAACATATTTGTTCTTATTAAATATATTTTAGCAAAATGTTATCTTATCGCTATTTATTTAAATAATTACAAATTTCAAATAAGTACAAAAATATATTAAAAAATTAAATTGAATTACATAATTGAAAAAGAACAATTAAAAATATTTATAGCACAAAAAATCTTTAAATAAAAAAAATATATGCACCGTGTAATCATTGAACATCCAATGACAAAAATATTCATTAGATCTTAAATAAAAAAAAATTCAAAAAAACAATTTTTATGATTAGAACAACATAAAAAGTATAATAGAAAAAATAATGTACAAAATGAATGATAGAAACGAAACTATTCATTAAATTGAAAATTCTTGAACGAAAGTTCACAAAAATTATTACCAACTTTAAAGTTGTTTATAATACAACACTGTTGATTTTTCAACAATTATAAGTCATCCGCAGAGTATAGTTGAATAAAAATTTGTTTAAATTAAATCTATAGTCTCTGCGGCAAAAAATGTAAGTTATAAGGTAAATTGGTTGGTCATAATTTATCAAAATTAAATGTTCATCAATTGAATCTGGATCTTTTTGATCGTTTTTTCTTAGAAACTTTCTTTGTAGAGCTATTCGTAGATAACTTTATATTTTTTGTTGGATTATAATTTGGTGTATCAAAATTATTTATGCCATCAACATTGTTAGATAGTTCTACGTTATTTACTAATTTTTCTAGTTCGATTGTATTAATTGTTTTATTAAACACATAGGAGTCTATAATTTCTTGCGGAATTCTTTTGAGCAACACAAAAGGATCTATAAATACCAAAATTATAAATTAATTTTTTGATAACAATTTTATACAAAATAAATNTAAATACCAAAATTATAAATTAATTTTTTGATAACAATTGACACGGCCCGTAATAGCGCACTATTCATTTACCGTGAATTAGCACGTTATCCGGTCGTGATTATCAGCTGTCCACCGTCGCACTCATTAGCGTTGACGATAACACAAGTTTGTCTTATCCGGCGGTCGGTAGATAGGACAGGGCAGGGAGTTCAGCACCGCGAGACACGTCGGCGACTATGTAAACGAGTTCATCTGTGACTTACATCCGCCGTACGTGTCGTCGAGTTATACGCGCACCTTACGGTTTACCCGTCTCATTTGTGTGTTATAAATTATAATATTATTATAACTTTAAACGAAATGAATAGACTCCATCAGTCAGAATATAACGGTGTTGCGTTTTTACATCGAAATTTAGCATTAAACACCTTTATACTGTGTCACAATTTTATACAAAATAAATCATTTTTATATTAAAAAGTAATTACATTATTATAAAATGACGAAATATTTTTTATAAACACCATTGGAACTTTAAAAAAGAATATATAATAATAAATATTACTATGATAATTTCATAAGAATTCGTATGTTATTTTCAAAACAAAAATGAAAAATATGTTTAAAGTAACGTGGTTTTGCTATTCGCTTAATAGACTTGGTGTAGAAGGGTTTCCGAGGAACTCCTTTAGGGTGTCTTGTCATAAACGCAACTAGGAAACAAGAAGGTGCTAAGCCCCTCAATTGACAAAATTACCCCCAACATTTTTTTAATTTACGTATGTTTTGATATGACTTATAACTTATAATACAACGATAATTTTGTTGAAATTTTATTTTCTTCAAAATTTTAAAATAGCCATTCTTACAAAAAAATATTGTGGGTCGATGATAATTTTAGGACAAGTACATATTAAGTTATTATTTCAAAGAAAATTATTATTTGATCAAAAATAATAAAATATGTCTAACCTAGTCAGACATTCTGTATAATTGTTTGGGGTAAGAAGAAAATCCAATTGCACCCTCCAAAATGTTAGTTAAATGTTAGATTATTTTATGGTTTAAGTGTTATATGTATAATTAAGTGACTTAATTAGACTAAATTTAATTATTAAAAACTAAAGCTCTATGAAATATACTTCATTAATTTATTACTTGAAACATTAAAACAAAATATAACTCTAAAATACACTAATACAAAATTTAAAAATATATTATTTATATATTTTTAATAATAGTATAAAATGAATGATTGATTAGCTGTTACTATCAAACTATTATATATATTCTAACAATGGAATTTGATTTTTTTTTT
>NW_026099572.1:51885166-51977216 GCF_025091365.1 Daktulosphaira vitifoliae
TTTACTTGTCTTTTATTGACAGTTGTTTGTTTTTTAGTAATTTTCTTAACATGGCCAACATTAAGTGTCTTTTTTGATTGGAACGTCTTGGAAATTTCAGGCTTTTGAATCGTTGTATCCTCGTCTTCATAAAATGTTAAAAGATCTTTATAAAATTTTATAATTTTACGTTTATTTGGACGTTTGCCAATATAATGAGGATTAGAACGTATGTTGACCAGAATGGAATTTGATTNAAGGATTTGAACGTATGTTGACGAGAATGGAATTTGATTTTCTATGTCCAGTTTTTAGATGGCTTATAGGCTTTTTGGTTTTGGTTTTCATGTTTCACTATTCGTGCAGAGATATAAATTAAATATGTGACTACAAAAAATNGCAGAGATATAAATTAAATATCTGACTACAAAAAATCAAATATTAAAGAGGTTTTGGGCAACTTTTGTGGGGTTTTCGGGCTTAAGAAAATTTCCGTGTCACACCTAAATCGCCCGTGACTGTTAAAAAATATTAACTTAAACAATATAAATTTGTAGTCATGGAAACAAGAAGAAAAATTTATATAAAAACAAATAAATTGGAATAGACAATCGCTTCTGCATTATGTAAAACGAAAAATACATTGGCCATTAAAACTTTTAGCCAGAAAAATTAAAATTAAAGTTATATTTATTGTTGTAAAAGTTTGTAAAATTTCCATTTTCTTCATATAAATTTTTTTTAATTGTTGCATATTATATTTTTATAATTGTATTTGAGATATTGAAATACAAAAATGTGTAAATCGACATAAATAAGTTTCAAAAATTTTAAGGTAGACAAATTAGTTATAAACTCACGTGAAATTAACAAAATATAAAGGGATGACATATTTATTATATGAATATTTTTCTTATAAATAATGATTAATTATCAGTCTTATCAGTCATTCTAATTTGATCAGATATTGATTCTTGTTCTAAACCATTTATTTTCATGTAAAATAAAAATTATATTAGAATTAAAAATTTTTTTTTAAGATGTAATATGCAATTTATCAGTCATGGAGTATTTTTTATGTTGGTATGGACCGTTAGTATTTTATAATAAAAAAAATGTATTTTCTATAATACGAGTAAAAAGATTTTAATTTTGACAATTTAACTTTTCTTAACTCTAAATGGTAACTTGATAACTTTATTTTTATTACTAAAATAATCCGGAATAACGTTATTTTTATATAACAATATGTGTTATTCAAGGAATAATACAATTTGTCTGAGTTACATAAAGAAATTATTTTATAAATTTAATTTACATTTATACAAATTAGTAAAATTGATTTCAATTGCTACACTTTTAATAGTGTAAACATTATGATACGCTCACTGATGATTAAGTTTGAACGAATGTTTCAATGACTTATGAGTTCAGGCGTTCCGTATAGGCAAGCTAACTTTTTAGTCCTCGGCAAGTGACGTAGACGCGCACTGTATATACCAATCGAGAAAAATTGTGAAACGGTACTAGGGACTCAGGAGGAAAGCAATGAAGGTGGGCAATTTGATTTTCGAGACTCGGTAATTTATAAAAAAAAAAAAAGTTGAAAAAATAGTACCAGGAATTCAATTTTGTTGAACTTTTAACTTTTGCGAGGTAAATTTGACTTATGACTTTTTCAGTAATAACTTTTTTATGTAAAATATTTATATCTACAATTTTTTTCTTATAAACTTTTATGTAAAAGTCATAAATTTTGAGATAAACTACAATTATTGAAAAACTACCCTCATGATTAAATTTTTAACCCTCTTGAAGCACGGCTTAGGGTTGACCAAAATTAATGAAATTTGACACAAATTATTTTTTTATAGTTTTGAACAAATTCCGGGGGTAGTCTGTTCAAATTTGAAAAAATGAAAATTAAGGACCACCCTAATATAAATTATTGCTAACATTTCATATAGCTCAGAAAATGTTTGTAACTGGCCTGGGATTTACACTCTTAGTTTTTTGGTTGCTATTAGTCTTTGCTTTCAATTCAATTTTCTACAATCAAAAATCTCAAGTATCCGCAAATTCAAGTCAAATACATTAAGGGATCATTTGTATACAAAATTTATATTAGAAAAAAGAGAAAAAAGCGAGTCATATTTATTTACAGGAAATATCAAGGTTAATATTAATATTTTATCAAAAATATATAAGTTATAAAATAATGTGTTTTGAGTACTTAATCAGAATTAAGAACGATAAAACAATAGATCAAAAATATATTTTAAAGTTCAAACTTTAATCAGTTATTACTGTTGTTTGTACCTTATACACAGACACATTACAGTATACCCCTAAATGCCTTTATTAATATTAATGGCATAAAAAATATATTCAATTTACATAAATAAAACACAATCTATCATTCTAATAATACAACACAATCTATTTGTAAGCATATCTATAACAATATAAATAATTTATGTATTGCTATTAAAACTCATCAATACCCCTTTATTTACAAAAATGTAATAGGCCTTAAATTAAAAATATTACACACGTATAAGCTATTTTTAAGTACAATTAAGATTAAAAGGGTAGTTAGAGATTATATTATACAACTAGAAGAATAAGAAGAAATACTAATCTGATGTACTCTAAGAATTATGATAAACATCTTACAAGTTATATAATTAGTCATAGTCCTCTATAACAATGTGTTTGATTAATATCTGGATTCTAAAACTCACATACCATATGACTAGAGAAGGAGTTGGTATAATTGTTGATTACTATTAGGTAGAACCAAAAAACAAAATAACATTGTATTATTACTCGTAAAATAAATAATTTACTGACCAAAATAATGAACTACAACTTTTTGAAGATACTAAATTATATTATTTTAGGCGCGACAAAAAAGAAAAAGTATTGCGGCTAATTATTTATCTAAAAACTGTTGGTGCAAGGTTAAAAAATATATATATATACATCAATCTTTCTGATACCCGAGCGTAGTAGAAAAATAATTTAAATGAAAAAAATGATACTATTTATTTTGTAAGTAATGAGAACAAATATTTTATAAATTTAATAGCCTTACTTTTACATTTTATACTATGATTTATTTCTATTCGGCAGTTAAACTAATGGAATTATTTTTTATGGAATTAATTTTACCATGTGTTTTTTTTTTTTTTTTTTTTTTTTTTTGCCCNTTTATGGAATTAATTTTACCATGTGTTTTTTTTTTTTTTTTTTTTATGTCTGTTGCCACTTTTTCTCAGCTCTCGCAGGACCGATTTCTTTCAACAATACGTCAAAAGATCACAAATCGTATCTAGTGGAAGACATTATCCTCAAAAATTGAAAATAAATCCCTCGTTCCCCGTAAATGGGGGAAACCTCCAAAAAATACAAATTTAAAAATCGCTAATATTCGAAATTTTTTCAATTTTTTTTACTTAAAACCGCCATAACTTTTTCAAAAATGAACAAATGAAAATAATTCTTTTTTATATAGATGCATGATATTATTCACTTTCATTTGGTATATGTTTTTTTTTATATGTGACCCTTTACTTGCCCACAGAGGAGGATTTAAAATGACAACTTTTACACAAAAAATTAATTTTTTCAACTTGATTTTTGAAAATGTTCTGGAAGGTCTGACACTTTTATATATATCTTAAATTAAAGCTTATGTAATATACTTTAATTTGAAAAAAAAAATGTTCGGACTTTTTTTTTTCTTCGTGGTGAAAACAGACATCAATGTTAATAAAAAAAACCCAGCACAGGGGGGCCGCGGCACAGTGGTGACGTGGCATAGTTGGATCGAGTATAATGATATCTGACAGTGTTTAAAATCACTATAAAAAAAAAACGCTTCGATGCAAATCTTTAGATAGTGTTTAATTTTAAAAAATTGGGAGGATTATTCCAAAAGCTACATAATCTGCTAGTTCCTTATTAATATCCTGATTAAGATAAAGTATGTCGAATGAAAAAGGGATTATTAAAAAATATTATTTCTCATTAAAAAATTATATTGATCCATACACTTTTCAATAAGTTATATCATTATAAAGTTAAAAATGTAAAAAATAAAATCGTAAAATTATTATGAACATTTTTGTTCAAGTACATGTTACAAATTTTTTTGATAACTATTTTATAGTGTTGTATAATTTATTTCGACTTTATTTTTAATAAAAAACATTTTAACTCGGCGCCTATAATATGCAAAAAAATCTCTTGTGTGTGTTATTTTATCTGATTAGATATTTTTAAATATTTAATTTGAATTTGAATTTCATATAAATATAAATGTATTAAATAATAATGATAGCATAACAAAATTTGTAAAAATAAATTAATGTAACAAATGATATTCTTCTATATAGCTTTAGTTTTATTGTATAATTAAAATCTAAAATTATATATCATATCAGTGAAACAGGAACCTAATGTTGGGTTGAGATAAACGTTATTTTAAGAAACAGTTAAAGCCACGAATATAGCAATAACAATATAAATTAAAAAGAATATTGTATTTAAAATTTCAAAAAATAATAAAATTGGCTTAAAAATTATTGAATAAACAAAATCTACACTATGCGATTGTTGTTCAGAGACAAAAAATCAACAACACGTTCAGTTAAATTTTAATACATTTTAAAAATTATTAGTGATTTTTAACCATAGACAAATTTATTCTGTGAACGATTTTATTATATTTTTAACGGTAAATTATTTTTAAATTCAATAAATTTTTTTTAAATCTAAAAACTTGTAATGGAAAACAAACGTCAAGTAATAACAATACACGTTGGACAAGCTGGCGTACAGATGGGCAACGCCGTGTGGGAACTCTATAATGTCGAACATGGAATCGGAGAAGACGGACACGTTAAGTTGACTAGTTGTGACACAGAGAATTCGACTTTCTACAAGGAAACCAACAACGGAAAGTTTATGCCACGAACGGTGATGGTCGACTTGGAACCGACGGTGATAGACCAGATAAGGACTGGCCGAAATCGAACTTTATTTCATCCAAATCAATTGATATCCGGCAAAGAAGACGCAGCCAACAATTACGCCCGCGGCTACTATACGGAGGGACGGCCATACGTGGACAAAGTAATGGAGACAATACGTATGTTCACAGAAACATGTGGCGGCGTCCAAGGGTTCATCATGTTCCACTCGATGGGCGGCGGAACAGGATCCGGTTTAACCGGCGCTCTATCTGAATGTCTGAAACAAGAATATTCTAAAAAGAGCAACCTCGAAGTACTTGTTTACCCAGCGCCTCGTGTGTCTACGGCCGTTGTCGAACCATACAACTCCGTACTCGTGTCCCATAAAACGCTGGACATCACTGACTGTACATTTATGGTAGATAACGAAGCGATCTACGACATAAGTGCGAACAAACTGGAAGTCGAACGGCCTACGTATACAAACCTCAATCGGATCATTAGTCAAGTGGTGTCTTCTATTACAGCGTCTCTTCGGTTTCAGGGTTCGCTTAATGTGGACATCAATGAATTCCAAACAAATCTAGTGCCATTCCCTCGTATTCATTTTCCCTTGTTAGCGTACGCACCGTTTGTGTCTACTCAAAAGTCAGCTCACGAATATCCATCTATTAAAGAAATAACGGCCAGCTGTTTTGAACAAGGTAATCAACTGTTTCGGTTGGACAATAAACAAATGGCTACAGGTAGCAGTGGAAAGTACATAGCTTGCTGTATGTTATATCGGGGTGACGTTGTTCCTAAAGACATCAACTATGCCATAGCACACCTAAAGAACACCAAACATTTGGAGTTTGTAGACTGGTGCCCAACCGGATTTAAAGTAGGAATTAACTTTAGACGGCCGGCGTGTGTTGCCGGAGGAGACGATATGGTCGGTTGCGGTCGGGCGGTGTGTATGATGTCCAATACGACGGATGTTGAGGCAGCTTGGTCTAATTTATGCCATAAATTCGATTTGATGTTTCGCAAACGGGCATTTATTCATTGGTATGAAAGCGAAGGTATGGAGAAATCAGAGTTTCAAAACGCTAGGGAAGATTTAGAGACGCTGCGGAACGATTACAGGGAACTAGACCCTAGCATTGTCAGCACCAGTCAACCAAATTGTAACGATTACGAATTTTAAAAATTGTATATAAAATCAGATATTAAATTTTAATATGATTAAATATGTAAAATTATTTTTATGTTTTCTTCATTGTAAATAATACTAATATTTTGAATATTATAATGATCAATATAACCCCATTATTTTTACATTCACAGGATTGCACACATTAATTAATGATCTTAAGATTTTCTTTAAAAAAAAAATTAGGTTTAGGGTGAACTAACATAAAAGATCAAAAAGTCATGTAATGATTTGTCGTCAAAATGAGTAATATCATTATAATGTTTAATCAAGAGTAAAAATATTAATGAAATTAAAAATTCATAACGCCTCACAAAAGTTGAAAGACATTTATGTTCATTGTACATAATATGCACAATGTAAATACATATATATATATATATATAAATAATTGATAAGTGTCACACAAGTACGTGATTTCTTCCATGAAAATATCAATAACTTGTATCATTGTAAAATTTATTAATAATTTAGGTTAGGTTTATTTTATGTATAAGTATTTACTATATTTTTATTACACTATTATCAATAATATTGTTTATGAATCATTCGTAAACACCGAGTTGATTTTTTGATTATTATTCACAAAGAAATTTTTGTATTTAAATTTTTAGTGTCATTTTAACTTTATTGAAATTTTGATATTAATTAATACAAATTATATCAATCATGGTTCGAGGTGGTGGTGGACGTATGAATATGAACAGATTTCCGCCTCCATTAGGCGGACCTTTAGTTTCGCCATACTTAAATCGTAAAGTACCTAGACATCCATTTGACATTGTTTTGTGTGAAGGAGCTTTTCCGCGAGTAAAACCTGGAGCTCATACAACAGAAGAGTCAGCCTTTAATGCTGTAAGTTATAACTATTCATTATAATTATCTTTAAGAACTAATGTAAATAATAAATTATAATTTTACCACCAGGCTTTATTGAAAAGAGCACAAGTTTTGACACCAAGCCCTGATGACCACTCAGCTTTATTGGGAGTTGTCACAAAAATACAATCAATATTAGATAACATTATTATTTCTCCTGGTAAAACAGAAGTATCTGTAAGTTTATAAAAAAAAATCAAGACATTTTTTTTTTTCATTTTTAATTTAATATATCTTCTTAATTTTTTTAGATTGAAGAAGTTAGAGTAGTTGGATCATTTAAAAAGGCTACTATTATGAAAGGCCATTCTGTAGCTGATATAGTTGTCATATTTAAAACATTACCTACTAAAGAAAGTGTTATTAGTTTATCACAACGTATAATTTCTGATTTTAAAGAAAATAATATAACTGGCATAAATATAGCACAAGGTACTCATAATTTAGATTAGGTTTCTTTTAAAATATTTTTCATAATTTTTGTATTGGCTATTTTGACTTATTGCCCATTAATTATGTGGGTAGTATCTTGATCCACTGCAATACAATTATTGTCTATAAAATAAATGTATAACATAATTGATTTAATTTTCAAAATAGCTTAAGTTAAATTTGTGATACTTTTTATTTTTAAGATGTTCTGATGGCACCTGATAATACAGGATTTGATGTCATTACCTCTCATGGAACTGTACGTATTCTAATCTCAACTATAGCCGCTAATCTTAAGAAACTTACTTCTGGTCTGCACTTAGATGCAAATGCAATGAAGTTACACATGAGTGCCATTCGACACAGGTATTTATTATGTAATAAATATAACTTAATAAAAAAATCTTGAGTATTGTGATAGATATATCATATATTATTAAAATTTAACTGTGTATAAAAAATCTTTTTCTGCGAGGTTATTTAATTTTAAAGATTTGTATAATAAATATATAAATAATAAAGTTACGAAGTTTTGAATTAACTTACAGTTAAATTTATGATTTTTTGATTATAGCCGATGGTTTGATGACAACGCATCTCATTCATCAAACAAAATGCTTGTAAGACTTCTTAAGGATTTGCGGAATAGATTTAGTGGGTTACAATGCTTAAATCCATGGATGATTGATTTGCTGGTAAATTTTATTGTGTATAAATTAAAATTAGATATTTTAAATAGTGATAAAATCTATTTTTAATTTAGGCACATCGCTCATTATTGAACAACAAGCAAACATTACCTATTCAAATAGCATACAGAAGAGTAGTTCAATTACTAGCGGGTGGACTGTTTCTTCCAGGTTCAGCAGGTATTATAGATCCATGTGAAACTGGAAGTGTTAGAATACAAAATTTATTAACATTAGAACAGCAAGATTTGTTGTGTATGACTGCTCAACATTTAGTTAGAGTTATGGCCCATGGTGGTTTCATAGCAATACTTAATGGAAATGATAGTAAGTAACATATATTATTTACTAGAACCATATAATATAAATTTTATATAATATTGTTACCTTTGTAGTAATTCGCTATGTAACTACATTTTTTATGAAAATAAAATGTATTAAAATTTTTGTCGATTTCTTATGGTTAATATTTAATTGTTATAAATAACTTAACATATATGAAAAAAGAAGTTACATTGTGAATTTTTTTATTTATTTAATAGTATTTTAAAAAACATTTTTTTAATAAAAATCATTTTAAATAAATTTTGAATAATACATCATTTTTTTGCCTCTCCTGAAAATTGTCAAAAATGTAGGCTCAATTTAATGTCACTAAATTACCAAAAATAATAATGGATTTAAAACATAATCATGTATTTAAAATTACAGATATTTTAAAATTAAAATCGGTGAATGGTATTAATTTGGGAGAACTACAGAAAGGGTATGAAAAGCAAGAGGAAACTTCTGAAGAAGCTGACCCTGCTGGTGGAGAAAGTGAAGAAGTTGTTATGGAAAATGCATGAGAATTCGAATCATGTTAATTTCTAATGACTTATTTTAACACTTGTATTGGCACCCTAAAACTTTTCAATTTACTTGGTATTTCAAATTTAAATTTTGTGTGATGTTTGTTTAAGGGATTTTTTAATTAATATTCTTAATTTTGTTTAAATATTTATAAAAAGAGTGTTCTCTATGTAATGATTGAGATTTAAGTAAGAATATTAAGTTTTTTTACCTATGTAATTTGACTAGTTTTAATTTTTGTTTAAATAGACAACTGATTTTCTTTATGTGAACTTAAGTAATTAATTAATTACTTTTATGTTAAAATAATGTATATTTCTAAATAATATTCTTATTATTTAATAAAGTTCTTTAAAAAAACCATAAACAATGTTTTGGTTATAATCTATTATTAAAATATAAATAAAACAACTTCAACTTAAATAAGATTAAATACACAATTCCCTTTTATGTAAAATTGAAAACATGTGAGGATATTCTAATGTTTTAAGTGAACATTATTTTTAATTTATAGTTAAACATTGTCCACAAAGAATATAGCATGTCATATATATGTTTATTGTAATATCAATTTCAATATAACAGATTTTAACATTACAAAACTTATTAATAAAATTAATTAGCTATATTAAAGTAAGTGACTAGATAAAAAGACTAGATGATAAATAACTATAAGTAAAGAAAATTACTTTTACAAAAATGTAGACAATATATTGTTAATTATATAATAAATTCTATAAAAATAAAAAATAAGTTCTTAATAAGGATTAGTCAACTATTTACTATAAAACAATAATCATAAATTAAATTTCAATGGGAACAATTTTTTAAGTTTATACAATTAAATAACAATATTGATTAAATACTTCTATTCAGTTGAAAAGTCATTAAACGTTAAAAAATAGATATTTTTATGCTAAGTCACTCATAATTCTAGGAAAAACTTTAATTAGAGATGTTAAAAAAAGTTTTCTTCAGTAGACTTTAACTCAGCATATGTAGTAAATAAAACTAAGTGTTGAATAATTTATTAATAGTAATAACAATGTATGTTGTATTAGTAAAAAAAAAACTTAATGAATTTTTATCATTACATTTTATGATGTTTTAAAGTTTTAGTGAAAACTGAACTCATATAAGTATAGTATTTAACATACATAATGATAACCAAGAAGTATGATCATAAAATTAAATTAAAAATTAAATCTTCAATGTAGGAAAAATATGATGTCACATTAAAACCAATTATTTATTTAACAAGGATTTAGATTTATGCGAACATTTAATATGTACAATTCTAGTTTTGATTTTTGAAGTGTCTTACATTGTTCTGAAACCAAAAATACTTAATTATTAATTTAATAGAATCTCTCAAAAAAAAAAAAAATACTTAAATTTGTTAACTATTATTTATTTACTGAAGTTTAAGTAATTGAAAAATTTTTAAGTCCCTTATTCCTTATAAGGGTACTAACTATATTTTTTAAATAGCAATATAAATATTTAACTATTTTTAACATTATAAAATGGTCTAATTGAGTAAATGACTGGTTGATAACAGCTTTTAAACGAGTAGTTCTAGGGTTAGGCATATTTTTATACCTGGGTTTGAGGTATAGCATAGCAGAGAAATGCACGATTATAAAATTACATTAATCACACTTCTACTTCAATCTATATTTTCAAATGTTAAACACTTTCGAAGTACTGGTCTAAAAAATTGTCATCGAACAGTCATTTTTTTAATTGGATCATTTTTTAACATTAATGATAGTTTAATATTTATGTTGCTATTAAAAAAAAAAATAATTTTAATACCTTTATAAAGGATAAGAGATGGACCTAAAAATTATTATTATTAGAGAAATTTAGTGGTCAATGATAAATCAATTACCCTATACTATTTATATTATACACAATTTATTATGTAGTTGTATTTATATTATAAAATATAAAAAACAAAGTTTCTATAAATTTAATTAGATGTTAAATGGTATACATACCAAATTATGCACAAGGATGATCATCAATTAAATTAATCATACTGCAAGCCATGTATGAGTTGTAATTATTAGGTACAGGAACTCGAAAAATCATACCACTAGGCATACAAATGCACAATTTAAACTGATGAGCAGCAAATTTATTTGATAAGACTACTGGTAAATTTTGAACATCTAAATATAAACCATCAGAACTCAGAATCACTGTTCCATTGACTGATCTTAGAAATATATCACCATCAGCTGACCATTTAATTTTTGACCCATCAATAAATGTTCCTTCATTGCCTTTAAGTCTAGTATAGTTGGAAGATCTTAATGTAAGAGTTTCATTTATTGGGCTTACGATACGATTAGTATATGCTGTTGCGACATCTAAATGACGAACTCCTTCAGGAAGACCAAAGTTAGGAAATGATGTAGTAAAAATAGGCTTGTTGAAATCACCTACAGTAAATGAATCAACATTTTTGACTAGTGTTTTACCAAATCCTAGTTCAATTGCTGATTCCATACCTAAAAACAAAATTATTATTTACTAATACTAATCAAAGAAATTTAAATTTTTAATAATTTCATCTATACTCATTAAGCTAATATGTAACTAACTTTTATTTTCTGGATCCACAACATGCATAAATACTAAATTATTTTCAGTTCCAATTTCTACTGGAATATTCTTGAATCCTTCTAATTTACCATCTAATTTGTATAGATTATCCAAATCTATACTACCAATAAGTTTTGTAATTTCTTTATCTGTAAGAAATTCAATGCTCTCCATACTAGTAGTAAATCTTAAAACTACCATTAATGATATTGTTACTCCAAGACCAACAACAGCAACAACCATTAAAGTCCAAGTATAAATCCAAAAATACCAATTGCTTGCTACCATTAACCTATAATAGCACAAAATCAATTTAAAAAAAATGTATATTATCAGTAAGGTAAATTTTTAAAGTATTCCCCATAACATTGATCTGCCCATATTTAAGAAAGTTAATATTAAATAAAACTAAAAATATTGTCATTGAAGATTTTAAGACTATAATTGCAATTTGTTAGGACATTTTCTTTTATTATAGGGATGTTATTGAATTTTTAAAAATATTGACACTGATTCCTCTAACTAAATATGTTATATGATACTATGATGTATTGTTGAATGAAAGTGGTCTAGTAGATTCGTATACATTAATACAGAAATAACGTCAGAGTAATATTAATAGCTTCTTAGCTACATTTCGAAGCTAAAATTTTATAAACTACAATTTTAATTCTAGTAAAATTAATTATAAAAGAGATATTCAATTTTTTTTGTAAGACTTGCCAATCACTTTCATTGTAGTTATATTGATCATTCTTTAGATTTATAAAGTGGTTAGGCGCCAAAACATTTTGAGATGCAAATTTCTTTAAATTTTTCATCATTTTTGAATATTTTAATCAATAAAAATTATTTTTAATATTGTGATCCTTCTCAAAAATTAATTTTTAATTTTAAAAATTGTTGTTAATAAAATAAAATCAATAAAAATAAAAAATTTTCTTTCTTATCAATTATCACAAAATCAATTCTTTTATTTTATATCATGACGTCAGCTGGACTGTTATATGTTTGTTTCTTAACCTCAAACTAATATTATTGTTCAAACTTATCTATTCGAACTTCAAATTTTCCGCTTAGTAATTGTTAGTTGAAAACTTTATCATATAACATTTTGCTTTCTGAGTTTCAAACCTAAGTTTTTTTTTAAATTGTGCATTCATTTACCTACAAAAAATCATGGCTAATGAAAGATATAGTTTTTCACTAACTACATTCAGGTAAATTAAATTTGTTGTACTAACAAGTCTTCAGAGTAATTCGATAGAAAATTCTTGATATTGATATTTTCTTATTTCTATTCTTACCTTTCATAAATCTAATATTGTGTATATATATTTTTTTTAATAGCCCTTCAGGAAAATTAGTTCAGATAGAATATGCATTAGCAGCAGTGTCAGCTGGAGCAGCTTCGGTGGGAATTAAAGGTAATGTTAAAATTGTTATTTTTGATTATTTTAATTACTATTATACTATTACTTCAGTTATTATGGTTTTATAGTTAGTGTAGAGAATTTTACTGTAAAATCTTATAATTCAATAAAAATTATATATGTTTATTTATGAGCTTACCTTTTATTTAATAGATTATATAAAATACTGACTTTCATTAATTTAAAAAAAATAGTGTACATTTTTGAGTAATAATTTTCATATTAATTAAAAAAATGTAAATATGTTAATTTATGTAAGTTATGTAAAGTTAAAATAATACATTATCATTATCAATAATCATTAGACTAATTATTAACAACAGTTTATTCTTAAATTAATGTATCAAATGCAAAACATGAAGATGAGTTTGTATTGTATTTATATTTATATGATATTTAAGAAGTAAAATGTTTTTTATTTAATTTTACAGAGCAAAATTAATTTTAAAGAATAATAATTCTTTTTAATATTTAAATAAACTTAAAATGACATTATTGGTAAATAATCAAAATATTTTAACACATTTATATAATGGTAGTTATAATGAAATTAAGCTATAATTTTTAGTGAAAAAAAATTTTATTTAAATTATTTTATTTGTAGCGTCTAATGGTGTAGTGGTTGCTACTGAAAACAAACGTAAATCTTTATTGTATGAAACGACTGTAGAAAAAGTTCAAAAAATAACACCCAATATTGGAATGGTCTACAGTGGTAAGTCAAATATTTTTCTTATGATAATAGTTTTTTAAATCTCATCCTATTAATGTTACCTGTAATATTTAAATCAATATATCAAAGAGTACTCTTTATATGTCTTATCAATAAAATAAATACATACCTTCAAAATATAACATTTGAGTAAATAAATTATTAGTTTTGACCTATCATAAGAAATAAATTTAGTGTTATTATTTTTATTGTATTTACAATAAACTCATAAATACTCATTAGACGTTAATACCATATATAAACTATTATATATTTTGACTTTTAAGTATATTTAAAAAAAATAAAACTAAAATGCTAGCAAAAATATTATAATAGTAGCTTACACATTAGAAAGAAATTCCTACTGCTTTGTTAATTCAGGAGGTTGCTAGTGTGATGCAAGAATATACTCAATCTGGGTAATATTTTATGAATTAATAGGAGAAAATAGGGAAGAAATTAATTAAAGGCTAGAGGTGTGAAGATCAGTTCTGGAAGAAAAGGGTTTAAGAAAAAGTAGGAGTAAGACAGATTATATATAGTACAAGTTTGACAAAGAAGAACACAAGATAAGCAGAATGAAGAGATCAATGACAATAAGCTTTAAGAAAGTTTTAAGTATTTAGGATCAGTTGTGCAAAAGAACGGTGGTATTGAAAAGGATGTAAGACACAGAAATAAGTGTGGGTGGTTAAAGTGGAGAGAAGTGTCTGGTATGTTATGCAATAAAATAACTCCAACTATTGAGATCAACTAAGTTGTATGATTCAGAGTGTTGGGTGGTTGATAAAACAGTAGAGCAGAGAATGAGTGTAACAAAGATGAGAAAATAAGAGATGGGGAAAAGGAAAAAAAGTAGCCAACAGGAAAAGATTATTTTCTTTAACTTTTCTTTTATTTAAAAAAAATTATCTAGACTTATTCTTTGTATACAATTTCACTATATGTAATTTCTATTCTAGGTATGGGACCAGATTATAGACTACTTGTTAGGAAAGCAAGAAAAGAAGCTGCTCAATATCAATTGAAGTTTTTAGAAGAAATTCCTACTGCTTTGTTAGTTCAAGAAGTGGCTAGTGTGATGCAAGAATATACTCAATCTGGGTAATATTTTATGAATTAAAATATAGATTATACACCAAAGCTTTTTACTTCTTGATATTTTATGCAATGTTGTACTGATCAGCAATTTTTAAAAATATTATATAGGTAGTTTTTACTGTATAATAATTATAACACAATTATTGTGTTGTATATTATAATTGGAATACGTATTTTTAATTTATAAAATATCTGAAATTTCTTTTAATAGTAAATGGCATTTGAATCTTTAACCTAACTTTATGCCTTTATTAGATATATTACTGTAAATTATCCAATTTTTGAATTCAAATGTATGATATACTGGCAATCATAATAACAGATAGCTAATTGCTTTTTTACGACATAGGCGTATACTGTATAATTTTTATCCATGGAGCTATAAATTTTTTATTTATTCAACTTCCAGGAAAATTTTTAATTTACTCATTTTATTTATAATTATATTTGAATTAAAGTATCTAGAAAATAAGTAATTAATGTTTGTTTTAGTGGTGTGCGACCTTTTGGTGTTTCATTATTAGTTTGTGGTTGGGATAAGACTGGACCTAAACTTTACCAATGTGATCCTTCTGGAGCATATTTTGCATGGAAAGCAACAGCTCTGGGAAAGAACTATGTCAATAGTAAATTATTTTTAGAAAAAAGGTAAAAAAGTGTTTAATCGTTTGATTTTCTTTGTTAATAATATTAATTAAATTAATTTTTTGTGAAAATGGCATATTTGTACTTCAACTTGTATAATTTGCTGTTAGGATGTATGCAAGTATTTGAATACTCATTATTTTATAATTAGGTTGGCATTATAGTTGAACAAACAACTTAGAAATTTTGTGTGTTATAATATGCTAAACTAAGATTTATTCCTAGTATATATTCATTTCCATAAAAAAAAATTTTTTTTTTTGAAAAAAGTTTTATTTTATTTAAAATAATATAGATAATATAATTCAATTAATTTAACCCAATAATGTTTAATTATCAGGTAAAATTTGAAAACATTTTCAGAGGTCTACATATATATTTAACTAGCTTGTAATATAAAAAATTATCTAATTTATAAAATTATTGGTTGATAACAACCTTTGGATTAGTCATTAGAAAGTAAATCAATATTCTCATTTTTATACCTAGGCATAAAATTAGGTGCAACCACGTTTTACTTCTAGTCTATATTTTAAATTGTTAATAATTTCCACATGATTCGTCCAAAAGTGGTCATCGTTTATATTTTATAAGCTAGTTAAATATGTATGTTGTATTTGAA
This sequence comes from Daktulosphaira vitifoliae, assembly GCF_025091365.1. Lineage (NCBI taxonomy): Eukaryota > Metazoa > Arthropoda > Insecta > Hemiptera > Phylloxeridae > Daktulosphaira > Daktulosphaira vitifoliae. Next base: position 51,901,298 of record NW_026099572.1, read on the forward strand.
AAAATAAAATTAGCATCCCTATAAGTTATAAGGGATAATTCTAAAAAGTAATTCATAAAAGACAAATCAAAAAATATTTATAACTAATAAAATTTGAAAAAAAAAATTGTCTACCTATATGTAAAAAAAAAGGAATTTAATTCCAACAATGTTAAGTTTTACTCATTTTAAGCATTTTATAAAAACTAGGTATAAAGAAGATTTAGAACTAGAAGATGCAATTCATACTGCTATTTTGGCATTAAAAGAAGGCTTTGAAGGACAAATGACAGCAGATAACATTGAAGTTGGAGTTTGTCGTAAAAACAAAAATAATGAAATAATATTTGAAAAACTAGACCAGCAACAAGTTGCTGACTATTTGGCAAACATACCGAATTGAGTCTTTTTATGAATTATTATATAACACTACTTTAATTTAAGTGATTAATATACTTGTATGGCTTGAAAAACATTGTTATCTCATTTAAAATTATACATAAGTTTGTTTAAAAAATACAATTTATATTTCATAGTAAACACATTTGGTATTTTAATATATAGTGTTTAATTTTTTTTTTTCAATTACTCTACATTAGAACTTACAAGTTCAAAAGAATTATAGCAAAATAAATCATTATTGATAAGAGGGTAATTGTCTGCTTATCAAGACATTTAAATCATCAAAGTCTTGATGTTAAGTGACATTTGTCATTTTACATGAATACTGTGAATGGTGTATCCATTAGGTTATTTTGGGGAGTCTAGAAGGGACTTAGTTCTTCTAATTCTATTGTAGACCTTCCGAAAATAATGAAAATTACATTTAAATTTATATAGAAATATTTTTAAAGAGAAGAAAAATTAATTTAAATCCTTCCAAATTTTTTTTTTCAAATTGCGTCTAAAGTAAGACGAAGCCCTGCTTTCATTGATCATACTAAATCAATACTTTTCTTATATAATTGGCTAAAAATGTGATAAGGATATTTCTTAGTTTTAGCCTTCTATTAAAAAATGTTGAGTACACCTGTGCTACTAATACTATGTACTACTACAAGTTAAATAATACAATATATACTGAGTTTATAGTTCTTTAATTGACATAAATAAGATAAGTAAATACTTGACAATATACTTGTCTACTATTAACAATTATTTATTTTGATATAAATAGATCTGTCTCATTTTTATTTTGAGGGCTTCTTCTCGTGTGGTGATAAGTTGTTACTACTTCACACAATATTATACTTTCAATATTCTTGTATAATAAATATATATATTAAGGCGAGGAAAAAGAATATTTTTTTATTAGAATCTTCAACTTAACGAAAAATGAATTGAGATGCTTTTAAGTGAACAGTTATTTCTATACTATAGAACTCTGGGTCGCATCTAGGGGTTTACTAACCAAACCCAACCAAACAAAATAGTTAAATATTTTTTTTAATCCCTTTATGGATAAAAAACTTAAATTTTAGTTTATTTAGTAGAAACCCCTATTTTTAGTTTGATGATAAGATAGAAAAATAAATTTCAAAAAATTTTGTTTTTATAAATTGTATTAAAATTAAAAACCGTTTACATTTTTATTGTTCAATAATTTTGATTTAATGTATAAGAATTCATCATTAATTATACTGTAGACAACATTAATTAGTTTTAATAAGTCATAAATTATCTTTATAGTAGTTATCAAGAAAATTTTACTACCAGGTCATTTACTAACGCATACTTTCTTATATGATATTATGTGTCTATTAATAGATATAAATTATTAAAGATAAAATTTATGAATGATGAATAATATTAAATTGTACTCGAAAAAAATGAGAACTAATGTATGATAAATAGCAAATTATCAAGAGAATATTTGTCAAAAATGTCTAAACCTAATTGGGCAAAATAATTATAAGAAAAAATTTGTTTGAATTTTTTTCCATCATATGCACAATTACAATATTACACTATATATAACAATTATCCAGACCTTTTTAACAGAATCACTTTGACGATAATTAAATAAATAATTTCCTACGGAACTTTCTATGAAAAAACTTTTAGATAAATAATGAAAATTAAATTAGTAATATTAGCCGTCATTTTCATCGGATGAAAATAAATGTTCACTATATTCCTATGATTATTATAAATTGTTTTTTAACAATGAACGAGCTTTTTCAAAGTATGGCGCGATCAGTATGAGTGCGAATTGACAGGCCCCAGTTTTATTAAAAATTAGATTGGGGTAAATGCCCAAGTTGCCTTTCCCCAAATGACATTCCTGGTACCCCTGTACAATTTCTAAATGCGACCCTGATAGAACTAACTGTTAGAGTTATTACAATCTATAGTAATATTTCTAAAGGATTTGTGGTTTTCATCAAAATTAGCAAAAAAAAGAAAAATTAAAAACTAAACATTTTTACATGTTTTCATAATTTAGAGCTTAGTTAATGCTTTATTTTATCTCGTTAGTAATTTCTTACACGAATGCAGAAGAAAATTAAATTAAACCGTCCTCCTACAAGATACTTTTTTATTTTAAGGCGACAATTAAATATTAAAATACATATTAATAAATATTTAGTTATTTTTTTATTGAAATTATTTTTTAAATTAACAACATACATTTACAAATGCAATATCATATATTTTTCAATCTATTTTAAGTTAAAGTCGAACTCCTTTTTCAACAAAGTATAATTGATGGAATGTTGTTCCAAGATGACCAGTACTATCAGGTGTATTTGATTGAAAAAATACAAATAATCTATAAATAGAAAAATTAGAATAAATATTAAAAAAACACATGAATTATTCAATTTCAAAAATATGTTTCTTAACTAGAGAACTAAAAATGTCTGTCTCAATGTCTTGTGGTTTTACAGAAATTGTTTCATGACAAAGTTAGAACTTTTTTTATACACTTTGTACTATGAACTGTTTAATAGTAAAACAATTTGATTGTAATATGCGGTATTAATCTAATTTATATAGATATATATGATAAATAAACTGAATATTTTAAAATTAATTGTCCACGTTCAAATTTTAGTCATAAAATTAGTATTTTTACAAGAGTTCTGCAGAATACTATTATTGAATAATTACATTATTTGTTTAAGTATCGTAGAGGAGGAAAGTAGCGTGAACGCTATCCTTAATTAGTATTATTTTCAAACATAATTTTTTTGAAAATACGTTACTGCCTCCAAAATTTTATAAATTATTCAAATTTTTACAATAAAATGAACAAGATTAAATGACACCCTAAAAATTCAAATTTGAAAAAATCTAAAACAAAACTTTAAAATTAATTTTATATCTACTGAAGCAAGATGTTTTTTTTTAAATTTCTAACATGATTAGGATATATTAAATAAGAAAAATGCATAACATTAAATTTAAATAATTTAAATTTAATGTTTTAATTTTGTGTATGATAATTGTTATTGAATACAAAAATTCATAATAAAATTTTAATTTTGTTACATAATGTGCAAAATAAACAACCATGTAAATAAAAAAAATATATTGATTTTTATTGTAATTAATTACACTGAAAATATTTTAATACACCTCAAAATTATGTTGAAATATTAATTTTGAAATTTAATACAAATCTATTTGTATTATATTTACCTGTTTTTAGGTATTCCTGTAGCTTGTTGAACGTAGTCAGTTATGGCTGTAATATGTTTTTTGTTTTCTTCTGGACCTATACTACCAATTGAGGTAACACTAACTAATCCACATGGTTCGTTTGAAGAACTAACATACATTTTTAAACCTGCGTTTACTGTTGTTACACAATACTGAAATAAAAAATTTGTAATTACTTTACTTCTCTTTTTTAATAAAATAAAAAAAGTTGACTCTTTTATGACATTGAAACTTATTAATTATCCTATTACTAATAGAGTAAGAGGGTAACACTTCTGATTATTTTAAGGTTAATTGTTATTTAGTGACGATCCAATTTTAAATCAATTTAGTTGTAAGTACATTCGGTTATTCGGTATATAAAAAAATCACTTGTAAGTGGGAAACTGTTCTCCCAACTTCGTTTTCAAATGAATTTTTTTTGCTAATTGACATATTAAATTGTTTTAGATAAATATTACTAATTTATATTATTGCCAAAAAAAATGTATATTTATTAATCTTTCAATAACAATCAATATTTTATTTAAAACCATGTAATCCAATTTTTGTTCTCAGTATTTAGAACAAAATCATTGTAGTTACAGCTACTTATAGATAGATAGCTGTTGATGGATCATAAGCTGTGACTATGCTATAATATTCCTTATCTTAAAATCTGCAATATCTTAAATATTGTAAAAATAATTAATTAAATTTGTTACCTGTACTAAAGATGAATAGCACAGAAAAGTTAATAAATTTTACAGAAGAGACAAAATAAAATAGACTTTTTTACTATTTAACTACTAATTAACCGACGTCAAACTCTCAAGTGAATAAACTTATATCTGTTTTTTATCAGTTTAATTAAAACTAAATTCGTGGACATTTTTCAAGCTTGTTTTGTTTTAAACCCAATAAAAATAAAATGTTAAGTTGTATTCTTTTTAATTAGCGAAGTATTGTTTTTAAATGGGTAACATAAATAAAAATTGCAAAAGTAAAATATTGTTTATTTATTTACTTATGCTCTTATGTTTAATTAAATTTAATAATTTTAAATAAAATAAAAAATCATTTATATTACTTTCAAAGTGTAATTTAAAAATTGTCCATACACTGGATAGGTCACTGAAAATAATACTGAAAGCACAGTGGCTTTATTAGGATTTTGTCGTTGGAATATTGCATAAGAAAATTGTTCAAATCTCCCCAAAAGAATAAAGTCGTATCTTTGCCATATAGTTATTTTTATCGTGGGGGTATATCATACCCATATCCCCTATAATTACATTAGTGTGGAAATATATGAACAAATATAGGTATTGACAACTAATTGTAAATAATTTTTAATATTTCGTCACGGCTCATTAGTATAGTGGACTTTTCTGCATTATCTTTGAATATAATTATTCAACATTGATTTAGGTGTAGATCAGAGATATTATTATTTAAAACAGTACATAATTTATAATAATTTGTTTGCTATTAAACGAAAAAAATAGAGATTTTTTACTGTATTATTACATTAAATTATAAATATTTAAACTTGAAATCCTAAGATGCTTAAATTGCAATACTTACTATGATAATTTTAATTTTATTTTTAGTATATTTAACTATGATTAAAAATAAAAAAAATATTGACAGATGTATACACTATAGTTTTGAAAATATTACCTTTAATTGGGAACGATTAATAGGAATGTGGAGGGTGTCAGACTCCCAAACGTTAATTAAACTTATTAGTGGTTGGCATTTTTAGAATAATTCGTGGATTATTTTACTCACTACTAAATATATAAGTCAGCAAATATATTGCCAACAGTCGGAAAAATTCAATTCACACATCCTAAAAATAAATTCTAAAGTGCCCCTCCCTTTTGAAAAAAATATTCCTCAATTTCTCTTTCAAATCTTAGCTATTTAGTGTCTGAATCAAAGGCGTAACTTGAATAGCAGTCTAAAATTAGTTATCCCCAAATAAAAAATACTTTTATACATAAATTAAAATTACTTAAATTTTTGATGGCTTAAGCTCTTTAGCCTTTTAGTTGCGTCAATGGACTGTATTAACAAAATATTTATTTTTTTATTATATTATCAGAATTATTCTTGATACTACATTGAATATTGCGTAAATAGGCAAAAAAATTTCAAGAATTTAAAAAATATAAGTTATGTAGTAGAAATCACTTTTTAAGTGTATAAAATATTACTAGCATATTTTTACTCACTTTGCTCCCTTTTCCAAGTGTATCTGAAAGTATTTTTCCACTATTACTTAAAAAATCATTTGGTATTTTTAATGTTGGCAAGTTTGTATCTAAACTTAAACGAGGCATAATGATTACAGTTTTAACGAATCAGTTGTAATTTTATTAACTAAATAGTTATCAAAGAAATACAACGCTCCAAAAGATTGTTTAAAGCCTTTTATTAGAATACGACTGATGTACAAAAAATGTTTTATAAATATATCATTTTTTTTTATAAATATTTGATATTTCATTATATAACATGATATTCTTGGTATACTTTTTCATAACTTTATTTTTTTAATTAAATTTATCTTATAAATTTGAGCACCTTATGTTTTTTTAATCGATATGAAACACTCTATTTCTGCTGAAACCAACCTTTTTTTTTTTTTATTATTTCACGACCGGCATAAGTGTGGACCATCTTGGAACTACCGTGAAGTATTACTTCAGGGCGTGCTGAAACCAACCTAGAAGAATATAAACTTTTAAATTCTTGAAGGAAGGTATTATTGTTCCCGAGATATGTATACGCGATTTTTTATTAGATTATTTGTAGTTTTTGAGTTAAATATTTTTATTACATTTTAGTTATAAATAAATATTTTTTATTTCAATTAATATTAGCTGCAAGTGATGAATTCTTATTGTAGGAAATGTAATATTACTATTACAAAGTAATTTTTAAAAACCAACGTAGTTTTTTATTATTGCGCAGTGTAATAAAACTTCTTGAAATCTGTTCACAAATACCATTATATGAAATATATTTCATGATTATTATTTGTAATACCAGATATAATAGAGAAATAATTAAGTATATTTATTTTGTATTTTATATTATCATTAAAAGAAACAGACTTTTTTTACTTCTGCTGTTATTATAACTCAGATAAGAAACATAGATCATAGCATGATCTCTTTTTTTTCAATATTAGTAATACCGTGTATATCATGGTAGAAAAATTGCATCACTAATAATGATTATTAATTTAAAAGCTATTAAAATAGTTGAATTACGTAACAAAAAGCACATAGACTCAATACCAAAGATAATTTAAAAGAATTGCTCATTATCACCTATGATGTTTAGTTTTACATATAATCAAGTATATAAACCAATAGTATCCATCTCTAAGCATATGTATTACAACGGATGTATTTCATTTTTTCTTTGGGTTTAATCGCTGTTTCAAAGATTTTTTTTTTTTTTTTGGTAAGGAGCTTTGCTCCTATACTTCCCCTTGTATTCACACCGGCTTCTGATGTTGTAACAATTTATTTATATACACACACAAATTTGTCGAAGGAAGAGCAAAATAGGTCTTATTATTGTTTGGTTTTACTCTCATAAAATATCGACTACCAGTAGAAAAGTGAAGTGCCTACGTATCGCGCTTTTTAGAATTTCATTGAAAAAGATCTTTTACTAGTAATAATTAGCTCTTTGTCAAGCAAACTCTGCTCAATTAATGATCAAGTATAATTAGCAGTATGTTTTTTATCACATTGATCGATAACATAAAAATAATTTGTGAATTAGGTAAAATATTAGTTAAAAGTTTATCTTAAACTTGGAAGTATTAATAATTTTCAATAATTGATGTGTTACAATTTTTATTTCTATGTGTTATACCTATAAGAATTACGCTTCTAATTATAACGTTTATAATAAAGTTTAATTAAAGTAATTGTTTAATGCCGATTCGGTGTTATAATTTGCGAGGCTCTGTGCAAATTATAAAATATTTAAAACACAATGCCCTATGCGAGTGCATTTTTTACACTCTCTTAATGCAAGCACTGGTTTAATAGTTTATTTAAAAATGGCTAAATAGTATTCGAGTATATAATTGGGGAAGAATTTTATTGAATATAATGACTTATTTTTAATCAATATTTGGTTTATTAAAAAAAGTATTTTATAAGAAATATAGTCACTTTTACGTTTTCTTATATTAAGTTAACTTTAGTTTCATTATTTATTTTTGAACGGAAAAAAATAATAAAATCAAACAATTTCAAAACGCTATTGTATACAGAAAATGTCATATTTTAATACGACATTTTCAATTAAAGTTTTTTAATTCTTATGAGACTTTGAAATACAGAGTGAATTTTTTATAACCCACTCAATTACTTCCAGAATAATTATAATTCAAACATTTTCTTTTTTGGTTACCTTTAGTTACATATTATTTTTGAATTATTAGCTATGTAATACTTTTTAAGATTATCCCTTGTGCCTTATTAAATAAAACTTTAAGTTTCAATTTTTTAAATTAATATACATATATAATACACGAATGATTACAAATACAGGTAGCTAACTGTTCTTTTATGATGTCGCTATCACTGTCACGGGGTGTGTATAGTTAATTATGACTATCAATAGGTATTCTTTGTGTACAGAAAGCGTATTTATTAAAAATTTCATTAAAAATTCAAATATCATTTACTATTAAATTAAAAACTCAAACATTTTATTAAATTCAAAATATGTGTTTCAATTAAAAAAAAAAAGTTGACACCCCTACAAGCCACAAGGAATAAACTAAAAAAGTATTACATAGTTAATAATTCAAGATTAATGTGTACCTGAAGATAAACAAAAAATAAAATGTTTATAGTACTTTTATTCTCCAAGTACATGAGTGGGTTATGATAAGAAAATCATTCTGTATATTATATAAATAACTAATAATATAATTCATGTCATAAATACACAGAAACAACTTAAATAAATGTCGCATATTACAAAAACAATGAAAAAGGTACATCAATACAAATTTATTTTGTAAATTTACTGTGTAAACACTTACAGTATCGGAATGATTGATTAATACATTTTATTATATTTGTTTTAAATAATTTAGATTATCAAAACACTGCAGTTTTAACAGTTTCACTGGCAGATTTTTCCGAGAGATAATTTTTTTTTAATTAAGAGTCAATAAGTAAATTTATTATAAAGTTGTTGACACGGTCCCACGTCGCTTTGTGTTACACGGAGCTCCGCGCCTCCTTTTAAGCCGACGCCCTACTACATGAATATGGTAGTTTGACTGACTGACACCGTTTGGTACCAAGTCCAGCAAGTGCCGCAAATATAAGTTGAAGTCATCTTCGTGATACCTCTCTGTACACATCGACTCTGCGTCAAGTCATCAATTCAATTAATTATATCGGCTACTAACTGTTATTAGCATTTTGATCGTTCTAAGCATTCTCCACAAACGATTGTGCGGGCTGTTTTTCTTATTTTCGTATTGAGGTTATTTTAATTTATACAATACATGAACGACTCAATGCCACTTACCAACTAATTAGTGTCGGCAACCTCATTTGGATAATCAAAATTATTATTATTATTATTAACATAATTACAAGTTATACACCAAAAAAATTATTAATTACGGTGTTTAAACTATTAAATTATTAATATAAAGGGCCGTTAAGATAAAAAAGTTGCATCCCCTTTATCCAAAATAGAAACTACGAGCATTATTATTTGAAAAAATCCACTAAATCGTTAAAAATCGTAAATAGATAAATGTACCCAAAATTAATTATTAATGAAACAGGTGTTATAATTCAAATAACAAAAATTAATAAAATAAAAATAATGAAATTTTTAGGATTGGGCTGTATATGGTGAGAACCTGATGTTGTGGTTCTATCGGGGTCGTATGGTTCGAGGGTCTAGAACGACAAAGGCAAGTAGATATAAAAATAACAACGCAGTTCCTCTAACTGAGGTGTAATAAACTTTTGTCTGGTTAGTTTCTAATATCCTATCTAAGAGGTAGCGAAACGGCAAAGCCAGTCCACGGAACCAGAGCCTAACTTTGACACGGTCCCGCGTCGTTCTCTATACACGGAGCCCGCGACCCGTGGCACCTTTATCAGCCGTCGCCCTACTACGTGCACACGGTAGTTTGACTAACACCGCGTGCGATACGCCACGGTACAAAGTCCAGCAAGTGCCGCACGTCCATCTACGACCCGCCGCAAATATACGTTAAGTAATCTCCGTGGCACCTTACTGATCGGATCGCTCGTCGTCTGTTCCACAACGCCGAACACACAGTTACGAACATTGTGCCTTTGTATATATATATTGATATTTGTCATTATTAGTTTACTATATTCTGTTTTTCTGATATTACATAAATATAGTGTTGTCGAAACGCCAATTAAATATTACAACGTTCACTTTTGAACCATTGACGTGTTGTGCTTTTCCTAGCATTATAACATCCCGCGAGTGCGGCAAAAACAAACCGCAACAACTTGTACAGTAGACATCACGCTAAGTTTTTTAAAACATCTTTAAGGCAACGAAACGGCGAAGCCAGTTCACGAATACCGTATAATAGAGTGATTATGTATAATATTTTAACCAACCAGTCAAAATTAACACTTTAAGATATTAATTTAATAAATGATCTATTGCTTTGTCATCATTTACTCAAACTTATTAACTTTCAATAATTGGGATAACATAAATTCACTTACTTCTTTCTTTCTTGCAAATTGCTGTGAGATGATTCGATAAATATTTCGATATGTATATATACACTTATAAGTGTTCGATTCGTACTTTGTCACAAAAATAAAAAATTAAAACAAATTCTTTTCGAATGTATATAATCAAGACGCATAAAAAAATAGCCGACAACAACACGGGGTTGTGGCTAACAATTGTTTTCTTATTTGAATTCGGCGAAAGCGAACTCTCATCACTCTCTCCCTAGTCTGAGAGGATTTCAGTGCTTTTTATAGTAAATGATAGTACCCCCAATCCAGGGATATTGTTGTCAGCGCTTTTAGTGATCTTTTTAGTTTACTGTATTTAATTATACATTACATGATTGTTATACTGAGATAGCATGTTTAACAATGGATAAATTGACATATATATATATAAATAATAAGAAATTGTGTTGAACAGTGTATATGTTATAACAGATAAGTTATTTGTTTGTTTACAAGTAATATAATATAAAGATTATAAATTTTTTATTAATAATTATCAATTACATTATATATGTATATGCCAAACAATTGGCCATATACGACACAGGACAGATTAAATAGTATTTTTAAAACTTAAATTATGTGTAACTCTGTCTCTTTTACAAATCTATGGTATGCTCGGCTGACACTTCGGAGGCATTTTGGGCGTCAAAAGGCTGTCGTCATAGGAAGGGAATAGAGAGAGTTTGGGGTGCAGTCGAAGACACATATACGTTTAAATTTTAAGAACGAAAGTAGGTAAATACAAAACATAAATTCATAAACAAACTCTTGAATTAATATAGAAAAATAAATGATCAGGTATTTTTTAATAGGCATGATTTAATGAGGAATTAGCTTAGTCGATATTAAAACAATCACCTCAAAACTTTTAAAAATAATATGCGTTGTCGCATAAAACTATTTATTGAGAATACAAGTCCTTAAAAAATTTAATTGAAAGAATGCTTGTCCAAGAAAAAATTGTAGACAATTATGTATACAAACAATTTATACTAGAATGTATAATGTTGATATTATCTGGAAATGTGACTAAAATTTTAAGAAGATTTAAATGTAAATTGAAAACGCTATGTGTCCTTAGTGCAAAATTATTAACATCATCATTCTGTGATTGTTAAATAAGCACTTAAAATTAACATTATATTTTTACTTTTTGCAGATGTTACCAGTTCGATTTTCATAAATACAATGTCCATTCAGATACACGAATATAACTTCTATTTGCAATTAAAAAAATTTTGACCTGAAGAAGTTAACTTAAGGAAAATCTCATACTGAACATTTGTGAGAACAAGTATATAAAATCCCTGTGCCAATAATATCAATTAAAAATAGATATTGGCCATCAAACTTTTCCGGATTATTCTTAAAATATCACGAGTATATCATCCGTATTATATCACTTAACAACCGTTCGGTTTAAAATATTCAAAGATGTAGATAAATTCATAGAATTCTACGTCATACAATCAAAGTGTTCATAAGAAAAAAATATATAGTTTGTGTTAAAATTAATTGTCAAATTAAATATTAAATTTCAATGGTTACACTAATAAAATATACACATACTAATATAAAATGTTATTACATATTATTATTTTTAATTAACTATGGAATATAATTTTAATTGAAAATCTTGAGAAAGAGTTGATGGTACTCTTGAACAATATCGATTTATCTTTAAGTACTTTGCACAACTAGTAAAGAAGTTCAAGATAATCAATGGTAGCTACTTAGCAGACCTATGATGGTAATTACTACAGTTTTGATGTCGACAGATTAATAAATGAGTTAAAAACTTAGTGACGTATAATAGAATGATAAATGGTCCATTTGCTAAGATAATTTTAGCTGTTAACCCGTAAATACTTACAGCTATTCTATGAAGATAAAAATAAAAGGAATAAAAATTTTCTATTAATTGTTCAATCATGCATATCTTTAAAAGACTATATAGATAAAATGCATCAGATCTAATTTATTAGGTTGGATTCGACCCAATACAATTTAACCACACTACAAACATAATATACTCATTAGAAATATCTGTAACTTGTTCTGCAATATCTGTCCGAAAAAATTTACTAACGACCTATCGAAATACTTTTAAAATAATTTACTAAAAAAAGTTGAATAATAAACTTAGAATTTTATTAATTACAGAATTATTTTATTTTTAATACAATAAAAAAATTGAATGACAAGAAAAGCATAAACTTAAAGTAGAATAACACACAATTTCTATAAAAACTGTACGTATCATTATGAAATATTTATCACTTGTTACAAGTGTAACAAAAAATAATAAGTTACCTCAAGAACTTATATAATATTAATCTAGTAAATTAATTAAAGTACGGCTACATAAAATTCATAGATCATGGTAGTTATAAGACTGACTCTGCTCTGGCCAGTATTCTGGTATTGCTTAATCGAAAAATGTATAATTAAACCATTCCTTTTGGCCGGTCTCAATAAACCACATTATCAATGATGTTTTGTTAATATAATTGTGAAATAATGCTTAAATCTATTTCAGGGGTACATAACACATTTGAAAATTTTAAACATACTTTTTTGATCTTTGAGAAAATAAATTTAATGTTTAATATTCTCATTAGAATATAAATTGCTATACCGTACACACAACAGTACCAAAATTACCTATTTATAGTTCCTTTATAACAGCAACATCAATCGACTACCTATGCAATGGGTATTTCCGGCTAATTTGTCTACAGGTTTTTGTCATATATTACTATATTATTATTTTCATGATAGCAGAACACAGTAGATTTTGAAAATGTGCATTTTATGGTTTCGACCAAGTCGAGGACGAGGAAAAGCGTTGACGCCTACATAAGCAATTTAAAGGGTGAGATCGTGTTAGTACCTACATTAAAGGGTACACCTTAAGTTAAAACAAAAAATATTTAAATAAAAAGTGTATAGCGCTGAATTATTATTCAGTTATTATATAATTATTCAGTCAACTGAATAATTTTTACATTTATATTACTATAGACCTCAAAAGAACAATTCTTTAAAATCACTCTTTGTATTTTATATTAATATTCAAAGGAAATCAATGCATTTAAAGACCATTGCTTGTTCTTAAAATTATATAACGTGTTTTTGTATACGTATTGATCAATATTATAAAGTATTTAATATTTTTACACAATTTATGTATACGTCCTTTAACTTTACAAAATTCACGACTGAATCTGTTTCTCTTAGAAGTTGTTTTTATATACGAGATTTTAAGGCTTTGAGATTTGATATATTTTAGAATTTGGCTAGTGTATTCAAAGGATTAGTCAAAACAAAGGCAATGTTTGCATCAACTGTGAGGTTATCGTAATATTATAAGATATTGAACATGATAAAAAGTGAATATTATTTGTAAAAGACGTAATATTTTACTGTAAGGTAAATTCAGTCAAAAAAAAAATTTGTCCAACTTAAAAAGACTAATTAGTTAGTTAAGATAATTAGAAGAAGATAGTTTAATCTTAAGATTAAGATTAAAGTATCTGAGTGGTTATTAATTAAAATAAAATTACAATGCATAGTTATTTTTACAAAACACATTACTAGTGATTTGAATCATAAATATTTCATATATTTATGCAATATTGTTAATATATATTTGCTATAAATTTTGTTAGTATAAAAGTTAAAATTAGAGAAGAGTGGGACAATTTGACACTGTTAAGCTTTGATTAAATATTTTAAAGATAGTATTCACTATAAAAATTCAAAATTTTGTAGAAATACTACATGATAAATTGAGACCAATTAAAAATGGTCTCATTAATTATTTTAAGAATTATTAATTAATTAGAAAAAAGTTTAATTCATCATCTTGCCTCCAGCCTAAGGTAGGATAATATTTTAAAGGGGCAATTTAACATACCTTATATTAATTTGGGTTATGCTTGAAAGAATTATTATATATGTACTCCCCAAATTAGAGGAAAAAATATGGCATATTTTAGATGTATACTTGTACATATAGTAGATTTTAATTGATTAAATAAAACTAGTTGTGTGATAAATTAAGTTCACTTAAAATACAGAAGACTGGTCTTGCTAATATTTTATATGTTCATTTTACGCGAACTTAATTCATCATTACAACTAATATTTCTTTAATCAATTCAAATTTAACTGTACCCAAGACTCCCCTATGCACCCATTTAAATTATGTTCGAATAATTTTTCATTGTTTGGTTAAAATATTTAAAAATATATCCATATAAAGTATCGAAACATTATTATATATTTTTTAAATCCAAGAAGATCATCTTGCTAAGTATCAACTTGCTTAGCTTTCACCTATATTAGTTATTTTAATAAACAATTGTATGGTAATGTCATTCATGTTTATATGAAACTATATAAAGATAAGGTATATTCCCAATGTATTAGCAGTAAATAGTTTCATTTCAATTTTTTTTGTGAACGAGATGTTTTAACGAACAAGTATATTATTACTTAAGAACTCGGTTGTATTCAAAATAATTTTGAAGTCAGCTAAAGGTCAAGAAGGGCTCTAAGAAATATAACGTATTAAGCTAAGAAATTTGAATTTGAATTTATTTGAACTTTTTAATATAGTTGCAAGTACTTTGATAGTTTTATGTTATACGTGATAATTATTTAACAAAGGAATAGTACACAAATTATTTTATGATCACTTAAGTAATAAAAAGAAACGTACACACTTACTTCACCTTACCTTACGTAAAATCTGAGATATTAATGGGTTGTCAAGCTACGAATCCAAAGACTTAAAGGGGGGCGGCAGTATTTGTTTAGTCAACCACCCGATCTTAGTAAAGCGTTATAAAAGCTAATTTATGAAGGTTTGATGGGGTACGTTTAAATGTGGGGAGAAACCACACATTCATAGTAAATAATAGAGATACACTATAGGGTTAATATGAACTTTCTAAATTTGACCGCAACGTAGATACAACAAAAGCTTTGTTTTTTTGAGATGAATACGTGTTAGTGTATACTATGCATAACAAAAGATCGAGGAGATGTTTTTGTCTCCTACCAGTTATCTAAAGTAATACATATGTAAATAAAGTTTTTCCTTTATTATTTGTGTTTTAATATACTCGGTAAATATGGGAATAGAAAATAATTTATTTTAAGTAATATTGCTACGACAATAATACTTTGTACTTTACTAAATCATTATTTTGTTCAGTGTAATACGCTATATTGTTACAAAAAAAAACGGAACAAGACTGAAAGTGTCTTGTTTTATTTGTAAATTATCTTCATTATATTATAACCTATATAAACAATTTATAAAATTATTTTCAATTATTTATTGAACTTAATTTTGCATATAATTTAGACTAGAATCAGTTCGATTAAAATTCAGGTGTAATTTACTTTAATTGTTCTAAATTTGGTATGGTAATTTTTTTTAAGATTCAGTTTGAAATTAAATGTTAGAATTTGTTATGTTATAAGTGAAAAATTAATTACTGATTGACAAAGAATATTACTATTTTAATGGGCTATTTCTGATTTTTAAATAAATATTTACCCCCCAGGGGGGCACTATGTATTTAGTGCTACGGGCTTAGCGGACCCGGGGCCCCGAGCTATGGGCTGACTTTAGTTAGTTGGCTCAAACTGGTCCTCCGGGTTGGGGGTTTGAGCGACGGGCTAACAACCCGTCCTCTTTAAAAACAAAACTCTTGTTAAGAAACTTCAACCAAAGCCTCGGATTGTGGATAAAAATGGATCACGGAATGGAAATAGGAACCGGAAAAATTTGGAGTTACGGATTGGAACTTGGAATATAAGAACTTTATTTAAACCAGGCGCCTTGAAATGTATTATTGATGAAATCACTAGATACAAAATCCCCATAGTAGCCATACAGGAGGTTCGATGGCTTAATAGTGGTAATATACAAAGTGGCAACTCAATAATATTCTACAGCGGTCTACAAACTGGTAGACACGAGAAAGGAGTTGGTTTTGTGATTGATAAAGCAGTGATGACTCAAGTTAAAACATTTGTGCCAGTGAATGAACGCATCTGCTACCTACGAATATCTCACCAGAAACTAGATTTAATAATATTGAACTGCTATGCGCCGACTGAAAATGCAGACGACGAGGAAAAAAATAGTTTCTATGATACTTTAGAAAGAACTTTTGACGCATTGCCTAAAAATTGTATTAGGTTAATTGTTGGGGATTTAAATGCTCAAGTTGGTAGAGAAACATCCTTTGGACAAACGATCGGTAAAGAGAGCTGGCATGCTACCACAAATGACAATGGTCACAAAATAGTTGATTTTTGCTCTTCAAAAGACCTCATAATTAGCAGCACTTATTTCCCAAGAAAAAATATTTATAAACATACATGGTCTGCTCCAGATGGGAAAACAAAAAGTCAAATTGACCATGTCATCATAGACAAGAGGCACAAAACGTCAATTCGTAACATTAGAAGTTACAGAGGAGCCGATGGAGATACAGACCATTATTTAGTTGTTGCAACGTTCGCACTAAAGCTATCAGTAAAATGGAGGAGTAAGATACATACAGGAAAGAATAACAAACTTGACATAGAAAAAATTAGGAATTCAAAGGAGATAGATACATACCAAAGAGAGATATCTGAAAATCTCAGAAAATATAATCTTGCAGAACATGAATCGGATAACATAACATTGTGGTCAAAGACAAAAGAATCTCTAACAAAAGCTGCTGAGAGATTTCGAGGTAAGCACATTAAACAAAATAAAAATCATTGGTATAACTTGGAGTGCCAAGTTGCGATTAACAAGCGAAGTTTAGCTAGACAAAATATGATACTGAATCCTACACCAGAAAACTTTAATGAATACTCAAAGCTTAGAACTGTAGCCAACAAAGTAATTAGACAACAGAAACGCTCAATGGAAAAAAAAGTTTTAGAAGATATCGAATTATATAAGAAAGAACCGAGACTGTTTTTCAAGAAGTGTAGGTCGGTTAAGGAAGGATTTAAAGCACGTATTAATTTCATCACAGACAAAAGTGGTAATATAATTTCAGAACCTAGCGAGATTGTAATCAAATTTCAAGAATTTTTCGAAGAACTCCTAAATAACAAAAATAACCGCATCGGAAGTAACAATAATGAAAAGTACGAAGAATTAGTGTATCATACAGCAGAACCTGAACTTCTAGCACCAAGTATCGAGGAGATTGAAATAATCATTAAATCACTAAAGAATAATAAATCTCCAGGGGATGATAACATAAATTCTGAACTACTAAAAATTGCAGGAAAAGATGTACTAATTAACCTACACCAAATTATAACGAATATATGGAACACCGAACAAATAGAGCAGGAATGGTCGTCATCAATTATTTGCCCAATTTTTAAGAAAGGGGACCCAACAAAAGTTGATAATTATCGAGGTATTTCGTTATTAGACACTGCGTATAAGGTGCTCTCAATAGCTATCTTACGAAGGATAGAAGCATTCGCTTTTGACATAGTAGGAAAATATCAATGCGGCTTCACAAAAGGAAGATCCACCAGTGACCATATCTTTACGCTCAGACAAACAATGGAAAAGTATTATGAGTTTGACAAAGACTTACACATGATATTTATAGATTTTAAACAAGCGTACGATAGCATCGACAGAGAACAACTATGGATAGCATTACAGAATTTTGGGTTGCCCAAAAAACTTGTAAATCTAGTTAAAAGCTGCAATTCTAATGCTACATGCAAAGTGCGTTTCTTGGGAAGGGAGTCAGGGGACTTCGAAGTCAAGTCTGGTTTAAGACAAGGGGATGCGCTATCCCCGATTCTATTCAATATAGCATTGGAAAGAATAGTGAGAGATATGAATGAAACCCGAGAAATGGATTTAAATGGTAAGGGAACATTGCTAGCATATGCTGACGACATTGTCATTCTTGGAGACTCTCAAGTCGAAGTAGAAGAAAGTACAAATAAATTAATTAAGTCTAGTAAAAGAATGGGCCTCAATATAAATGAGAGCAAGACAAAATATATGATCATGAGCAGGCGTCCAAGAATTTTACAGAATCTCTCCGTAGATGAATATACATTTGAGCAAGTAGAAGACTTTAAATACTTGGGGGTTAATTTGAATAATAGGAATGATATGCATAACGAAATAAGGTTGAGGCTGAATGCGGCAAATCGAGGATATTATGCAATGAGCAAAATATTCAGTTCTAAACTTCTCTCCAGAGAAACTAAGAAAAAGCTATATATTTCCTACTTATGGCCCATAGTAATGTATGGTTGTGAAACGTGGTCAACAACTAAAGGGGACGAGACAAAGCTACTAACATTTGAGCGAAAGGTTCTTAGAAGAATATATGGTCCCATATATAATACGGAAACAGGTCAATATGAAAGGAGAACTAATGCAGATATTGAAAGAATCTTTAACGGACCAAATATCCAAAAATATCTTGTATCAAAAAGATTGGAATGGGCCGGACACATATGGCGAGATAAGGACAGTCTAATGAGACAAGTTTTGGTATCTAAACTAAATAAAACACGCCCCAGAGGAAGACCACGTCAGCGTTGGCTGGATCGGATAAAGAAAGATTTAANATACATTCGTAATATTTAAAATATGCTGGAATGATGATAAGTTTTCCCATTATATACTCCTACTTAGATTGCGTAGCAGTAAACTCTGTCTGTTGCAGAAATTGATAAATGACTGTAATAAAGAGGCAGTTTTGTCAGTAGCAGTGTTTTTACCCTTTTCTTTTTTTTAATTTATTTTAATTATTTATGAAGCTATGTTTTTAAAACAGGAATTAAAATATTTTTTATAGGAGTCTATATCATATATTTTTCATTTTTGATGTTGAAAATTATTTATATAAATTAGAATTTCATATAAATTGTATTTAAGGAAAATAACTTATATTTTATAAAATACAAACTCTTTTTTGTATAAAGTAATATAACAATATTTATTTTAAGTTGTCAATTAAAAGTGATGATTTAACATTTAAAAATCAAATGGCTTATGTTAAAAAAATTACTGGGATGGTAACTAGGATAGTCCGAAATAAATATTTTTATTTTAAATATTTACTGTATTACTATAGTAGCTTTCTATGGGTATAAAAATTTACAAATAATTTTTTTTCAATCAACTATTTGCGTCTAAATATTTTTTAAAAATTTGGATTTAAAGGATAAAATTAATCATTAATTTGGATTTCTTAATACCGAAAACAGCAATAAACAGTTTCAATAATCCATGTAATATTTTTTGATAGTTATCAATTAAAATTATTCCACGCCGTCGACTAAAAATGTACAATAGTAAACTTGCGTTGAATATAAAACTAACAAGATTACATGAATTATACTTTATAATTAATAATTATTAATGATAAGATAACCGTATGTTGGATAATAACCAAATACCAAACTTTAACATTCTGTAATACATGATCGGATAAAAAATTTATAAGAACATAATTATTTGTAATTTTTTTTCTCTATCATATTATCAATAAAGAGTTCTGAGCTTAACTTATTGAATTTTCATATGTGATTTCGACTGGACTTTTTCTTGTGGAGTATGATAATAGGTGAAGTTTGTGAGTTGCTATCAGGCCTGTGCTGACAAGTCTTTCATTCCTTTTTCAAAGATAAGATTTGATAAGCAAAAAAAAACCATAAATATTTAAAATAATAAATTAAAAATATAAATATTTATTATAGTTACACATACTATAGTATGTGCTATTAGCACTATTGATGGTAGCCTTGTTTCTAAAAATGGGGCTCACGTATTGAAAAATATAAGTTAAGATTATTTATTCCTAAATAAATGAAAAAAAACTATTATTACAGTGTAATTTGGACCATATAATTTTTCTACTTATAAAAATAAAAATGTTTAAACATTTCTGATAAAATGTGTACTTACTTAAAATAAACACTCTGTATAATGTTTCCTTGTTTGCAAAACTAAAAATAAATTCTTTTAACTGCAAATTTTAGCACATTTAATTTGAAAAACACAAAGAATTATTTAAATTTAATGTAAACTATCATCACATAATATTTTATATAGATTTTCAGTTAGAGACTAATTTTTATTTAAAATTTATACTCTGTGTAGATATTAAGGAATTAAAATAACTAAATTTAATACGATTTTGAATTATGTTACAAAACTAAATAATAATTAAGAATAATTTTAAAATTTAACAAGACATAAATTATTTCTTAAATTAGACACGTACAATATATACTATTGTTTAATTTATGTAATGTACACATTTTTTTAATGTTTATTATAGTTCATTCAAGATGACTTCCCTAAGATTTGAATGATAACTAGAGACTCAAAATCTTGTTATTTAGCTACTTTTAGTTAATTCATGATTAATTTCAATGTACATGAAAGTTAAAATAACACAAGATAACAAATATTAAAAAATGTTCTCTTGTCGATAATATTTAGATTAATTCTATATGAAATTTTGATACTGATTCTGAATCTAGTTTCGGATTTTTTTCCATCACAATTTTTTTTTTTTTTTTTTGTTTTGAAGGGTAATTTTTGATTGAAAGAATGTCTATACAAATTGTTCAAAAAGGAATGAGCCAATTTACCAAAATTGAAAACAATAGAAACTCTTTTCTTTACTTACTGAACACTTGTATTTGTTACTAAGGTTAAGCAATGGTATGAACTGATTTCCTATTTCAGCCAAAATTGGCCATATTGGAAAATCGGAAAGTAGCTACTCTAAATAAACACATTGTATGTATTTCAATATTCTGAATTAAAATGTGTAAGATATTTTACTAACATGCTACTAATAGAAATTCACAAATAATTAATTTTAATAATTCATACATGGTTACTTTATGAAAAAATATTCCGAATTTATATTGAAATAGTAATATTTTCAATTGTGTAAATAAATTAAAAATTACTTTAAAACTACCTTGTGTAATTGCACATTTATAAGTTAGAATATGCACTATCTATGCAAGTAGATAAATTTTTATCAAAATTAAAAAAATTACTTGCAAAATGTATTTTAAATACCACCATTTTTGTAGTTTATGTATGTGCTTTAATGTAATAGTTATTTTTCAATTATTAGTCGTTTCTTTTGATGCTTATCCCGGTATTGAAGTAAGCTACACATATATTATCAAGAAATTCAGTATACAGAGTGTTCAAAAATTAAGGGCACAGATCAATTGTTATAAACGACGAGAACTATAGAAACATTTTTTTTTACTAACTGTACACCTTACATACTAGTTGTTCAGTAAGTAAAGAAATGGGTAATTTTTTTCAAACTATGAAATCAATAGAAATTTGTTTCCTTACTTACTGAACACTTTATATCACTAAAATTATAAAAATTAAAGTTTCTCTTGTACATTTATAATTTTTGTTTAAAAACGAATATGAAAATTATAAACTAATATCATTTAAAATATTAGGTATAAAACATAAAAATAAAAACATTTTTAGGAGCCCAATTATCAAACTACGTTTAACGAGGAATTCTTGGAAGCTCTGACTATAATAAATGATGACATGTCAAAGTGGGCATTTCAAGAAAATGAAGACGAAATTTTTGTTTCTTCATTTGATGAGATTGATATTTACTTACTGACTCAACCGTATAAAAAGAATTGGTATTTCTTAAAAAAAAAAGTTGCAAGCTTAGAGAAACTTGAGGAAATTTTAGATTCGGTAGAATGTTATCACACTTTACTTTGCTTATATATTTTAAAAAATATTAAAAACGATATCAAAATTAAAATTTCAAATCCCAAACACGAGTTTAATATAAGATTTGAAACTTTTAGGAAATATCTCTCTCTTATGATTTCTTTATTTGTTCGGGGTCGATTTTTTCTTAACCCTTGGCAATTAAAATTGTTAAAAAAAATTAAAAAAATGGCAATAATTGAACAGCTAAATAAAGACATGATAACCGAAGAAAATATAACTTACTTCTATGATACTGAACTATTTACTTCTATATATAAATTTACCGAACAGTGTCAATTTAAACAGTATTTACCGGAATCTTTAACTTTATCAGATATTGAACAAAGCCAACCTAACTTACAAAGTACTTCTCATAATGAAGATAAATTAAGCAAATACGTAATGAAACTGTTAAATATATTGAATGTCCATTGCATACAAATTATGGAATCATACGCCGAAGCGTTATCGCTAGATGGTCAGTATACAATTTAACTTTTTTAATGATTCGATAAGATTTTCTATTATTTGATAGTAAATTATAAAGGACAATTAAAATTTGAATGATTTTTATAAATATTTAATCTGTTTAAAAAAGATGCTAGTATTTTATTTATTATCAATTTTGTAAAAACAAAAACAAATCTGTTCTAAAGAGTTAAGTTAACGTAAAATTTTCATACAATAGTATATTTTTAGGACTATGCATATGACTACTTACGAAAAGTGTTTAATTCAAATATACTACAGGGAGGTTTTAATTTCTTTGACACTTTGATAGCCTTCCGACCATTTCACAGTGAAAGTGATAATATAGCTATTTTTAACATTTGTCACGATGTTTAGTCTAATAGAAAGTTGAAAATATTTTCATTATAGACCATAAAATTATATTTTTGTAGTAATTTTATTAAAATATAACAAAACAATTTCTTCTAGTTGTATCAATGTACGCAACTTTTGTTGAACTTTTTTTTATTAAGGATCAAATTTCTTTTAGTAATTAATTTACAAAATGTTAATTTTAATAACTTAAACAAATATTTTAGGAGAGCCAGGATTCCATTTAGGTAACATTTCTAGGTTTTTTCGTTCTGCACTACAATCGTCAGTTCTTAAAAGAAGACGTTAAAATTGAATATTATTTTTATTCAAACTTCAATAAATGAATATATATGTATAATCTTAAATTGAAAACTTCTAACTTTCTATTGAAAATAGTGGCATTAAGTTACGAAGTTTGAAAAAAATTTAAACTGTATTTTGATATTTTATAATCTGTACTCACAAAAAGTGAGTATGTAGCGTGGACGGAGTACACATACACAAGTACAAACTGTAGTCACTCGCGTATTAAAATATTTGTAAATAAATATTTATCCTAAAGTCGTTATCGATCTACATTTTTTGAAAAAAGAGGCAAAAAGGTGGTTATTTTAGAATTCCGAAAAAAATATATATTTATTTTTTTCTCTTTTGATGCAAATAATAATAAAAAAAAATTTAGTTTCGTCTAAATTAAAAAATTAAAAAAAAATAAATACAGTAAAATGATTGTTGAATGAAAAGCCATTGGATTTGTCATATAAATAAAATTATATATTGTTCTATATAGCACAGTTTAGGGTAGGGAGAATTGATTTAGCAACCCCCAAAAACGTATACTAATTTAGCCTATGACTATATGTTTCCTTTATTATATGTTGTAGTATATAAAAATATAGTTGATGATAATAAATCAAACAATGTCTCGTTAACACGTGAAGAATTTGAAGAAAAAAAACGAATCATTTTTAATTTAATTAAAGTTAACAAATCAGAAATTGAAGCCTTACAAAAAGATTCATACACTTATTATAAAAATGACTTATGGAATAAAAATCGTGGTTTAAGATTGAATACCAAAAAATTTGGAAAAATATGTAAAATGAAATATACAGCGTCAATAAAAAATGCATTGAAACAAGTTTTTTATCATTTAAAAATTAATAATGATGATTTAATGAAAACAAGAAAAGAAATGTAGGTAACCTTTACTGGTATTTCTCATTTATTCATACGTATATGGTATCATGGCGTCCAATTGGACCCCGAAATTTTTTAATGGTTTCTAATAATAAAATTTTTTTTTAAACGTTGAAACTATTTTAAATTTGTTCATAAACATATAATGCATCAATTAACAACTTAAAAAAATTTTTTAGTCTTCTTTTGTTCATTTCGTAAAAAATGAAAAAAAAATGATTTTATTAACACTTAATTTTAAATATAGCTTATTTTTTTTATAATTAATTGATTAGATTCTATGAAAAACTTAATTTTTATGTTATTTGCAAGCATATTAAAAATATTAAAAATTAACTAAAATTTAATTCATTTTGTCGGGTTGATTTTGGTAATAATTTTCAATCAAAATTTGATTTATATTTTACCTTTACTTTTGGCATTGGCAATAAACAATAATTGTTTGTTGCCAATTAAATAATTATTATTTTTGATGAGTGTATTTGACAGTTATGAGCATTGCATTTAGAACATACTAATTTAGTTTTTTTATCTTTGGATATTGGACAAATTGAACACCTTTTTTTGGTAGATGAACCTTGTTCAACTCTTGGTTCAGATGTGTTCGTATTTTCTTTTTCTAGAATTTTTTTTATTGCTGTAGAAATATTTCGAGGCAAATTGTGCATTTGAGTTCTCTGTTCAAGATCTTCTAAAATCAAAAATGTTCTAACTTTCACTATAAACTACTGACGAGTTTTTTTTGTGTTTGGATTTGAACTTAAATATATTATTGGAACATTTGTCATAGAAATATTCATCATCACATAAAACACTGCTAGTGGTCATCATCTTGTACGGCGTCCAACGTTGTACCCAGAACATTTTTGGTCTAATGTATCTTCATCACTTTTTTATGAATTATAAAACTCAATTATTTCTGGTTTTTCACTATTATGATCAATATCTTTGCCGTGGTGCATAGACAAAATCAGAACAACATTTTAATTTTTTTTTCGGAATGTAAGAAACTATTGATCTATCTGACTGAAAACCTAATAGCGAATCACTCTGAGGTCTACTTTATGTGGTTTGTTAATTTTACCTTTACTGATCACTCCTAGTACATGAGCTATAATAAAATGTCATTGTGTGTGTTATCGAGCAGGTACATCTGTAGCCCACTTACATCTATTTTTACCATAATAAAAACGTAAACTTCTTGCCTGAGTATCTGGAGAACTACTGTCACCGTCATCTTCAATATTGACATCGTCATCACCACTACTATTTTTGAACTCAGACTCGGTTAAATTATCACTAATAATGCTTGAACTATCACTTAAATCACCATCAGAATCAATATCTAAAAGGTTTTCAATATCATTTAAAACGGCCATTTCGAACTAAAAAAACCCAGCACAGGGGGGTCGCGGCACAGTGGTGACGTGGCATAGTTGGATCAAGTATAATGATATCTGACAGTGATTAAAATCACTATCAAAAAAAAAACGCTTCGATGCAAATCTTTAGATAGTGTTTAATTTTAAAAAATTGGTGGATTATTCCAAAAGCTTCATAAACTGCTAGTTCCTTATTAATATCCTGATTAAGACAAAGTATGTCGAATAAAAAAGAGATTATTAGAAAATAGTATTTCCCATAAAAAAATTATATTGATCAATACACTTTTCAATAAGTTATAGCATTATAATGTTAAAAATGTAAAAAATAAAATAGAGAATTTTCACACAATAATAGCATTTGGTAGCCATTTTCACCTTGAAGATAAAATAAAGTCCGAAATTTTTTTTTTCCATTATAAAGTATATTACATTAGCTTTAATTTAAGATATATATAAAAGTGTCAGACCTTCCGGAACACTTTCAAAAGTTACGTTGAAAAAGTTCTACTTTCTATATGCATTTTTATGTTTTGAATCCCCCCTGTATTTAGGGAAATGGTCCGATTTAAAAAAACAGTATGTCGAATGAAAGATCTATATAAATACTACTTCTCATAAAAAAATTGTAATGATTCATACATTTTTCAAAAAGTTATAGCATAATAAAGTTAAAAATGGAAAATACAAAATCGAAAATTTTCACACAAAAATAGCATTCGGTAGCCATTTTCACCATGAAGATAAGATAAAGTCCGAAATTTTTTTTTTTCATGATAAAGCATATTACATTAGCTTTAATTTAAGATATATATAAAAGTGTCAGACCTTCCGGAACATTTTCAAAATTTAAGTTAAAAAAATTAATTTTTTGTGAAAAAGTTGTCATTTTAAATCCCCCCTTGTGGGCAGGTTAAGGGTTAAATTTATGAAAAAAATATACCAAATGAAAGGTAATGATATTATGCATCTATATAAAAAAGAATTATATTGATATGTTTATTTTTGAAAAAGTTATGGCACTTTTAAGTAAAAAAAATTTAGAAAATTAGTGATTTTTAAATTTGTAATTTTTTTGGAGGTTTCCCCCTTTTACGGGGAACGAGGGAATTTTTTTCAATATTTAAGGGTAATGTCTTCGACTAGATACGATTTGTGATCTTTTGACATATCATTGAAAGAAATCGGTTCGGTGAGAGCTGAGAAAAAGTGGTAACAGACACAAAAAAAAAACACATCTTAGAAAAACCAATACCTTCTCAGCTTCGCATCGAAGCTAAAAGACTCAACGTTTTTATTATCAAAAAAAAAAAAAATCATACACATTTAGAATAATGGGGTAATATCGAATCCCGTTGCCATGATAACTCATTATACCTCATAACACAATCATGTTATAACAAATATTTTCGATGTATACCATACTGAAATACATGATTAAAGAATACAAGGAGGTTAGAAATTAATTGACAACATTCATTAATGTTATCATCAAAAAGTAATTTTATCGTGGTATTTTTGGACCCCACGATACCAGTTAACAGTTTTTTAACTTAGAAATAATATTTGTGAGCTCATAACTTAAATTAAATTATAACGTAACTTTAATGAAGTTACAATTGGTCGATTTTTGACTTTGCTGTTAATATCAATTAATTTTTTAATTAGTAATCTAGGCATCACAAATGTCATCCAATGGAAATATTTTATTCCCTAGTTGATTTCCAGGTAACGTTATAGAAAAATAATGATAATGATACGTTTAAAATGTTTTATCATTAATTGTAAGTGATCATCTTCTTAGTCTTTATCTCAGCTATTTGGGGTCGGCTCTATCTTACAATGATTTGACAAAATTCATTCGTCGTCTGTCGAGCTAACACAACCTCATTATGGCTAAGGGAGATGATAAGTTATATGTCACTGTTGAAGTTCTCGTATGGTCACCTATTCGGGAACTTACAGCAAATAGTGCTAAGGTGGCAACTGAATGATTCACTGCGCTACAACACTATATGACACAGTGGATCATTAGTATTAATTGTAATTTTTAACAATAATTGTAAGTATTTTTTTAAATAAAATTTTATCTTAAATGAAAAAAACAGAGCATGTTACCAGTACGCGCGGATTAGATGAAACTTCGTTATGAAGGTATTGCGTGAAAATTGTATCTATTGTGGTTCTTTAACATTTTTTTATGCACAATTGAAATAATTTGAAATTAAATTATTTATTACATTTGAAATAAAATTACTTTAATTTTTGAAAATATAGTGCTAAACTATAATATTTAATATACTTTAACAGCCGACCATGGTCGACCGTGACACTCGATAATCTGTTTTTTTTTTGGACTTTCTGTAAAAAAGTTCCACTTCAAAAATACTTGAGTTGTAGTTTGCCTTTAAGCTTTTGTTATACTATAACTGATTTTTTATTTATTGAAAATATTTTTTGTTCCATACTGAAAATTCATTAAAAATACACCAATTAATAGTATACGATTAGTTTACTTTATAAAAAAGCGTTTTAACTACATTTTAGTTAAAAATATTTAAAATTTATATTTATATTTATATTATTTAGAGAATCAAATATTGGTAAACAGTATGGTATAAAAAATGAAATCGTAGCAAAAGAAGATTTTAAAAAAATTACTGGGAAAACGATAAAACCCTGTGGAGTATTTATCGATGAAAAATTTAATTTTTTGATCGCCCGTCCAGATGGTTTAGTTGGTGATGATGCGATCATTGAAATTAAGTGTCCTTATAAGATTCGTAATTGCTCACCTGAAGAAGCTGCTATTAGTTCTAAATTAAGATATTTAATATATATGAATTCAAAGATAACATTAAATAAGAGTTGTGATGAGTATTATCAAGTACAAGGTCAACTACACATAACAAAAAGAAAATTGTGTTATTTTGTGGTTTGGACAAATAAAGGTACCTATTTTTTTTAACATAGAGAATTATTTTAAACTTAAAACACATTTTTAGGACTATCTGTTGCAAAAGTTTTAAGAGACGATACATTTTGGAAAGAAAAAATGGAAAAAAAATTGATTGATTTTTATATGGATCACATGATTCCAAAAATAATACAATTGGATTTAATTTAATTATTTTAAATCTAAAAAATATATATATTTAAAATCTTTGAATTGTGGGATTTTTTTTTTTGATTTGTTAAAATCTGTGTAACCTTACTGTGATATAGTGGTCTAGTATAGGTTACTTTGATTGAAAAAAAAAGAGACGTTAGGTGACTTCTATAAGTAATCTAAGTAGTCTTCTATAAGAAATCGTTTCTGAAGTCAAAAATCGTGTAGTTTAGGGTAAAGATGGTAGATTTTTTTTTATTTGTTTTAAACACACTACGAAGCGTTTTACGACAGTGGTTTAAATCACTGTTACATATTAATTAATACTAATCTAAAAAAAATGCCTCAATTTCACTATGTTGCATCCTTTTTCTGAAATTTTTTTTCAGAATAATACCTTTTCATTACTACACTTTAATTACTAAAATTATGATATTAAAATATCTAGTTTTAGTATAAAAACTTACATCTAAAAAGCTTAAAAATGTTGAAGGTTTTATTAGATTACACTTCTAGAGTGAGCCACCTATAATCAAAATTGTAGAAGTTAGCCAGATAGTTATCACTGTGCATTTCACAAATATTTAAAAACACACATAAGTGTTTGACGTGTTACGATGAAAAAAATCCATATAATTTTTATAACCTAAAATAATAATTATCTTTGTAAGAATTTTAAAGAAACAAATATTATTTTGAATTACGTATTAAGAGAATCCATTTTAAAAGAATTTTATGTTATAAGTTGTACTATAAAATTTATATAATATAAGCATTTTTTAATATAATATAATTATATTGTAAATTGTGCTTTGAATACTATTAAAACCAATCTACTCTCAAAAATATATGTACTTGTTATAATCTAATGACACATAAAATTAAGATGTTAAAAGACTAAAGTCATTTATATTTATAAATGTATACCATTCTTACAGCGTCATTTTGTAATGTAATTGACATTTTTCTAATTAATCGTAAATAAATAGTAGTTTATTCAAAATATTTTTCTTTTATTAATAATTATCTCCATTACTGAATTAAATATAAAACTAATTTCTAATACCTTTATTTCTGGTCATTTATATTTTATTTACAACTATATGCTCATTTAAAGTTAGCATTTACATGAAATTTTAATATTTAAAAATAAATACAGTTTAAATTAAAATGTTAAAGCCATAATTATAAATACGTGTTTGGTTTAAATTGATTAATAATCTTAGTAATTAAATAAAAGTTAAAACTTATAATAATTATAATCTGAATATTCCGATTATTTATTACACAATGGGATTATTTATTACAATATTAATAATATAATATTACAAAATTATTTATTACAATGGGAGAAATAACATATTTATCAAAAAAAAATTAATATCAATAAAAATTTTACTACTATGTAAGAAAATTGTTGTGATTTTTTTTAGTAATTTTTTAATTTAAATTCAATGTTAAGGTTTTATTTCAATACGAAGCTGAGAAGGTATTAATTTTACTATAATGTGTTTTTTTTTTGTTACCACTCATTCTCAGCTCTCATATGAACATACATCAAAAGATCACAAATTGTATCTACTCAAAAATTGAAAAAAATTCCCTTATCAACTCAACCTTATATACTTTAAATTATAGCTTATAAAATAAACTTTATTTTGAAAAAAAAATATTTGACCTCTGACTTGACTTAGTAATGAAAACACACATTAAAATTAAAGAATACGTACGATTTTTGTGAAAAAATTCTCGATTTTATATTTTTAAATTTATATTGCTCTAACTCTTTGAAAAATATATGAATTAATAGATTTTTTTTTTTTATAAATACTTTTTGTATACCCAATAATCCGACATATATATTTTTTTTTAATTGGATCCTTTCCCTTCATACAAGGTGAGTTAAAAATTCAAACATGCATATAGAAACTAGGACTCTTTCAACTTAACTTTTGAAAATATTCCGGAAATACTGACACTTTTAAATATATCTTAAATTAAAGCATATGTAATATACTTTAATTTAAAAAAAAAATTGACTTCTGGATTTATCTTCATGGTGAAAATGGCTGCGGTATTCAAAAATAAGTTTTGTATTTTATTATATTTTAAAATACCCGTTAAGTGGAGTACACTAATTTTCATAAATATTATATAAATCTCATTAACATAGCATAGAAAGATAAACTTATTTAATTTTTTTTTATTTCAAGAAAAAAAAATTAAAATTTGAATTAGATTAAATTTATCACGAACAAATGCGATGTACAGTTGACGAATCGGCAACATTTGTGTTTTTCACACTTGGACTACAAGGTTTGAACCTGCCTAGCCTATGAAAATGATATTTTTGTGTTTTAGCTACGATGCGAAGCTGAGAAGGTATTAACTATGATGTGATTTTTTTTTGGTGTCACTTTTCTTAGCTCTCACCGTACCAATTTCTCTCAACGATACGCCAAAAGATCACAAATTGTAACTAGTCGAAGACATTACCCTCAAAAATTTCTCTCGTTCTCCGTAAATGGGATAAATCTCCAAAAAAATTACGAATTTTAAAAAATCGTTAATTTTTGACATTTTTAAAAATTTTTTTCACTTAAAATTGCCATTACTT
Source organism: Daktulosphaira vitifoliae (assembly GCF_025091365.1). Classification (NCBI taxonomy): domain Eukaryota; kingdom Metazoa; phylum Arthropoda; class Insecta; order Hemiptera; family Phylloxeridae; genus Daktulosphaira; species Daktulosphaira vitifoliae. Next base: position 51,932,658 of record NW_026099572.1, read on the forward strand.
TTTTAAAAATGACAAAATAGATACAATTTTTTATATAGATACATGAGGTATTTGCCTATCATTTTATATATATTTTTTATAAATTTGACCCTTTACCTGCCGATATGGAGGATTCAATATGACAACTTATTCACAAAAAATGATATTTTTCAACTTAACTTTTCAAAGTGTTCCGGATACTCTTGAAAAAATGTTGAATCCCCTCATGTGAATTTATTCGCTATGATAAATATTTATTCATATATTACACTTCTAAATCAAAAAACTACTAATCAGAAATAATGAAGGAAATAGAAATTCTTGATGTTTTTGGTATAATCCACCAACTTCTTAAAATTAAACACTATCTACAGATTTGCATCAAAGCATATCTTATGATTGTAATTTTAATCAATGTCAGATATCGTTTATACTTATCCCAACTATGCCACGTCCATACTGTAATGCGATCCCACTGAGAACCGTTTTTTATTTTTGAGATAAATCAAAGAGGACTTTTCTATCAACTTCGATCAATTTTACTTTGATATTGCACATCAATTGTTTATATTTATCTTAATTTTTTTGTCTTATTTTTCTGTTAGTCAATTAGATGATTGGTATGACACCATTTTGACGCAATTTTCAGTTGATCATATTTATGCAAAGGAAACTGTTAATAGGTTTTTAGCATAGTTAAGTTCAAAATTATTTCTGAATTAATTATATTAAATATATAAAATTAAGATTAAAACATAAATTAAAATAAATTTTGTAAATAATCTTATATTATGTTTTATATTATCAAAACAATACATTACAATTAGATTAAATATTATATTTGGATATAAAAATATGATTTTTGCACGTTGGCATTTTTGTTACTATCTATATAAAAAATACAATCTATAAAATATACTTTTTAAGTTGATTATTAAGTATAAAGATTTAGTTTCACTGTTACGATATCATGGAAAATTATAGTCAATCGTTCAATAAATTGTCACAATACAGTATCAGTGCTTAAAATATCAATAACATAAACTGCACAACACTATTTTCTGAGAGAAACGATATTTTTCATTAATCTATGTCAAAATAGTGATACAGTGTTTGAACAGCTGTATGAATTATATTCCAATATTAATCAATGACAATAGAATAACGATAAAAAATATTCTAAATTAATATATTGTATTATTAAATTTTGTTTCGAATTAGATATTATTTTGGTAAAACATTTTCAAGCCAAATCATTGAAATAATTATTTAAACATGATATTTACAGATATTCTATAATCAAAAAATTTAATTACCTCTTGTATATTCTACTAATATAATTCCACACGAGTACGTTTAATCTAAAAAAATTGTCTTCGGGTACCTCTAATAATTAATACATTTTTAGAAACCATCAATATGTATGTTGAATATTGCAATTATAGTTTTCAAAATCTTGGTCGCAATGAATACAAATAAAATAAAAATTTAATAATTTATGTTTCTGACAAATTATAGTTTTAATTAAATTGTAATAATTCATTTTTTGACAAGTGAGATGTCCATTATAATGATTTATGTGGTACATTTCTTTATCAAACAATAAAATATAAATCCGTGTACGTCAAATAAATGTTGACCAAATTTAAACAACATATTTTAAAAAATATACAATTATGGTCAGTATTTCAATATAAGCTTCCAATTTTTATCGATAAAGACCATTCAAAACATTACCATGGCTTCTATCAGGATATCGTGTCTCCTGATGGGACTGCTCACAGTCTTGTAAGTATTCGATTGGGTTCTTTAGAAATTTTAATAATCGCTTATAAGTAGATATTTTTTAAGTTAATTTAAATTGTTGTGTCTTAATTAATTAATAAAATAAAAATTTAATTTTTTTTTAATTGACGGATAATCTAACCAAGCTAATAAGACAGGAACAATCAATGTATGCTATAATTAATTTGATATTCATTCACAAATTCTACATTTTATTGAAACGAAGATTTTTCTATCTTTTTGTTATTATTAACCATTCATTTTCGATTAAAAGCTTATCTTTTTTTTTACAGGGAACAAAAATGTACATATAGTGGATTTTATAATTATCATTTTATACTTAAAGAATCATTTAATACAACCAATTATTTAATTTTATAATTTTAGCTTGGGAACCGAAGTCCATTCTTATGCAGCATCTTTTGGAAGCTTGGCTCACACCGCAAGTGCAACAGCGACTACAACTACCCGTTCAGTTACCACTACAACAAGAGTTGTTAGAAAAAGAACATGGGCTACACAAAGTTCAAACAAAGCGTTTAACATAAATATGTTAGATATGTGCCACAGATATGGTTATAATGTTGACGGTCAGTTTGTTGTACCTGAATTTATGAAATTACTCAACGCACTTAACAGGGCGCAATGTCATATGGCATCGGAAATATTATACCCTAGAGACTATTGTCTGTCAATAAAAGATGAAGACAAAGTTGATTTAATAGTTATTGGTTCTGGCACAGCAGGATCATTACTAGCTGCTAAGCTAAGTGACAATAGAGATCTTAAAGTGTTATTATTGGAAGCTGGAAATTTACCTCTAATGACATCTGAAATTCCCGGACTCTGGGCCGACTCCATTGGAACTGAAATGGATTGGAAATATTTCGCAGTAGCAGACGAAACTTTTGGTCAAAGCTTAGATGGAAAAAAGGTGAATGTTATTCGAGGAAAGTGCCTTGGTGGAACTACAGCAATGAATAATATGTTGTATGATAGAGGATTAGAAAAAGATTACCTCTATTTAGAATCCATTGGTTTGACAAAATGGGGATGGAAATACGCTTTAAAACTTTACAAAAAGTCCGAGGACTGCAAATTTGAAAAAATTACTACAAGTAAAACAGTTAAAAATTTCCACAGCCAAGGCGGAAAAGTAAGTGTTGACTCATTTAGAAATACTAGAACATTAGGTATTAGACAAAGCTTTTCAAAAGCTATATCTTCATCCAACCTTAAAACAGTGGATTACTTTGATGTAAAAAATCACAGAGGTTTTGTTTCCTCTATCGCTATGATTAAAAATGGTTTACGTTTAAACGCAGCAAGAGCATTCTTGACCGATGCTAATAGAAAATATAATTTGAGAGTAGCACTGAAATCAACAGCTAAGAGACTACTTTTTGAAGACAACAAAGTTGTGGGCGTTGAATTTGAAAATTCAATAGGAGAACTAATTAAGGTCAGAGTTACCGAAGGTGTAGTTTTAAGTGCAGGTCCAATCGGATCTCCTCAACTTTTATTACAATCAGGTATTGGACCTAAGTCTTTACTTAACTCATTGGCCATTCCAGAAGTAGCTGTAAACGAAAGAGTGGGCTCTAACTTACAAGCTCATGCCAGTTTCTTGGGTATGATTGTATCTTTTGAAACTCAACCACTAAAAGCATACTCTATCAGTGAAATGGTTTATGAATATTTATTGAAACAGAGCGGTCCTTTAGCCAACATTGGCTTATCTAGTTTCACTGGTTTTATTGATGTCAATGAAGATGGAACTCCTGACGTCCAAATTCATTTTTACTATTATTCGGAAGATGATACTGTCTTTATGCCTTCTCAATTAGACGCATTTAATTTCAATGACAATATTACAGAACAAATTATCGACATTAATGAAAATAATGATATGGAAATTGTTGGTATTTCATTGTTACACCCGACAAATTCTGGAAATGTCATTATTGAAAAAACTGATAATGGATATAAACCCGTAATAAAATACGGATCACTTCACGAAGATGATGTTACTACTTTATTAAAAGCCATTGAATGGTTTAAAAAAGTATTGACCTCAGAGGCATTTGAGAAATATGGCCCCAAAATTGTACCTTTGAAAATTGCAGGAGGTCCTGAACCAAATGTAGATTCTGAAGAGTACTGGAAATATGCTATTAAGCATTTAACTACAATGAACGTTCAAATGGCAGGTACCTGTTCAATAGCATTAAATCCTTCAGAAGGAGTTGTAAATCAAAATTTGAAAGTTTTTGGCGTAGAAAATCTTTGGGTAGCAGATTCATCAGTTATACCAAGAATATTTAGCACTGAAAGTAGTGCTCCTACACTATTTGTCGCAGAAAAAGCCAATGACATAATTAAAAACCAATTAGGTTGCAAAGGCAGTAATGAATCAAATGAAGACGATGATGAAAATGAAAATAACTGAAACAATGTTTAACAACATTAAAAATAGATTTATAAATAATAAAAAATATCGTATTAAAACTGTACGACAACTTAAATTAATAAATAAAATAGTTGAAATTATGTTAATAAACTTTATTCAGTGAGTTTTCGAGTAAATATTTACAATAAATTAAAAGTGGTTTTTTAATCTTAAAAAAATATTTAGCATTATACGTTAACACCCATATGAATAAATTCAATAATATACTTGACTTTAATTTGTAAGTAACAGGAATAGTTATTATTTATCAATTGTAGGGTGCGAAACTAAGAAACTTTATATCCAATTAAAGTAAAATTTTATGTCTTCGTCTAGAAGAAGACTAGTTCCTGATTTTTTTTTTTTTTTAATTTTTAAAATCAAAATTACGAAACAATTTAATAAAAAATATATAAACAAGTCAGTTTGTTTATGAGAGTTTTAATCAAATAAACATGAAGTTTTAGAATATACTATTTAATACAAAGAAAAATAGATTTTTTTCTAAAATATTTTTATGAATATTATTAAATTAACATGTTGATAAAAAAAATTCATTGAACAAATAAACATAACATTTCCAGCGGCTAAATTATAAAGCCTAGAAAATATATTAATAAAATTTTGAACTTAAACTATAGTAATTTCTTAATGATACAGCAATTTTAAAATTTCAAATAATAAAAAAAGGCGAAACTACATTCAAAGCAAAAATCAACTTTATTTATTTATAAACTTGTATTGACGATTAATAATAAACAATACATCAGAGAACTTGATAAATTATAGTAAATTTTTAAAAATTAGGTAAAAATGTTCAATTTTATCAATAAGTTTTTGTAAATGATGTTACAGAATATGACGCAACACTACTAATATTTTTTCAGAAATTCTATAAAAAAATTTTTAATAATATTTTAGAAAATTCAAAAGCTTTACAGTATTATTCTATTTATTTAGTATAGAACCATTATGATTACATAACATTACTTAGAAACATATTATGAACATATTATATATTACTATTTATGCGTAATGTAAAAGTAATTACATTAAAGGTTCAATCCATAATTTTACAGGGATTTTATGGCTTAAGGTATCATCTTTGCATACATATATTTCAAGAAAGCCCCAGATAAATAGAGAAATTAAGCTCATATATGTGGTTAAATTGTAAGTTAGCAGTTTTAATAAATAAAAGTTCTTTTAATGAAGTTTGTGTGTATTATTCGATTTATTACCCTAATTAAAATAAATTATCTATCGGTTAATGAACAGTTCATTATTATCATGCACTGAATAATATTGTATATCAACGTACACGTTAATATTACAGTATATACGTTTATACCGTAAAATAGACAGACTTTTCACCACATTGAATTAAAAATTCCTAATATAGTATTTATTGTAAAAGAGTAAAAATTATCCGAGTTAAAATTAAGTATAAAATACTTAGACAAAGTGTGTAATAAGTTTGCATTGACATTTTATTATCTCTATTCTTTTTTTTTAATGACAATATTATTTTTAAGATGCTAAGTTGCCCTATTTTACAGAAAGTGTGTATATATGTAAACTTAATGATACAAACCCATACCGAACAATTTATATAACTTTAAGTTAATTGAAATCATACAATTTTTTAAATGTTATTAAATGTTTAATTTTCAATAAAGTTAAAATAGTTTTGCTTTTATAATAAAATGTGTGCCATCAAAATCAATCAATTAAAATGTTTGATAATTAAAAAAAATATATATATTAATGTACATTTCATTAGTTAAAATAGTATTATAAATGATATGATACTAGTTCACAGCAAACAAGATTAGGCGCAACAATAATTGTAAAGCATTTCAAGTATTCAATTATTTGCCACAGCTTTTCTACCGCATTATTTGGATAATACAAAGAATTTTAACGTCACTGACATTATAGCGTTTTCAACCCTTTTTCATTTTACTGACAAAACTGTCATATAAATTATCGAAACAATTAGGATTTATATTAATCATTTCAACGCCTAATTTTTTAATAAATAATAAAAATAATACGTGACGACTTATGTGACAACAATGAAATGAACTTTTAAGATCGTTCAAAATAATAAAAATAAAACAGAAATAAATCCTGGTTATTTACATGTATAATGATGTACATGTTAGTATTACATTACGAAATAAAAACTAAGCTAATAAATATATTACAAGTAGACGACAAATGTTGAAAGTATATAACAAAGTTTTTTGACATTCAACGATTTCAGTCATATTTCAGCTTATATAATACGAATTTCTTTTTTACCGGTTATTTAGACACGATCTCAATTGTTTTTATCTTAGAATTCTCGAACCTTAATTATAGTGACGAGTCACCATAATGTCAAAGAACATATTTAGAAATTAAAAATATTAAATAAGTATTAAATTATTTTCAAAATAGCTTTTGTTTAAACACTTGTAGTACTGAAAAATAGTAATTTAAAATAACACATTAGGTTACACTTTCTAACCTAACAGCCAATCATTCATCAATAATAATGATTACAATAATTACATATTTCCATCAAGTTTGTATTTTTATGGTACGATTTCGAAAACAAGTTCTCTTACTTTTCATTAAAATGGACTTTTTAAAAATCTAAAATTAATTAATTTTATTTGTAGATTATTTACCGCGGATTTATTCTCTAACATGATTTATAGTTCAAATGAAATTCACCTGTAAATAACAGGCTTAACTTAGCAATAATTTCAAAATAATGCCTTTTAACGGCCAAATGCGAATGCACTTTGTACCTCCTATTGTCTGTTTTCAATGTATATATATATATATTTTCGAGGGTACTACACTGGCGTGAATTATTGTTGATGGTGTGCACATGACGTAAACTATGTAGTGCAGCTTTTATGTAAACTATTATTTTCACGACCATCGTTATTTATTATACTGATATAATACGAAAACACTACAAATATTTCAACGAATAAGAGTATTAAAAACATTTCAGTGTTTTGTAATAGGTAGTAATGCATTTAGTAGTTATTGCTTTGAATCATTCCATTATTTATAAAATTCAATGTGCTAAAATCTATTTATTATTTGAAAGATATTTAAATTATACAATTTTTTTAACATTATACTAATCCTAGATTAAATTAAGTATAGTTTTTATTACACTGTATTATTAACAAATATTATTTGACTGTAAATAATAAAATGAAATATTTTCAGTAATGCGCACATTAAAATTATTTAAAATATATCAATGAATATTATACAGTATAATTATACATATTATTTAGATAATTTTGAAGTTTTAATGCTTTACTTATAAATTGCAATAATAACGACAACTTTTTATATTTTTAAGCTTAATTCTTTAAACAATAGCGAACTGACAAACTGCAATGTTACCATCAATAAAGTACGATTAACAACCGGTGAAATTCGTTTACACTAATTTTAATAATTAAATAAATGTTTAAATGGTAGTTTTGAATGGGTGTTACATAATCAGATTGCAGGTCACGAATTTATGTAGAACATTAGTTTTTAGAGAGTTTTTTAAAGTTGACTCTAGAATGACCAAAAAACTTTTGCCTAATATAAATGTATATTTTAATTAAAAAAGGGGCTAAGAGAAACATGAGGCGCACAATTGTGATAAAATATTGTAGTACTTTTAAACACTAATTCATGTATTTATAAGTAATATTATAGGTATCATATAAATATAAATTTTATTTTTAAATCAAAATAGTTCATATAGCTTTAATAAGAAATTCACATAATCAATAAGTTCAATAAATAACATAGTTTTGATGTGATTAACTTGTTTAAATTAGGGAGTTTTTTTTAAATGTTATAAAATTATTAGTTTTTAGACCGTAAATCAATTTATGATACTTAAAAAATAAATACTTACTCTTATTGTAATTAATAAAAGATGTCAGACGCATTTTTAATTATTTGTATATAAAAATTCTAAAATTAAAATAAGATAGGCTTTCAGTAGCCGCATTTAGTTAGGTCTAGGCAATTGAAAATGTATAACTAGACTGTGGTGTGAGTTGGTTAACTACTTCATAGCCGTGTCATAAATCAAATTTATTGCTGACTGAAAAAATATAATTGAGCACGTTGTTGGAATAAAAATAATATTTAGCTGTTTACAAAGTCTCATAGTGTCTTTTAGCTTGATGCGAAGCTAAGAAAGTATTAATTTTACTAATATGTGTTCTTTTTTTTATGTCTATTGCACTTTTTCTCAGCTATCACCAGACCAATTTTTTAAAATGACATGTCAAACGCTCACAAATCGTATGTAGTAGAAGTTATTGTCTTTAATAATACGTTCCCTATAAATGGGGAAACCCCCAAAAAAACTATGGCATATTTTCTTAAAACTGTCATAATTATTTTTTAAATAAATAAAACAAATTAATTATTTTTTTATTTAATTACCTTAGGTGTTTATATTTCATTTGGTATACATATTCTAAAAATCTAACTTTACACCTGCCCACAGGTGTAAAATATTTCAAAATAGCAAATTTTGCACTAAAATTTAACTTTTTCAACATAACATGTGATAATGTTTCGGAAATACTGCGAAACAGTACTTTCGTACTGCGTCTTTTAAACTTATGAAAATTAAGTCTTATATTGCGTATTAATGTATCTGCAAAAGGCTGTCAAATTTGAACAAAAAATGTAATATTCGCATAAAGAATCACCTTCTAACGTTGTTACTTTTAAACTTATAGCGCCATAACTTTGTGAAAAATTAACGTACTAAAAACAATTTGTTTGTATAAATACTCTCTGTACCCTGAATTATTAGGTTTAGCCACAACATTTTTTTTTTTAATTTTTGAATGCTAAAGTATAATGTGATTCTGTTGGTAGTAAAAAATTATATGATTTTTTCAGATTATTTAGAAGTTGCTAAATTGACATATAGTTCAACATTTATTCTAGCTACTAAAAATTGTAGTAACTTATTAAATATTAGAAGAAGTATTAAAAAAAAAATTCTCACCAGTTGGTATTTATATTTTTGTGTACAATTTATGCTGCAAAAGTGTTTTTTTTTTTATTTTTGCCTTTGAAAATTTTAAAAAGTCGTTTTTTTAATTTTAATTTATGAAAAATATCAACCAATGCAGTTTAATATAATTACCTTGTAATTTTATGAAAAATTGAATTTTGGTCACAACAGATAAATTTCGTAGCGAATTTTAACGTAGATTATTTTTATCAGTATTTTTTTTGTCAAGTAACTCGACATAGATTTATAAAAATTAAAAAAAATACATACCGAACACTCTATATATAATAACAATAATTAATTAAAAACGTAATAATCAATTAATACTTCACCAGTCCCGAATGGCTACAGAAAATGAGTCTCTACCGACGTCATACTAAATAATTTTTTTATTACGAATTAAAAATTAAAAAACGTACTATAATTTTTTAGTACGTTACTATTACGAAGTAAATCAAAGAAAACCATTAGTAAGTAGCACATGAACAAGATATTTTATTTTGACGATTTATTGTATATCAAGTCGAGGAACTCTTCTAAGTTTTCCTAAGACTACGAAAAAAAAAAATGGTCGAGGAATCAAAACTTCAAAATTAATTTTATTACTATCTGTCTTGAAATAAGTAAACAATAATACTTACAAAATTAAAGAACACAGAAAGATTACTTTGCAAGTAATAAAACTTTACTGTGTGAAATTCAAAACAATTGAATTCTCGCTAAACTTAAAACAAACTATGATTATATTTAAAATTTTACCGACGTTGCCGGTCGTCCAAACCCCTTACATAAGATTGCAGCTTAACCGTATTCGCATGCACACGAATGGGCACCTCGTTTATAATTTACGTTTCAAAATATGTTTTCGTACGACGCTGTTGGTCATCCAAACACTGCTCGTGTGTATACATTCTCCTTCTTCTTGTCGTGTCGGTCCGCTAGAATATTTTCTTTCTCTGGTGTCAGACCTTCGATATTAAAGGATATCGTCGTCATGGTTGGCCCTGAAAAGGGCCTTTTTGATTGAAGACAGTGGTTGGTAGGATTGGTTGACGAGTGTTGCATTATTGTCTTATATATCAGATATATCTCAGGCTGGCAATCCCGTCGTTCCAGGGGCACCACGTGGAGGTTCCTACCCTGCCCCAGTGTGTATACATGTAAAATCCGTATATACCGAGGGAAACAACTTTAATGTTCGCACACAACAAATGTATTATAACTATTTTACTATTTAAAAATTTGCATTTTAATAAAAATGTAAAATTAAGAATATACAATTAATTTTCTTCTTTTAATTAATTTTTGTAGGGGGTACGATCTTCCAGTCGTCCAAGCCACGAGCCGCTACTGTATAGGAATGATTTCATCAATATTTTAACTTAGATAAATACAATAGTTATGGTTATGTATAGTCTTTAGAGATTAATTGTAACAATGAGTATATAAAAAACTCTAAGAACAGGAATCTTAAAATATTTTTATGGCGATTAAAAATTAAATCAAACAAAAATACATATTTTTGTCAGGTTATAACAAAACTGTATTTATTTTAAAGCAATCGTAGACTGATGCGAATGCGTCTTAGTGCCGCTTCGTTAAAAACTATATCACGTTCAAATTAACTTTTTTTTAATTAAAATCTTTTTAATATAAGGACAAAAAATTAGTTTAAAAATGAAATGTTGAAACAAAATTTTGCATGGATTATTTTCAACATAGAAATTTGGAAAAAAATAATTTTTTTTTCTTAATTAATATTTTAATATGTAAATATTAATATATAATATATAATTAATATATAAATAATAATTAGTAATAATCTCAAAAAGATGTGATAGAAAAAATCTTATAGCAGATTTAAAATCGGCGCAAAAATGGGCTTAGTAAAGTATATTTTATTATCTGATGGAAATCCTTGTAGACCAGTAAATTTATTCATAAGTAAAATTTTTTTTGTAACCAGGATATAAATAAGGAAATAGGAATTCATTCTGATTTTGGAATAAATCACTGTCAAAAATCATATATAATTGTCTCAACCATGCTGCCGTTTAATTTTTAATATTATTCTGATCGATTGCAGCAGCGACTTTTGTTAATTTAAATGCTCAAATCAGAAACTTAAACATGATTCTGAATGTTAAAAATTAAAAAGTTGGTAATTCACTTATAAGAATATAGGTCAGTAGTAGTATTAACATAACCCTAAACGTTAAACATAAGTAATACTATACAGAATGATCAGTAAGTATGGAAATATATCGATTGTTATAAACAATGAGAACAAAAGAAAGCCGTTTCCTAACTTACTGAACACTCTATAACACTCCTTACAAGTTGCTTTGATTTTTAATAAAAGTCGACTGTGATAAATTATGAATAATGATTAATATTATATCAAAATTATTACTGTTATAATAATGAATAACGATTTATTTATATTTAATATCAAACAAATTATTGCTCGATTGATACGTTTATATCCAAATAGGCTGTAATTGAAGTTATTGAAATATTATTGGTAATTTTGATTATTTTGTAATTGAAATTAAGGATATATTTCGATGAAATGAATCATAACGTTATAAATAACATGACGTTAAATACTTGACAACAAACGCTAAGTAGGATATCACTGTTAAATATATTAACATGTAATGATTATAATCATCTCTTAAAAAAACATTTAGATCATCTCTTCAATGCTTAGTAAAACATGAACAATTTTCTTAGCGTTTTAAGCAATACATTAGTAGAAAGATTTAATCAACTGTACGAATAGATGAGACAGAGAACTTGAAAGTTTATTAACATAATATTTTTAAATATTCTATGATTTAATTTTAAATATTAAAATCAATATCTTTGCATGTAATATCATTACATCATTTAAAACATAATATATAAAACAAAAAATTAAATATTGATACTTTAAACGTATAATTTTAAATATTTACTGATATAGTGTTCATAATTTCTGTATTTGTATAAACTTATACATTTCCTGTAATTATCATCTTTATTGGCTGAATAATGCCTTGTTGAAATGAAATAGGTAGGTAATAAAAACGCTAAATGCCGAGCAATCAACAAAAGGTGTTACCATCATTGAAGGGGAACGGTACTTAACCTTTTTTGTGGTGAATTTACGAGCCATTCTTTTTGCTCGAGGGATTTCTAAACCATTTATTAGCAGAGACATTTATTTACAAAGACTTTATCGATATCACCGGATTTCGTTGAAGTGCACATTTTATTATATCGACCTCTAAATTACCTCTTCTGGATTTCCATTCACCACGTTTGGTAATTTTTAAATAATCATTAATCATTTTTTAAATCATTGGGTTGACTAAGTTGGAAATTCATTTTCGAAAAAAAGACTATCGTGGACATAAATTTAAGTGTTAACTGCTATCATGATTAAAAAAGTTTTTGCCGCTTTTGTCATTATATTTCTCATTTTCTTTTTATCGTCTTTTTGTTGGTAAATCCACGACAATAACCTATTAAAAAAAACTGTTAAAAGTTAATTATTTTCCATTTTTAACTATTTTATTCTTGAACTTTTATCAACCAATAGATTTAATTTATTTACTCTTAGCATTCCATTTTAAAAACTTCAACTACAACGATTTCTTCTATTGATAATTCTAGTAAACGCATAATTTAAATGTAAAGTTTGTATTTTGAAGTTAGGCAACTTATGCTGTAGATAAAACATACTTCTTTAATTTGATATTTATAATAAATAATTATCTATAAAATTGTTCCTATTATAAGAGAAATAACGAGGTTATTTTTTATTTTTAAATCATCACTTTATTGGATATGACTGTATTTAATTTTTATAAGATTTCTTAAATAGTTTTTATGAAATTTCCTTTTAAAATTCCGATATAACACACTAGAACAAGAATGATATACGTTGTTACGACATCTTTATTTGTCGCTCTTAATTTACTGAACAAAAGTAGTATAAAAAAAAAATTTAAATAAACAGGACCACATAACACTGCCACCTCAAAATTTGACCTTTTTAGGTAATAACAAACTTTTGGAAGAAATCAGATATTAGTTTCTCGTATCAAACATTTAAATATTTTTTTGATGTTCTAAAATTAAAAAACAAGTTCTAAAATTATAACAAATGATATAAAAAATATATAAAGGATTTTTTATTTGATCGATATATATAAGTAATAAATACTAATATTTGTCTACCTATTTAGTAAACAAAATAATTCGAAAAGCTATGAACAGAAAAGTATTTTGAAAAAATGTATAGTAATAAATGAAATTTTACAGATCACAAAATATTATTTTTCTAAAATGCAATAATGCTCTTAAACAGCGTTTGAAACGTTTTAAATAAGAACCTTTAAATATTGGTTCAAAATGATTTTAGAATAAGAAAATAAAGAACTTAAAACCTAACCGGAATTAAAAATTATTTGATTTAAAAAACCCTTTAAAATACCAGAATCCTACAAAAAACCGGTTCTTTGAAGCGTTCATAAAATCAATTAAAATTATTGTTACTATGTAAGGTTATACGACTCACACATTACTGTGCTAAAATATGAATTATTTTATTAACTATTGTTACGATACTATTTGATGGTAAGATCATAATAACGTACGATTAATTAGCTGTTTTATGGTGGAACTACAAAATATTTGATGTGTTACTAACACTTCCTTTTACTCTATTATAGTAACGTTAAAACAAGTCATTATAACTCTATAACGGAAACGCATAACTCTATGCATAATAATATTTGGAACAAACTTTTTGTAATTTAATTTTTTTTCAGATTGGTTTTCTAATAAAAAAAAATACAGACTATATGAAATAAGCAATAAGTAATCAAATATAAAATTATATGGAATATGATATTCAAGAGTTACGAGTAGTGATGTAACGAAAAAATATTCTCAGTGATGGAAATATTCATGTTCAGATTAATAGGATGGCATATTTTTTAATCAAAATACCTAAATAATTTCTTTAAGAGAATTTAATGAAACTTGAAAATGATTTAAACTATTAATATTCATTGAAAATTTATAATGTAAGAATAAGTCATTTTTTACTTTGTTGATAGTCACTTGATAACAAATAATATCAAAAATTCTCTAAAAAAACATTTGATTCCAAAAATGATTTTATGACTACTTAATGTTTTTGTACTTTTGTCGCTTCTTAATTTTTCTAAGATTAAAAAAAATTACTCTTCCAAAAAATAATTTAGTGTAGATGCGATCAAAAAATTCACAGTAAAAAAAAATGTTTGCATATTTACTGTAAATTAGATCTCATTTAACTATTATGTACTGATTTGATTACTTTCAGCATATTTGATTGATTATAAAAATAATTATACATGGCTAAAATTAACTTAGTTAAGCTTTTATAAATACATTTTATTTTTAAAATATATCTATCGTTTTTTTACAATTAAATTTAAATAAATAATGTCTAATAAATTTTTTTAAAAATTCGTTAAAAATATAATAAAAAATTATACTTTGTATCAAGTCACGTAATTTATTGTGATAAAATTTACCGGTGTAAAACCGTAGCTATAAATAGGCTTGTAGTATAATAATTTTTATGATAAAAACTAAAAAACTTCGGACGTTATCTACCAGGGCGGTAATATAGGGCTTGTATTTGCAATAATACAATGGGTTTCATATACAATTACTTTGGTTTAGTGGTACTTGGTAGTGTTACTTTGTTATATGATTTATTTTCAAAGCAAGTTCAGGAGGAAACATGACTTCCTCTATTTGATAGTTTGTTACAATTATTTTGGCTTGTGGGGTTTCATTGTATTAATGTAAAATGCACCAAGTTTTGCGTTAAATTAAATTAAAGTTTTAAGTACAAAAACAGTTCGTACAATGTGTACATGGATATTTTAAATTAAATATTTTACATTTCAGCGAACCTTCAACTTTTCTTTGAACGTAATAAATATACATGCATGCATTAATATCTGAGTAAATTAATGGTGTGCACTTGTAAGTTTTTGTTATGATGAAGAGAAAATTATTTAAGAATATTTTATTTTAATACTAAAATTGTATAAAATCGGAAGCACCGGATAGACGGTAATCCGGTTGGATATAGTCCAAGCAATTTTGTGTGTATAGTAACTTTACATGGAATACGATCACATATGTCGTGAATAATAATTACGTGGGACCCATATGGTTTTATCGTTTATTCTTATAACAATAACATGTAATTTGTTGGCGATAAAATAAAATTAGGGATTACACAGCATCCGCGCAATGTGCTAGTTATTATTATTATTATACAAAGACCTATTTGTAATTTTATGAACGTTATTATTTTAAATCCTAATCCTAATCTTGAATGAGCAATTTGAAGAGTTACCCTCAATAAAATTAAAAAAAAACATAGTACAAAAGTACTTGCTTTAAAAATTAATACAAGTATTTTTACGTAGTGTTAAATGTTGTACTATGTAGTGCATCATGCAATTTAAGAATTCAAAATGGTTATCATTACCTAAAATATTAATCATGACAAAATTAAGTGCCTCTAATTTTAGTTATTTTTAATTTTTGGTTTTTCGACTGAAAAACAACTTGCATAAATGTGCCAAAGAATTTATCAAATCAATAGTGTTAATTTTATAAAATAAAATCATAAACAATTATAAAAAAAAATATTTTTTATTTTCTTTATTGTTATATTTTTGTACAATGGTCCACGTTTGGTCATTGTAAAATATTATATACGTGGCATAGTTGGGATAAGTATATATGATATCTGACAGTGATTACAATGACCATAATAATAAACGCTTCGATGATGATTATAGTGTTTAATTTTAAGAAATTAGTGGATTATTCCAAAAACAAAATTAACTCCCATTTCCTTATTTACATCCTGATTATGATTTATGATTTATAAGTGTAATATATGACTAAATATTTAATAAATTTGTTCAACTTCGACGGCTATTTGCAAATAGAAGATAGGTCGTCGGGAATTTTTTTGTTTTTTAATTATAGTACACATTAAAAGCTTTAATGTAACATATGTTTAAAAGGCGCAGTATTTCCGAAACATTTTCAAAAGTTAAGCTGAATAGTTCTACTTTTTAAACGTATGTTTTAAGTTTTGAACACCCTCTGTATAAGGGCAAATGGTCCGATTCAAAGAAAAAGTATATCACACGAAAGAAGTATATATAAACTGTTTTTTTATAACACTTTATATAGAAAAAAATGTTCCTGATCCATACATTTTTCAAAAAATTATAGCAATTTAAAGTTGTGTTATACATTTTATAGTAATAATCCCTTCAAATATTTTTCTCATTAAAATAAAAATAATCTATGCACTGGAATGAACACACTGTCTATTTGATATTTTAGCTTTTTTATAGAATCCGATTTCTCCACTAAATGAGCTTTAAAGTATTTAGAATAGACGGAAATATGATATTTGTAGAGTAGGTGGTACTAATGAAATATTTTTTTCCTCTACCCCAAAATATACCCTAATATATTTAGACATAATAGACATATATTTTATTTTAATTTCTGGAAGTTATAACCTCACCTATTTTTATATAAAATTTTCATATTCAAATTTCTCGTATGTTTGAACGCGAATTAAAATAGTTAAAAATATAATAATTATATTTTTCACATATAACTAAATATTTTGATTTTGTTCCTATTCAATAGTTAAAACGATATATATTAAACTTATCTTACTTTATAATTGTACATATTAAATCAATTTTTAATTTATTATAATACATTGATATTCGTATAAAAATGTGTTTAAGTATAAAAGTTGAAAAAATGCCACATTTTAAATGTCGAAATGAAATCATTGGCATTTAAAATAGATAGAAAATTTATTTAATTAGAATCATCTTTAAGCTGTGAATGTTGAAAATTATTGTGACTGCCAAAGAAACGCTTTTCACTATAAATATTGTATCGGAAATTATTCAGTCATGTAGTGTAAGTACTTTCAAACGCTTTTTGGCAAATATCGTTAGAAAATATTATGAAAACTAAGGTGCTTAACATATTCATTTAATTCCATGGCAATGTATCAGTACTCGTAAATTTAAAAAGAGTGACATTGTATTTCATATCACATGATAAAATACTGTTAAACTTAAGAGCTTAAATGTTTAATATTACTGAACTTTATGAATTTTCAAAGCTGATCACTTAATTCAACCGTTATGACTTTTACAGTTGTTCAATGTTTTTACATAAGCCATGTACATAATTTAAATTTTTCATTTCAAACTGTTCTACGTAATATTTATTTTTATAACACTGCTAATGTAAAAACTAAATTATAATATTTCGTATCAATATGCTATCAATCATTTTATTTTTGAACCATAAAGTAAAATTTTATTACAGTTCCAACGGTTTCAAATATTGTTTTATTTTCTCTGCACAACAGTCACACAAATGTATTTGGTCTCAAATCGAGCGGTTTTTTATACCCACCCTTGCTCTATCTACCATTATATCGTTTCGACCAATTTATATTGATCAGCCCACACACATTTTTGCTCTAGTTCAAAGCGCATTAAAAAATTCAAAAGAAACCGCCTACCGTTGGCAACTGCAAGACAGATGACGATTTTATTTTCGGATGCTCTTTGGTGCTACTGTCACAAACAAATGCCAGTCAACCTAATAAACTTCCAATTTCTTACATAAATCTGGGTTTCAATTTATTGCAATCACATATAATGACTAGGAGATTTAAAATATTAAAGCAAGAGCTTAACGGTGAAGATGTATTACCTTTGATTTATGTTTTGTACTTTTCGATTTTTTAATAATAACATTTTATATCAATATAAATAATTAAACAACTAACATTTTATAAGCTTCAATGAACATTCCATTTATAAACAAAATAATTGTTATAAAATATTAAAATCAATAAATTATTGAGAAAAATACTAAATAACTGTTTGAGTATCTATTGATGTTATTCAGTTGTTAATTATATTTTACTTTCATGGTAAGATGATTAAATTTTATGTCAATTTTCAAACAGAAACTGCCTTTAGAAAACTGCAAAAGCAATAAAAAAAATTTTAACTGAATACTTTTATTAACATTGTTGCATTAATTATACCTCGTAAAATAGTTCTAATTGTTAATAGTTAACATTACGAATCAAGAGTTACTGTTGACTAATTAAATAAAATAATAATACTATTCCTTGAATTTTATTTTCTTGAAAAGTCAATTACATGGTGGAGTTTTTCAACAAAATTGTATTCCATTCTTCAATATTTATACTTTCGACTTTTCATTTTCGATTTAATACTTAATGAACCATGTCAAATTTGATTAAATAGTAACTTTTAGTATTATCAAAACTGTAAGAATATTGAATCATTGTTTTAATATTATTTTTTATTATTATTAATAATAAAATTAACTTAATAATATATAGTTTAAAAAAATATATATATTTATACAAAATTTTATTTTTTATTAAATAAAAAGGAAATAAATTCAAATTTGTACACCAATAAATAACTGAATTTTTCACTTCTAATTAGCACACTGTTTTTCTATCTTTAAAGTATACGGTTCAATTAACTATTTGATTCATACAAGACAAAAACAATTAAAACTTTCTATTAAATATTAAAAGGTATTTAACTCTCGAGGGTACCAACTAAACATTGTCTTATGTTAATTGCTGATCAGGCAACAGCCCTTACTTTGTATTCAAATAATAATAATGTTAACTAATGATTTGTATTTTACATAAAATGGGTTTTGACAGCATATGCTCTTAATAGTATTTCTTATTGCTCATTTAAAAATGAAATTAATATATCCATATGAAAAGAACCATGTTTAACTCAGTTGTAAAGTACTTACACGTTTGTAAAAAAGACATCAGAGGTTTGTGGATTATTCCATAATGTTCCATAAAACCTTAAAAACAACAAAAATTATACTAAAAAAAGTTATCTATTTTTTAAATATAATAATTCTTAAACTCGTAAAATAATCATAAATATAAAATAAAAGTAATATAAAATTATATATTTATACGAAAAATAGTGTAGATTTTTAATGAAAACAACGTTACAAAAATGCAATAAAGTATGTTTTTTTATTTATAAAATGTTTATTAAATATTACCAGATGTTTTTAAGTGATTTCATAAGTGAATTCTCGTAAAGAATAAAATTTTTATATGTTTAATAATGTTAGTCTCCCAGACATGTAAAATGATCTCGCGGAAAAAAACTAAAACGCTGTTGTAAATTAAATTATAACTTATTTAAATAATAACAATAATTGTTATAGTTGATAATAAATTGTTACAGAATATTAATTATTTTAATTTCTTTAAGGTTGAAATAATTTTTTAATTTTAAGTAAAAAATTAAGAAAAAACTGATTGAAAGGTTTATTTTATCATAATAAAAAGTATGATCAAGAAATTATGTACGATAGGGCTTATTACAGAATTTTTGCAATTAATTGTTTTATTAATTTATAACTTGCAACTGTCATATTTTAACACTTAGTATATTATTACAAAAAAAAAAATTAAAAAATGTTGAAGTTTACTACCTCTCGTTTAATTTTTTTAAAGAAATAAATTACAGATTAATATTAAAAAAACTGAAGGATCAACCATCTGCTCAACAGTTTTTTCAATACAGTTTTTTTCTTTCTTTTAATAAACATTAATATTAAATTGGTAAATTAACATTATTCAATTCTCAGAAATCCCTTTTATTTATTTTATCAAGTATGAAACATTTTAATATTATTAAAAATAATGATTTGAGATAAAAACTTGAATCCGCTATGAAAAAGTTATGATTTTATTTGCAATTGTTCAAAAAATAATAAAGAAATAATAAAATTATTTAACAAGTAATAAATTATACGTAACGTCATCTTATTGCAGAAAATAATTAGAAAGCAAGTTAAAAATCGCTCTGAGTTAATTGGAACAAAATGAAAATGTAGAAGTTAAGTGTTTTTTGATGTGTGAAATGAAAAGTTTAGAAAGAACTTCAATATCCAATATCGTATTTTGAACAGCACTGAAACGGATATATAAATATGTTGTTCAGGTTACTTGACGTGTTGTTGTTACATAGTCCAACGAATGTAACTTAATGTTTGCGCCAAATTAATTTTCTTCAATTTACTTTTAACCAAAGAAACGGTCAATATATTTGCATTTACCATGATTTTCTATTTTGATAATCGATATTTTAAACAACCATTATAGTAATTAAATAACCTGCAAAAGAAAATATACAATTTTTACTATGCTTCTTAAGAAGCCTTCAAACATGTTTTAATCATTTTTTCTTTGCACTAAAATAAATAATGTAATATTTTTTTTAAATAATTCATCGTTTTAATTTATACACAATTTAAAAGTATTCGTAAGAACATAATATTTTGTTATCAAAAATGTTTATTGCTTCGCATAGAAATTCCATTTGCATATGACACTACAGCATTATCTAATAATAAATAACTTTAACAATTTTCAATGATGGCAATAGATATATATATAATATTTCTATAATTATTTTATTATATATACATTGTGCAGAACTTGGTATAAATGTCTAATTAGAAAAAAGTCCTTTTAATTTTTACTAATCATATTGTATGCTAATAAAAAAGTAAAAAAATAATTGAGTCTACGATAGAAATGAATTGCTTATTATTATATCAAGTAAATTTTATGTTAGAAGTTTTTCCAATGGTGTGAAATTCAAGCAGTTCAATTTTACTAAAAGGAAAATCATAACAATGTAGCAATATTAAAAAGTGAATCACATGCTTAGCTTATGTAGGATGTAATATCAAATAATTGTATGAAGTTTATAATACATTCAGGCATGGTTTCTGTAAAATCTGAGCACCATTAGTTTTGATTACAGATGCATTTTCAGTTTAAGCAGAGTTTTATATTGAATACCAACGTATTATCGCATGAAAATGTTCGTCAACAAAAGCGCTGCGCAGTCTCGTGAAATTTTTTGTATTCTATGATGTGAAATGCATAACAGTTTGAGAAGTAAAGTGCCATTCAAACTGTTTGGACGATTTTCGAGGGTAATTTATCGCCCGTGAATACCCATAGTATTCCTAAAACCCGCTTAACTGGCTTGAAAAAAAGTATTATGTCGTCAACATCGTTGTGCAAATTCTACGGTTTATGTGCTACTCAATTCCCAAAGTTGTCCCTTTCCATATATCCATTTTGGCTGCACTATTTCTAAAGTCAGTTTAATTGCATTTGTAACATATTTCATGGTGGCAATAGAAAAGCCCCTGTGGAATCGGATATACTGGCTGACGGCGGATAAGATTTTTGGCAATCTCCTAGATTTTGATAACGTTATAGATTCGTTATCCACATCACCTAAGTTTCTTACCCAAGACTTTGTGATAATACTTTCCTTGTCCTTTGGCATTTCGCCCGTCGTGGATTACTATGAACAACTACAACGTTACTATGAATGTAAATGCGTGGCGCCTATACTTTTAATATTCAAGCCCCTGAACGGAAATTTATTATTTGATCAGAATTTGACAGCACCTGCTACGCCTCTAATATATTTTTTCAATAATATATCAAACATTCCATAAAAACTGTATTGTAATATTTAATGAAAATAAGATATTTTAACGAATTAAAAATAAATTAGAATTCATTTTATCAATGTCGCTATAAAAACGTAATTTTTTGTATGAGAAAAATATTGCATTTTTTGTAAATTGTATTTGCTGATCATTTGTTTTAAATTACTTAACAAAATATATAAATGCATATACGTCTACTTATGAGCTATTAAAACCTTCATATTTTTATACTAGAAGTTTTATTAGAAAAGTGTAAATTGTTAATATTAGTTGGGATTATTATAGGAGATTAATTCTATTACTGTTCCGTGACTATTATGACCTACAAAACTTTCTAATGCAATTGCCTCCAGACTAAGTGATTGTTTACCAAGCAATTAACGAACAACTTTGTTAATTTTATTATTTACTTTCACTATTACATTATAATAATGTATATATTTATTAGAATATTTGTCACTCATAACATGCTAATTTTGGGCTGTTTTTTTCATACAATTTTTTTTAAATCGCGTTAAGTTAATACATTTACTTAACGTTTCAGTAATTATTTACATTACGGTAATACCAATTTTGTGGTACAGTAATACGGAGAATTATACCATTTTTATTCATGAAAAGAAAATTGTTTTGATGTACTAAAATTAAATAGATATTTTAATAAAAAATGTCCATTTTTCATATTATTGCAATAAATTATCGAGTAAAATATTGTTTGATATATATTTGATCAACTAAAATAGACAATATAGAATTTAAATTTAAATTTACAATAAAGAATAATAATTTTTAACTAAAATTTAAATTACGTTAAGTTTGATGTGTTATTCTGAAATTCTACTTAATTAGGTTTATACTCTATAAGTACCTCAATTTAAACGTAATACTTTCAGTATTGCAATTAAAACTCACGTGACTTATTTAAAAAACCTTTTCTCAAATGAATGTAACGTTTAAAGTACAATTTCCAAACTATTCTTGACAAGTAACGTTTTTAGTAATTGTTGCTAATTTTGTACTTAAATGCTATCGTTATTTGCAGAATAAAAATTATTATGTTAAATATAACACAAACTGGATGTCTTTAAGTTTTATAAATGAAAGTTGGAGTGGATCAAGATGTCATCTGATATTTCAAAATCTGTCTGGGAGAGAACTCATTTCAGATAATTTGCATAACTCATCAAGATAGCAATTTCGTAAAATTTCTAAGAAAATACTAAATTAATCCGTTTTATATTTTGCTTATGTGTGAGTAATTGTATGAATTTATTATTTATGCAATCAAATCTTTAGTTACTTCACAAAAGCTACTATGTCAAATTTTTAAAAGATCAAAAACAATTTTTTTTTTTATAGTACTTGTTTTGTGTAATAACTTTTATATATATATATATATATATATATATATATATAAAACAAATTTCACCAATAAAATTAACTTTTTATTTTCTATCTCATAACAAAAGTTATTTTTCGGTGTACATTACTATAAAACTATGTACGGAAAATTTGTGAAAATTTTGGCACAAAAGAATTAATTTTTTTAGATAACTTAAAATAATTTTTTCTCCCTTCGCTCAAAGCAGAAATATATAAAAATAAAAAATATCACGATTTATCAAATACGATAATACAACTATTATTTTTAGGGGCTAAGTTCTCTATTTTTTCATTTTAAGAACATAAGTACGCTAAACTCCCGAATTGCCGACAATGCATCACAAACTCAATATTATGACTTATCATTTTTCAGAAAAGTCAAAGAAATATATTTTCAAACATATTTTGTTAAAAAAATTAAACACTCAACTTTTCAAATATCACGAAAAATTCATAAAAATAATATATTACTATAGAGTTTAATTTAGTTTATCACTTATCAGCCTTATAATGATCAATATATTAATTTACTTTAATTTTGTTTTAAAGTTTGATTTTTAAAACATAGTAGTTTTGGATTAAGATGGGTTAGTTTAAATTAAAAAATAATGATAAAAAATAATTTAATTTAATTGATAGACTACATTTTATAATTTATTGGAAAAAATTATAAAAAAAATGAAAATAAATGTAATTTTCTATTACTTAATCATATCTCTTTTATGTTCAATAATAAATCATAGTATTTATGATTATGGATACTACAATATACCTCTATTGCTAGAGAGCATCGGCCTTCAATTACATTAACTAATATCTTTTTTTATTTATTTATAAAAGTAAAAATAAATTGTGACTGTATATACCATAACTGTGTAACTTTTGCACGGGGTGCAGGAGTGTTGTGGTCGTCATGACTACAGATTTTGAGCGCCATCGATGCCTCGAACCCTTTTCCACTTACCTCATCTCATTACCCATCTTTGTCCGCTTAGTCGTGTGTGAGCTTGTGTATCATTCGTCGTCCTATGTTATTATGGGACAATGATCGTGATCTATGTACCTATCAGTTTCCCTTAGGAATCCATACGAGCTAGTTAAGGGCTTACTTCTGGCAAAGTCATATGATATTACACTAAATGTCAAAGTAGTTCTATTATCAGTAGAACTGACAAGGCAGCACTTTGGAAGCCTACACTGAAACGACTTTGTTAACGACACTAATGCTCTATTCGTTAAATAAAATCTACATATACCTTACATAGTAAAAAGATATCAATAAAAATGAATAACTCTAACTTTCAGTTTATTGTTTGGTTTCGCATAGCTATTATAGAATTATCGCGTAACAATTGAACTAAACTTAATTTTTACTTTTAGTATCCAACTACACAACTATTGTATAAAAATGTCATTGAACTTTGAAGTTACAGAAGTTGTTACCTTGCGTAGATGTATAATTTCTATGTAAAAACAACCCGGAAAGTAATTTACTTTGTTAGAGGAAGACGATAAAAGGTAACGAAGAAATGGAAAATGTAAAAATAAATTTCCTGTTATGAATTATTTTAGAGTTTATTACTAGTATTGTGCCTTAAGTACTTTCAATGATTTTTTACTCTAATACAATTGCTGCGTTAAAGTTTGAATTTTAGTTATAAAACAGATTAAAAAAATATGTACAGTAATAAAAAAAAATAATTTCATGAACTCATAAGTTTTATTTTATAGTTTTTATAAGTATTATAATTTTCTTTTTCTTGCAAATGACAGAATTTATAAAAAGTTTTACTAATTTCTCCTGCAACATGATGATGAACACTTTTTATCTTTAACTAAACGTTAACTTTTATACTCATAATCTCTGACCTTAAATCGTCCAATATAAACAAGAAATATTTATTTTTTAACTACAATAATTTAGTTAGTTGAATATTAAATAAAAACAAGAAATAATAGAATTATTTAAATGATCATAAATTGCGTTGTTGTAAGAAAAGGTAAAGGTAAACGATGTTATTTTTTTTAATTATTACTTATTCCTTATGTCTTTAAATGTTAAAAGTTATAGAACACCAAATATTTTAACTTCTAATGTTTTTATTTTAAAAACTAAAATTTACTTTTTAAGTACCTGCTACATATTTTTACTTTATTGCGCAAAAAAAATGCAGCAGTGTACAACTGCTACATCATAAAAAAAGTTTTTGGAAAGTCGATAGTTTTATAAGTTAGTTCTGAACTTAAAAGAAGGAAAACTTTTACTGATCCAAATCAAATTGGCTTCAATTTATTGGGTTCTGCGTTTCTTTAATGTTGTTGAGCGTTTTATTTACCTTTACAGCAATTTTGTGCATACACATTACATGATAATTTATTATATTTTCAATATAACGCACAAAATGTAAACAGAAGTAAAAGTGTTAGAAATGGTTGGAAAAGATTTAAACTTTAAGCGACAGTATAGAATTGCATCGTTTGGGGTACAGTTACTATTGAACAACCTTAGTATACAATTTATTGCAATAATTGTTGTGCTATTGTTAAATAGTTATCTAAAGTACTAGTTATGAGATCGTAAAGATTTTTTTTACTTTCACAAACTTTGATGCGCTGGTATTTATCTTGTTGGAATTTTGGAAATAAAAACGTGACATTGTCTTTATATTGATTTTAAAATATATTATTAAAAATGCTGTAATGAAAATGAAAATATTTGAAATTAATGTTGTCGTTATTATAAGGTTTCAAATAACTAAGTGTTCTTTATCATTTCGCAAAATGGCTACCGGAAGGTTAGAGAAAAGGATAAACAAAAAAGGATGAGATAGTTCGTAATACTTAACAGGAAACATTGTTTATATTCACTGAAGAATTGTGTGTTCTCAATATCAGTTAGTACGTGATGTTTAAGGTATTTTTAAGGGTAACACGAGAACAATGAAAAAACGAAAGGGAACCGTTACAGAAAAGAAGATAAATATATTTCAATACAAAAGCCGTACATTGTAAAAAGCTAAAAAAGTTCTACAAGGCTAAAATTGTCCTTTGAGCAATGGCACATATAGGATACAAGGATTTCACTTGTGCGTCAATGTTTATCATCCAATAAAAATGAATTGCACAGATTTACAAAAATATTTATTTGTCAAAAAAAATAGTACGGATTTCCAATAATTCTTAACACTTTGCGTTGAGCTAAGAATTGTAATTCATCGATACCATATAAAATAAAATATTTCAATACACGTTGTGCACTCAAATTCGTTGATATATGCCAGCAATAATAAATTTTAATATTTTATAAAAATAAAATTGTGTATGACTCATTAATAAAAATAATATTACTACTTGAATAAACAAAAGCATCTAAGCAAATAGTTATTATTAAAAATTTTATATAAGGAAATACAAAACTATACATTGATCTTAAAAATGACGTTGAATGTTATGTCCGGCCAATGAAATCTGATGAAACTACTGAATAATATATATTTTTTTATTTGTTAAGGATAGCAAAAGAATATAAAATTTAAATGTATTTGCTTAGTTTAGCTTTCCATAAAAACTTATTAAAACGCGCATGATATTTTTGTAGTAGGCTTTCAAATCTATTTCTTAACCAATAATTAAGTAATATATTTCATTTTCATAATAAGTGAAAATAAATCACTAAGAAATTGGTTTCGTATTCAAAATGTTTCTTTTCTGCATATTACGTTTTTATATTAAAATTTAAAAATTAATTAAAACGATTTTGTTCGTTTTTTTTTTTACTAAAAGAATTCCACTAAGTTATCTTGAAGATGAACTCATCCAAAACAAGAAAAAAAAAATTACTAGAACGGTCGGGCAAAGTTGAAAAAGTAATATCGTCCCTTAGTATCCAGATATATCATTGGAATCAGACCATGCCGAGATGTCAGAGTTATAAATCACTTGTAGGTATTGGATTTGTATAGCTGTTGTCTTCACAAGAAAATATCAAAAACACATGCCAAACATTTATATTCGAGACACGATTATCTTTATTAATAGTATGACGTTGTTTTTTAATTTCCAGTTTGATTACATATGCTGTCATTGTAACACCACCCTTTAAATGTTATCCTCGTTGAATGTTTGTGCAATTAATATAAACTGAAAAATTCATCAAGTTTTCGTGTCGTTTGGAACAGCGGTTTACAGCGGCTATTTTATAACGTTATTAGTTTGTAGACAATGAATACCATTCGGTACACTTATAATGGAAATTTTGGTATAAAATTATTTCGTCATCACATAGGCGTTTTAACTTATATTACGAATAAGGGTTATATAAAGTACTGTAAGAATGAGAAAGAAAGGGAAGAGCGTTGAGAAATTGTTTATTTAAATATAACAACAATGCGTTAAACGAGATCTTGCCCCAGAATAACTTATGATAGTTTTCTACAGAGGCTTAACTTAAATTAAAAAAAAACAAATTAAATATTATGTCGGTCGCTCTTACAGATAACAGCATGGTGGTTTCTGTAGTTAATTATTCATATATTAACAGAGCTTTTGTTGTTGAAATAAAAACCTGTAGTCCCAAAAGATTATTTGTTTTTAAGTACAGACAAGATTGAAAATCTTTTTGTGATATTCATAAGCTTGGTAGGTTTAAAAAAATTCAAAAAATACATAAGTACCTTATTATATTATAGATTTGACTAAAATAATACAGAGACATTTGTAGAGCTCTTTTTAATAGAATTGACTCAGAATTTTTTTACTATAGCTATGCTAGAAAAAAATATTTTCCCAACAAATTTTAAAGTTATGATAAAAAAACAAGGTCTTTAGACACTTATTACGAAAATTTCGGCTGGATAACGTTGCACTAGAGGAGAGATCTAGCTCCTGTCACCATGTTTATTATTTAATGATTCATAATATTATACAAATATTATAGTCGATCAAATTGAGTAAAAACACAAAATTCAGGTACATAAAATATGTATCATGAGCTCAATATAAAATATAATGTGTTAATAAACCTTGAGTTTATATCATCATTCTATATGTCTTAATTGAACAACTAACATGGTTTGTTATATAAAGCATTTTGTGCTTCAGTAAGGTAAAAGTATTATATTTATAATTATTTATCAAACGTAAACTATACAAATAATATTAATTAAAACTTTTTTAAATTAAACTTTATATACACCGTAAATCAAATAATAAAACAACAATATATTAAACAAAATCAACATACAAAAGAATCTTCTTATTTAAAATAGAAATGTATTAAAGTCATTGTGTTTTATTAAATATGTGTATGATACATGTAATCAAGAAAATCTTTCTTTTGGGTTCGATAAAACGTCGAGCAAAAGATATAGTAATCTGAATTTAATAAATGTTATTTTTACGATTTAATCTCTACTCATATTTCCTTTGATTCGATTAAAAAATGAAAAGATGTTATCAACTAGAGAAAAGTAAATATTACTGTTATAATTTTTTTTTACATTTAAAAAATATATACTATTAAAAAAAGTATTTATTATTAAGAAGTCAATATTGAAAATACTAAAATAAAAACGTCACCCATTCAAATATCCCAGTTAAATATTTATGTGACTGGAAATAAAACTATATGAAATTTCTTCTATAGTCTTCCAAGCGGCAAAAATAAAGGAGTTTATGCAAGACTGGAACTAAATATGAAACAGACACTGAATGTTACCTTCTGTTTTTGTCATAACCCTGTCAAAAATACATACATTATATATTTTATGTAAAAAAGCAAATCAGTAAGGATAAAAAGACATAACATTTGAAATCTTAGTACTATGTAGCTCTATAAGGGAAAATCATTAACAATCATTTATTGTCAACAGTCACAAGTATGAATTCAAGATCTGAGATGTTTAAACGTTTCTTCACAAATAGAAAATATAATAATTTCATAAGCTCTATTTGAAAACTGTTTTAAATGATAAAATTGTTTTTAAAGTAAAATATACTTATATTAAATTGACTATGATAAATCATATGCCTGATGTTTCAGTAATGTTTTTTGTAGAAAAAAAAAATTATACAAAATGAAAAGTTCATTTTAATTTTATAATGAAATTATACATAAATAATATCAATAATAACTTATAAAAAGTATATTTTACTTAACAAGTTATTTTCCTAGAAATATTGCGACTTAAAATACTCAAAACAAAACATCTTTAATAAAGGAAAGACACGAAACATGGCAACTTCAATAAACCATGAAGTTCCAGTGTAGAG
This sequence comes from Daktulosphaira vitifoliae, assembly GCF_025091365.1. Taxonomy (NCBI): domain Eukaryota; kingdom Metazoa; phylum Arthropoda; class Insecta; order Hemiptera; family Phylloxeridae; genus Daktulosphaira; species Daktulosphaira vitifoliae. The sequence continues at coordinate 51,962,264 of NW_026099572.1, forward strand.
TTGCTGATCTACTATTCTAAATGAAATTGTAAATAAAAAAAATATAATGCTAATAAGTGTAAGACAGTCACTACACGTCTCAGCTGTCATACGAATGTTAAATGTCCGATATTTCAGGAATTATGTGATAATTGAAATGTAAAATTAAAGGACGTCATTGAATGCGTTATGTGAATAACATGAGTAAAAATAAGTATTTCAATGAATAAAAATGTATTCAGTAAACATAAATGATACTAACAGTGGAACAGATCCAATTGACAAATCATATAAATTTTGATAATTTTGCTGTAATTTTTTTATTGACAATTTTTGCATTTGTCGACTACTTTAAAAGTATATTTTTTATTATTAAAAATATCATAAATGAAAATTATTATTATTACAATCACAAAAATGTGATTTTCATGTAGTATAAGAATGGATAAATTATAAAAAAAAACACAACAAAATGTTACACATGTCAAAGGTTATAGTTGTTAGTTAGATCTATTGCGTTCTGTAAATTAATATCACTATAGTAACTTACAAACAGTACTCGAAAACTGAAAAATTCTTCCAGGTGGCTCTTATTTAGAGGGGCTACGAAAATAAAATATAGAGAGAGATTATATGTAATCAAACGTCGATTGAATTAGTAACTACAAAAAACAAACAATAATTATAATCTAACACTTATTTACTCTATATACTTCCTAGTATATGTAAATCTTATCAGACGTATCCAAGTGAGCTATAAGGATATGCCAACCTATACTTATTATGAAATTTTTTTTTTTGGTATTTCCACACCTATTGGAAAATTCTCTAGACGCTAATATTACATAGGGATGCATCACCTTTATAATTGGTAATGTAAGGAAGGATAATTCTTGAGAAAATATTCTCTAATTAATTTTTCTTTTAATAAAAAAAATCGTGAATCTAATAAGGTGTCACCTTAGATTTTCAATTTTTTCAAGTACGTACTTGAAAAATCAAATTTATCTCGTAATAAATATTAAAAGGACATTATGTATATAATAATAGAGTTTGAAGAGTTGAGAACGACAATGTTGTTTAGGTTTTGTCATTATTTTTCTCGGGAACGTTTTGATTACTTTTCTCATACACATTCGGTTTAAACGCTAAGGAGTGTAATACAACTATTTCTATAGAAGGCTGTTTGCTGCGGAAATAAAAACTTGGGCGTTGTCTAGTTTTCTTCATTAATCACGAATGATTAATTTTTTGTAATGTTTCATCTTAGATTGAAACATTACGAAATATCTGTTTGCGGGAAAAAACACTGATAATGTTCGTAGGGAAGCACAAATCAAAAGATTATTTTATAATTCCAAATGACCAAACAAACATGTGAAAAGTTTAACTTCAAATATTTTCTTTATTGCAAATATTGCTGAAATATATGATTAGTTTTGAGGATTCTGTTGTAATTGAACAAAACACCAAAATTAGAGTTAAATTCAAGATTGAGATATAAAACTTACGTTTTTAATTCAAATGAATTAATTTTTTATTAAAATCAATCGTGTGTTTAATTTCAAAGAGCAAACAACAGCAATTATGCTTCTTAGTATATGCATTTAGTAACTTTTAGGCGTATAAAAGGAGACCTTAAGGACATATTTACCGTGCAAAACATAAATTTAAAAAACATTTAGTTTTGTTATTTCCACGTCCATAGGGAAATTTTCTATACGCTAATATTACAAAGGAATGCATTATACTCATTATTAGTAAGGTAGAGAAAGATAATATTGAGGAAATATTCTCGGCAACAGGATTACTCTTGAAAATATTCTTTAGTAGAACATTACGGGAAAATAAAATAAAAAACCAAACGGAACAAAATAATTTCTTTATGAATACTATCAAACATGAAATTAATTTAAGTAATGAATATTAATTCAAAATTTATAATGTAAAAAGACTAAAAAAAATTTACTCTTCCATAAAATAATTTAGTATAAATGCGATTGAAAACTTCACAGTAAGAAAAATGTTAGTATTTTTACCGTAAATTAGATCTCATTTTGCCATTATGTAATAATTTGTTTACTTTCAGCATATTTGGTTAATTATAAAAATTATTACATATAGCTAAAGTTAACTTAGTAAAGCGTTTGTAGACACATTTCATTTTTTTAATATATCTATCGTTTTTACTATTAAATTTAAATAAATAATGTCCAACAGAGTTTTTTAAAAATATAATAAAAAATTGTAAGTTGTTTCAAGTCACGTAATTTATTGTGATGAAATTTACCGGTGTAAAACCGTAGCTATGAATAGACTTGTAGAGTAATAATTTTTATGATAAAAACTAAAAAAACAGGGTTGTTAAAAACATGTTTTTTTTTAAAAATCTGTTTAAAACATAAATAAACAAATTTAAATTGTCTCATAAAACCAATATAAATTTTGACATTTTTAATGTTTTACACATTAAAACTCCGTTTTAAACAAACAGTGTATAAAACGTAACTAGCCTGAATAATATTCACATAAAACAAAAGTATCAAAAATTCGTTAGAAAACATTCGAGTGATAAAATAATTCTATGGCTTATTATTTTTTATATATAATTATTTTATTTCATTATTTATAACAAGGTTTCGTCAAGTTGGGGATATTCCCCAGGACTGGGGCCTAACGAGCTTCATAAGTAAGCCACTGATTCCAGTAGGAGTACCCGACTATGCCTAGCACTATATGTATTTTACAAGAAAAATATTACATCAGAAATCAAAAAATTATAATTAACTTCAGTAAGTCGACATGTAAATACTTACTCTATGTTGGGGTAAGTTATTACACACCGGGGAAAGTTGTTACAGTATATTTATTTCTATATAGTTAGAATAGTGCTATTCCAATTTAAAATTAAAATATCCCAATTGTAACAACTTTCCCCGCTCTCATTTACCTTTAAAACGTTTGTAAGTTCGAATACATAAAATTGGATAATTGGTTATCTTTTATACGAAATAGACTATATCTCTAAATTCGTTTGGACAAATTACCTGAAGCTTAATAGATAAATTTGCGACTGACCATTGTTTTACTTGTTTTAGGACCATTTTACAATAATGTAGTATACAATAAAATGAAGTTCAAACGAATATTTTTATCTTTTGAGATTATTGTCAAAATCAATTTTTACGGTATTTTACATCGCTACTCATAATACATCCATTTGTCATAAAAAATAATTACTAAGACTATGGTTCAATTTTGTTGGTCATCATTAAACCTATAATAACTAATTGGTTTGGTGTCTTAATAATTATTATTATGGTAAACTAATATCTTATAGGCTCACAATCACAACTCAATCCGTGTTTAAATTTTTTTACAAGTACCTCAGATCTGACTTAGCCCTAGTAGTGCAAATGGGTGCAGCTCGTACTGGTGTACGTATACTCCACCCGCTTTCCATTTCCACTCTATTGAAATTCTTGTAATATATAACTATGTCTGAGACACATTATGCACCTTCTATAGCTAGTTAATTATATCTGTTTTCATATGAAATAGTTAAAATTGACACCCTTAGAAGTTATAAGGGATGGTCTAAAAACTAATTAAGAATCAAATCTAATTAAGAAATATATGTAGCTAATAAAACACAATTTTCGTTTTTAATAATTTATTTATTTTGTGAATATTCGAGTTATTATAATCAGATAACTCTGTATACGATTATAACTATTCTTAGTAGTAGTAAATAAAAATTATAAATAAATAATTAAATTATAATTATTTTTTTATTAATCAAATTAAACTTCACTTACACAACCGGACAAAAGTTTAAATTATCTTGCTTTATTTTTGAAATCTATATAATATAATAGGTTATAAAGCGTACACTTCGAAGGACTTGAAATATGAAAAAGAAAATTAATCTTTGTAAAAGTCGACATGTTTTGCTTACAGAATGATTTCTTTTTTTAAATAATGCAAGTAAATAACATTAATTAGGAGAATCGTTGATTCTTTTTCATTTTAAGATAATTGTGAGACAAACCAAACTTTTAACCGGTAATATATATATATTTTTTTTTTATTTAACTTAAATAAAAACTTCTATTCCTATAAAAATAATTTATTTTGCCTAGAACCATGCAAAAACTAGAGGCCACGTTGACTTTTTCGTATTACATATTGTATTTTCTTAATAAAAAAATATTAATACATTAAAAAATAAAATGAATTATTGCCTTTTTACTTTTTTTGTACCTTCAGGCATCAAAGGAAATTGTTAATTTGCTATGATGGACAGTATTCAACATTCTCACATTATATAAAGTTAAAAACAAAGTGAGGAATGAAGTAAAAAAGTGACCATACGATAATGAAGTATTGAACAGTTCCCTGCTCAAGACTGGCGCAAGGATAAGGTGACCCAAACGATCGTCTAAGGTACCTAGAATGTTGAAGTATGCCAAATAGTCTGTTTTTTATATGTATTAAGGCGCCAAAATAAAATTTGGTCTAAAATGCCATACAACTCGCACTAGCTCTTTCTTTACAACCACAACACAGTATATTAGCAAATAAAATGAGCATTGTTAGGGGTCATCCAATAAATTTCTTTTTTTAGAATTTATGATTGCGCAATTTAATATATAATTGTGATTGGTCGATAGTCAATTAAGTCCAACTGTATTTATTATTTACATCCCTAACGTGACTAATCTTATTTTGCCCAACAAAGTATTATTCTCCGTCAAAAGTATGTCATGTGTATACATTGTAAAACCATACCAGTCAACATTTTATTATTTTGAATTTTAGAGTAATCGTATTATATAGTAAAACGTTGAAAAATTAGCCAATACTGGAAAAATTATTTAACGACGTACGATTTAAATATTTTTTTTTAATGAAAGAGCTCGACGACGTTATTTTAGAAAAATTATTCGTTAAGTCGAAAACATTTTTTTTAGCACACCATGGTGTTTTAAAATTTTATAAAAAAAACTTCATTTACTATTATTTTCATTAATAACTTTTTTTATTTCCTTTATTTTTTTATTTTCTTTTGGAACAAGTTTTTTGATTATTATAGTATGCCTTACCATACCAACAATCTTTTTCTTTGTGGTATTTTCCTACAGTTTTTACATTAAATATTAATGAAAGTTTTGTATTGAAGTATTAGATTCTAATATTAATTAAAAATGTATGGTCTTTTATTTGAAATATTATATTATAGTTTTCATTTCATTCTGTTACCTTTAATTTCATAACACAATTTTATAAATATTGTTGACACCAAAGATAGTGTTAAAATTGAAATATTATTAAAATATTGTGATGATCTTGGTCAAAAAATGTAAACTTTATACTCTATACTTTACACTATATACTATTTTTGAATTTTACACATTTTATTAATTAAATGTCTACACTTTTTCTGTTAAACTGCTTCTAGAGTAATAGTATTTATGCCTAACACTTATTCCGGCGTCGTCGATACTCTTACCGAACTCAGTGGCCTACCTGTAAGGACAGATCGAATGCGACTGTATGTGCGTGAGGCCTCCAGGGTACCGGGTCTGAAGCGGAGCCCAGCTAGGCGAAGCCTAGTTCACTTTATAAAGTAAAATATATATATATAAATTTAACATCTTTGAAATAGATATTACAAATTTTTTAATATAATTGACTTTTCAAAAACTTATTCCTCTATTTGGTATAGGACACAGCATCGTTTTTATACAATACACAATAGAGTCAATAAAAGTTAGTTGTAAAATTCAAATTAAATTACCATAATATTAAAACCAAATTAAATTATAGCCTCAATATCTTATAGACAAATAGCTTTGGATAACTATATTCATATACTATGCTATTATATACAAGTACATATAAAGTACAACTACTTGAAGAATCAAAGTAAGAATCAAGTATGCCTTATTTATTTGTTAGATATATTATGACTCAAATATTTTGGTAAACACATTAAAACACTTTGACAGTATATTTAAAACATATTACAGTCATATTTAGTATTAAATAAGTTTTAGCAAGGACTTTAATTGTAAACTTGTTTAATAAATAATATATTGATTATGTTATTTATACAATTTTCTAATACAAAATTTATTATGACATTGTTAATTAGGCCAGACACATAAATCAAACAAGTCTACAATTATTGTATCAATTCGTTAATTGTTAACATTTTGTTCAATTATCAACACAATTACATTGGATCTTAATGTAAGTATTTATAATAATAAAACATTTAATTTTAATTGGCACATCAGTAAAAACTACGTAAGTTGTATAATACATTTCAAGGCCCCGGCAAGAGGAGGAGTGACGTCGGATTTATAGTACCCTGACTTGACCTCTTACATTGTTTATAATCTAATAAATTGAACATTTTTAATGGCCAATATTTGTTTTAATACAAGGACCCAAAAATTTACTTAAGGGCCTATAATTTTTTCATTAAATTACTATCAATGATAGATTAAACAGAACGGACGGGTGTAACCTGATTAACATTTGTTTAAAATTATTTCTAGTAATCACATATAGTCCCATAATTAGAGCATGTTATAAAAAGAGGGTATTTAAAATAAAAATATTATAACCCCTTCAAACAAACAAAATATGTACATCTTCACTATATAATTATTTCAGTTCTAAAGTGATCGTCCACCACACCTGAAACTTAATTGTATCCTTGATGTGATAATTTTTAGTTGTAACCTTTTCAATTATACTTAAAACGTTTTAAAAATTAAAAAAGCAGAGATTTAAAATTGGATATTGACGAGTTCATTTCTTTTGGAATTTTATAAATTTCGAATCACACAATAATCTCAAAACGCCCCTCGTCTAAAAACTACCATAATACTATTATCAAAGCACCAGAATAATTTGGCTAAGAGTGCCAAAAAGCTAATTACCACGAAGTTAATAAAAATAATTTAACCATATAAAGTAAGTTTACATTTAATGAAATTTCAATGTTATTTATTATTATATATTTATTGATTATAAAAATTTAATAAAAAAATTCGACTAGCCAGTAGAGTCGGTCCGCATAACTGAACTAAATGTAACCAAATTCAGTTCTGTTGCAAGTGGCTTGTTATAATTAGGCACATTCGATAATTATCGAAAATGTCATTTGGAACAATAACAAATTGCATAACTCATGGACGTCGTTACAAGAGTTATGGAAAAAAGTTAATGTGAAATCATTGTTAGCGTGCGTGTATGGCCCTGAACGCTAGCCGCAGTTCCGCAGGGGTTCCAAACATATGCGGATGGGGAAAGAAAACGAAAGGTCGGGGAAGGAGGGTATAGAAGGGGTTTGCGCAAAAAACCTCGTACGCCAAAATATAAAGCCACCGTAGTCGCTGGTGCACAAGCGCCGTCGTCGTCGCTCGCTTCCCTCATCGTGCCCCCATCGTCTTCCACCGCCCCTCAGCGATTCATTGTTAAACAGCAGCCGCCTTCGCCCTTCAGCCGTCGTTCTCGTTCCACGACCATCAGTACAAAAGAAGAACGAACGAACGCGCGCGCACGCACACACACACACACACAGACGTCTTACATAGCAGCGCCGTTGGTACCACATGTGAATCCAACGCCGTCGCTGCTGAATCACTGTAGCCGCCCGGTACAATATATAGCACTGTACATAAAACACACCAGCCGGACCGTGCACCACCGCGAGCGGCAGCACCGGCACTAGCACAGCGTATTTTATTGTGCGCACCGCCGCCATCACCACTACCGCCACACAAAAACCAGTCTCTGTTCGTTGGCCGCTGCCGCCGATACCCTTCAGTGTCTCACGTGTTCCACGTACGTCTGGTAGTATTTCGCTGCCAGTGCTGTTGAGTAATAGTCGTGCACGAGTTTTTTCTATTTGATAGTTTTTTTTAACTACCGTTCGATATTAATAATAAAACCTGACTTAAAAAATAGTTTTTTTAATTGCCGACGGATTTCGTTAGTTTTACAAGTGAAACATTTTGCAACCCGCTAACCCACTCATGATCAAGGTCATTTTTTGCTGAACTACAAAGAGTAATCACTCTTGTGTTTGAGGTGAGTAAAAAAGAAAAATACGGTTAACTAACGGCAGCAATGTTTGGTGTGTCAATTTAATGGAAATAAAAATACACCCTTTTCGAGTAATATTGCTTCTCAGCTTTCGCGTTGTTGTGTGTTGGTGTTAAGGCGTGTTATCGTGTTGTCACGGCGACCTAAGTATGAAAATAGTGAACTAAAGTTGAGGTGAAAACGTGGAAGAAGCCAACTACGGGCTATTTCGACAACTCGCTCCATGAAAAACGAATTGCGGAAAACGGATTTCCCAAAGTCGTTTTAAAAGTTTATTATTTTCTATTCGTTTCGACGACACCGAGGTGCATTCCTAATGCGATTACCAAATAGCTATTTTTATTATTTCCCCTGCCCGGTACATAATATTGTAATCTTTTTGGGTTTATTTACTCTACGTCCGGTTTACTACCCCCTCGTGATTTGTCGCTTCGCACCAAAAAAACCTCGCACAGCGTCACAATAGAAATGTACAAAAAAAATAATCGGCCCTTCGGTACACTATCCGAACACGTTTGTATAATACGTCTAGCAGCATTACGATGTCAGTATAATGTACATGCAAAGGCTGAGGTGGTGGCGGTAGCGGTGCCGTCGGGTCGATATTCGATGGCGGTCGCAGAGCGTGGCGAGTAAACGAGTAAGTCTCTTGAATTTTGGCAAACGGTAAAATAACTCATAACTTTTATTAGTTGGACGGAGTGACCCTTGAAGGAAAAAATATATAAATAAAGTGGCGTACAATGAAACGAAAAATGTATTTTTAAAAAGCTGTAAGGGTACGTCTAAGAGAGATGTGTTCAAAGAGTTCAGATGTTTTCGCTCAAATGAATTGAATTTCAATTTAATACAAAGTTCGTAATTTACTTCCGATCGCTTTTTTATCTCGAAATATTTCTATTACTCGGCTGTCGTCCGGAAAACGCGCATTTATGTTGTCTGTGTTCTCTACACGAATCTGATGTATCCGTTTGTGTATTAAAATACACAAAATTGGTCGTTTGGCAGAGCAGATGCATCTCGTAGCAAACGCTGTCGGGTAACTCACAGTGACCACACCGGCGCGCGTACAGACAACCGGTTGTCCTTCGCGAGGGTTTGTCTGGACGGTTTCCTAGGTAAATGTGGTGCGTGACATGTAGAAGACATTTCCAGGGGAAGAGAGGGAGGAACGCCTTTGGTCCGACATCGTATATTATTTTCCGTGATTTATCGCCGTGGTCGTGCGAGGTGGGTGCTATGTCGCATAAAAATGCTAAACAGGAGTTAAGCCCAACTCCGGTGGGCGGTGTACGATGTAAAAAACCTTTAGTTAAGTATAGCGGCATTTACTTTTTGCAAACCTACTTCGATCCTCTTCGCTTCCGGGGTTGCTACGGAGGTGGTCACTTGAAGATCCCGACGTTGAATTTTACAACCCAAAGTAATTTGAATAGGTTATCCGACAATACAGTGGGACTCTGCCATAGTGTCCTCAGCCGACGATTCTGCGTTGATCTAATTCTCTTGATGTAATTCTCGTATGTTGGCAATTATAAACGTACGTTGTTGGACAATCAAAACCAAACTATTCGAACGCTAAACGAGAATAATTTATCACTGTTATTACTAATTATTTACTTTCTAGAACAAATGTTAGGTGAAATCTTTATTTGTAAACGATTATTTAAAATAATTATAAACGAACTATACGTTCCAGTCAAATACTTGTTTTTTTTACATACACCACGCTTTAAGATAAATAATACTTTTGATAACAATCGATTCTTTGTGTTAAGTCAATTTCGATAGCAAAAATCTTTTTCTCACGGGAGAAATAGTATTTTTTTTATTCTTACGTTGTTTAATTAAAAATTAAGACGTATTCAGTTAATGTATTAAACAATTACATAATTTCTGCAAAATATACGTGTAATTTCCATACAATAGTAAAAATAAAGTTTTAATCACCAAAGATCCGGTTGTCGAATGACTCTTATAAAAAGACGATATTGTTTCTAGTTAGTTTTTTATACACTGCAAAAATAATATTGCCGATTTTCATAAAAAGACTGATTGTTTTTAATGTGTTGTTACGTTTTAGTGAAGCCCATCGTTTAAAAACTCGCATGACGAAGAAATGCTGTAGTACTCTTTGCATGTAAATTATTTCCAAGGATTTTTTCAACTAAAACCCGTTAACATGACACAAAAATAAATTCGACCAGCGTACCACTACAATTCTAGTAATAAAATTATGTAGTTCATCAACAACTGTATTATTATCTGGAGCAGATTTGCTCTTGAAATGACTGTATGGTTCATTAATATGATCTATTTCCTTGAAAACCCTTCGGATCGTTGTATTTCCATGAAACGACGGTGTTTAAAATTAGTGCAAATAATGAACGGGCATTGAAAGCAATAATTGTTTATTTTGGTGTCTAATAGTCTTCTGGTGAGCATAATTCAGTCGTAAACTATAAAATCAACCAAATTTCTAATCAACACGCGCGTGGCCTCGGATAAGTGAAAATCTTTTGTTCGGTGTATATGTTTTTTTACAATAGCGAAGTCAATTTCTTTTCTGCTACCTCATTCTACATTAATCATAATGTAACATGAAATCTGCAATTTCCATGTTATTTTCACACAATGTTGTCATTTTTTACCAGTACGCTTTACTATCACGGAGTATTGTTGGTGGTAACAATAGTAGTAAGCCAAGACTCCGTTCTGGCAAGCACAAAATGTTCACCTTAATCGAAGAAGTTGTAAGATGTGTTTTAACCATACTCAACGGTAATGATGTACTGTTGGGATTCAGCTCCAAATGTGCAAAAACGGTGCAGGTAGTGTCAGGAAAATGGGTTCGGTAGATAAGGAAACTGTGCAATTATTATCGTGCCGGTGTTCGTTTGGTGCCAAAACGACGTTGCATGGAAATTTAATACAACTTTACATGTTACTGGCCCCCGTACCCTTTCGACTACCGTCTACACGGTGCCGGCGGACGGTCCACAGAAATCGACTGTACACAGCAAATTCAACGAGCACTTTGTGTTTTATTTTGTACGTTGTTTATTAGTTTGCAAAACCTTCGAGTATCCAAACGTGTGTATGTAATAACAACGTCGTCGCCGTTGCCCTTGTATAGGTTCACTTGTCATGTGAAAAAAAAAAAATAACAATCGCAGTAAACTGGTTTTAGCCTAAGCAGTTGTTTGGCGACCACCATAACGGTCGAAACGAAAGGGACATTAGATCTATCTCTCCTTGTACACGTGTGTATGACAACGTTGTGTTCTATGATGACAGTAAAAAAAATAGTACGTTTCGTTTTGCTCTAATTTGCCCTTTTTCTGACTGCTTAACACCCGTCGATTTTGTTTTTACAGTATCCGATAATGTTTTATTGCTTTCCATTATCGGTAAAGCGATCATTTTTTGAACGTCGATCTATCTACATCGAAATTCATGTTAAACATGTAGTGAAATAAACGAATCCAGTCAAGTTGTAAAAATTAGGCGACGCAAAAGTACCGTAATGCTAACAAAAAGAATTTATTATCGCGAAATATGTCTTTATGTATTTTTGTTCATTTTGGTGTATAGTCGTTAAGTGTAAACTATTACGATTTTTTACTATTACCGTACTAGACTACTACTGTGTTTTTATTCTACTTATGAGACCGCATTACAAAGCTATAAAACCGCGTGACCAAAAATTTTAGCATGTTTTCAATGTGGTTTTTTATGAATATTTGTAACACCAGTATATGGTGGTTATATTAAGCCGAATGCTGTCAAGACAACATTGTATAACTTCACAGCGAACAGGCAGTTACATAATTTACCTTAAGGGCTTACTGGTTCGTATGATCGTCGTTAAGAAAATAAACTACCTAAATAAGAAATTAAATGTTGTCTAGTCAGCACATTGATTACGATGTGAACGGTGACTGCTGTGGAGGCGAATGGGTAATCTTTAAAACTAGAACGGAATTGATAGGAACGACCGGGCGAGGACAGGCCTTATATAGACTGTGCGGTATTGATTTTAAGGTAACTTTTTAGTTGGGCGATTCTCAGAAAACATAGGCAGATGCATATATCTTACATTTAACGTTTGATTTTGTTCTTCTTTTTTCGGCTGTCTGACGACTTTTTTTCACCGAAAATGAGAATTACAAGTGATAAGAATGAAAGATATCTGAACGTGTCATCGGACGACGTTGTCAGTTACAGGAAACAGTCTATATTTCTACCGATCGCAATATCAAATGAATAAAATGTTGCAAACATGACCGTTAGGTTAGTATTGCAAGTCGATAATAGGAAGTGCGTATTTCCAGTTTTACAACATGTTAAGGGTAATCGCCGCTCGCACGTCCCTCCCTTTGGCTTTCTTTTTCTCTTATTGAAAACTGAAAAAATTCCCACCCGGCGAGCAATGGACCATTTATAAAGTGTCGTCTAGCACGGTTACTTTATACGAGGACCCCCTTTGGAAAGTGCAAATTGCTAAATCGACCCTACACAAAGAGGAGATGTTCATATTTAGTACTGACAACCGTTCTCAAAATCCCATGAACATTTTAAAATAAGTCGTTACAATGTAAATAAATGAAAACATATTTTTCTCGGTACGGACCGGAATTTTTCTTCGTATTTAATTATTCTAATAAAATATGACAATATTACAATTCCGAACACGTTTAATGGTTTTGTGATAAACGGCACAAATGTCCTATTTCATTTCCCTAATAACAGTAACAGTAATAGTTTTTCGACAATATTATTATGGTTATTGTTTACGATTTAACTGGTAAGTTTAATATTATACAAATGGAAATTCCCCCAATTCGACATGTTTACTGTTATTGTCTAAAAACAATGTAGGTCGAACCAAAAAACTAGCATTTTTTTGTAACGGGGCAATTTTTATATATATACACATATTTTGGGCGTTATCTAAAAATAACATTTTTGGTAACGATTATGTTATATTTTTAATACGGCGTGAATACATTTAATATGAAATAGTGGCAAATCATAAATAATTATCGAGTTGGAGTGATTGTTGAAAATTATAATGCAACCATCGGCAAAAAAGAGTTATTGACCTTATTAAAATAATATAGCATACTGTTAGGGAAAGTTCAGTTGATTAATAACTTCAAACTATTTCGCTTTTCTTTTGTCACGATTTTATTTGCAGTGTATAAATCGTATTACATTGAACGCGTTAGAATATAAAATTTATTCCTCCCACTGCAGTTTATTATAAACTAGATCAACAATTAATATTAACCGGTTTTCTCTACCGTAATACGTCTAAATTTTATTACATTTCTCTCGTAATTTGTAATTGATTTCTTCAATTCGTTTAGTGTATGTTTTTCATTAATCACTCAAAACCCAAACAATTGTCAGTAACGGTGTGTTACAAATCTATTCTGATTAACAGTGCAAATTACAAAGAACCACTCGCTAAAATCGTTCGAGTCTCCTCCGTTGGCTTTCTTCTCGCACAACTATGACGAGGCAATAACCTTTCCATTTCGTCCGCTGCAATTTCGTATCGGATCATTGCTTTTTTATTGCGGTAAAATTAATGGTACCGATTTTGATTATAATAAAATAACGCACGTAGTCTAATATTTCGTTACTTATTTATTCGATACGGGTGTGTATTATTTTATAAACCTTTATCGTCACAACGGTGATATTGTTGACAACGTTGATAACTTTTAGGAGTATATGGTGGAAACTCGTCTCGTTCACTTATAAACGGTAAATTAATAGAACGTGAAAGACTCAAGAGATGAAAAGGCGTACAGAGGGTAGATGCTAAAAGAACATAATGTAATAACTCTATTCGTAAGTTAACCTTATTGAGAAATCACTACTTCTTCGGGAAAAAGGGAGGGGGATCAATAACGAGGCCGAGTAAAGCAACTTGTGCATTTATTATAAACGATACAGACAATCTGTTAAATTTCACTCTTCCTCTTTAACTATTCTCGATTAATTATATATTTGAATTTTTCGCTTGTGGCAATTTTAATTCGACCAAAAAAAAACATAGTAAAAAAATGTAAAACTGTCCTCAATTGATGATTCGCTACAGTTTCTTGTTCTATATCACGCAGAACAGATGAATTTACATATTCCGTATTTTTAAATTATTTTCATACTATATTAGATACTGTACAAGATAATTATTTGTTTATTCTTTCACGCTATTCAATGCGTTTCCAATTTTTTATTTATATAAACATATAAATTATACGAATTTTTTTATTCAGTGCAAATATAACGATGGTAAATACTAAGTTTTCGAACTATTATTACATTTTTTTTTTGTTTTGCTCGATTGTAAATTAAATACCATTTGATATTCAATTCAAATAGGCTACCAATAGGTTTTGATTGATGAATATCAGTAGGTAACAAAAACTTTTTTATTAGACCTGTATTGTAAAGTGTTGTAGTCGTGTATCACATATACTGTAATGACTCGAGTCTTAATTTTTTCAAAACTCTTTGGAATAGAATAAAAACATTCATACGTTATCCAATGAAATTTTCTGTATTTTTTTATTAGCCAATTCAATATCCGGTTGATATGCAAAAACAGCTGTCCGCCGCTGCTCGTAGTAGTTCTACTCTCGCTCAGCTGTATTTTAGTCCGAACAATACATGTATTGTGTGAACGCCGTGATATTACGTGTAATGCGGATGCTTGCGTGTTAGTGCGAGCAGCAAGAACAGCGGACAGATGGCTGCCAGACTGCGTAGAAGAGACGCGTGCCCAGTCGGCTCTTTCCGTCTCCCCCACTTCCAATTTTTTTTTTTTTTTTTTTTTTCC
>NW_026099572.1:51977229-52060476 GCF_025091365.1 Daktulosphaira vitifoliae
TTTTTTTTTGTTTCCTCACCACCACCTGGCTCTCAAGTTCCTGGCTGCAATGAACAGATGTCCTGGGAAATAGGCGCGAGTTTACGGATCTATCGAACCCCATTTCGACTTGATACGCACTCGCCAACATTTATAGAAATATTTTTGTGTCAGTATACAGTATGGTATATATATCATTGTGTTTTTTGTCTTCAAATTCTTAACGATTACGACGGTCGCATTAACGACAATTCTCAAAGTTTATACGAAAAATATCGATTTCCATGCCTACAGACGGGAAAACTACAAACGGTATGCTGTTTGTTGTTGTTATGATAAAACATTAAGTGTTTATTTTACATAGGTAAAAGCATAACATAATATGGTTTCCATTCTCCTTACGTTGGGTTATAAAAATCGTTTTCCATATTTGTTGTGTACTTAGTCCAGTTCGTTTCAAAGAGGTTTTTTTTTTTTTATTATTATTTGAATGTGTCAATATTGGTTGAACGGTTTTTTGTTTACTCAGTCACGGTTATTTCCCATGTTCCAGAAATTTAAGCAATGGTTATCGAGGGTGTACTTACTTGGTATTTAGACACTTTATCGTGAACCCGTAAAACAATTATCACCTTTGTGATTACCGTAACATCTTGATGATATTACTCACGTGTTTTCATTTATTTAATTATTTATTGTCGTTCAAACATGCGAATTCAACATCCTAACAACAATAAAATATCAACATTTGTTTGGACCTCATAAAGTAAATATGTAGTGCCTATTCAAAAGAATAAAAAAAGGAACACTGTCTGCGGGTAGACTTACCTGAACGTGTTTCGCTCTAGTATATTCAAACGTATGCGTACAACACGTAGAGGTATTTCAGTACCCAAACTCTGGTGGCTCCAGGTGCTGGCAGTATTTTCTTTTGTCGTACGTTTCATCAGACCTTTAGCCGGAACGTACGACAGATAGTTGGGGTTAGTCTAGTGTGCAACGTGGTCGACACACGTCTAGTGTGAACAAATCCAAATTCGAACGTTTTGCGGTGTTTATTATTTACCATTTATGTATTGCCTTGGATATATTGCTGCTCAAGGTGAGTTTCTTTGTTTATAGATGTTTTACAGTTCGATTGAGTATATGCTTTAATTATGCACACTTTTCGTGTATTTCTATATACAAATTTACATCTGTTAAAAATGGTCTGTTATTGATCGAACAGCTGTGTATTAAAACGGGAGCCGCCTCGCTTGGTGAAAATTCAACTGTTTCCAATCGAAATAATTAAATTAATGACACACGCGATGTCTGCCTACTGCTATTTGTGGTCGACATTAAGATAACATCAATGGCTTGCCGTACATTCGTACGTGAAAACTTATTAAATATTTTGTTCAAGACAAATCACCTCGTCACGTAAAAGTATTTTTTAAACGTATAAAACATCAAAGAACCGGGAAGCGTCGGCGGCTGTGACACAACGACCAAGTGCAGCACGTTTCTTCTGAGGTAGACGCGTACTTATTTTTAGAACCATGTCATTTGATTGGCTTGTCAAAAATCGTTGCTTTTAGGCGTAGATTTTCAACCGTTACGTTTTGACAGTGTCCGTCGTGAGCATGGCATTTAGCAGTGAATACGAGAGGTTGCAGTTTGTGGGCGAGTTCCAAGCATTTAATAAAAAACGGCACAACACATTGGACATTTCTGTTATTTTTTTTTTCATTATTATCCTTTTATTTTTGTTGAGGATTCTTATTAATATTATTTTCTCCGACGATAAACATCTCTGCATCATCACTGCCGACGGCGGAACGTTCGGGTTGCAAACAGCGCGTGACGGCCGGTCAGATGGGTTGCCGTTTCATTTCAAACATTCGCCATTTGACTGGAATCAATTAAAATTCAAAGTCTTTTCGAAACCGTACAAAGCGCCTTTTCAGTTGCAATTTTCGAACAAAACACAGTTTGTATAAAAAATAAAGAATACCCAAATAATCTACTAATCTTCTTATTACGAAACGCTACTTTCTTCTTCTTTTTGCCAGCTACCTGATTCTTATTCAGCGAACAAATTCCATACCGTTTGAACGCCGTACTTCCATCTCAAGTTTTATTGTTCATGCATAAAACTTTTCTACACTTGTTTACGTTTACTAGCGGAGATGCAATTATGTGCTGTCCATTCGCATTCCAATACTGCGCACAAATAGTGATATCAGTTCAATAATAATTTATCTAGCGTTTTCATTGTTATCACGTAGTAATTTTATCGCGCCAAAGTAACTTTTTGCGAAATGATGCAAGTGTATACGGAACACAAAAACAGGAATAAAATGGCAGTGTTGAGGAACCAAACGAGTTTCATTCGGGTTTCATACACGTAATGTCTAAAAGAGTAAAATGTTTTTTGACTCGTCCGGAGAAACTACAAGGACGGAGAGCTAATTTACTGCGAAAATAGCGGATACTCCCAAGGAAACAATATCCGCCGTTACATCAAAATGAATGCGATAAAAGGTTAAAACATTTCGATACAATTCGTTTGTTGAATTTAAATCGAGCGCTCCCATGTGAAAAGTGTATTAACCGCGACTTGAAATGATAGAAGAAGAATTGCATTTGTTTTAATATACCCAGTGTACGAAGAGATAGTACTCGTGTATAAGACGCATACATGTTTGTGAAGCGTTCTTGTTGTATAGATGATAACCGTTTTGCAAGTATGAGCCCGCATAAATGAAAACGTTCTCCTTTTTGCTATGTTAATTTGGAAATGATTTCTGTATGACGTCATGCGACCAACGGAACCTTTTAATGTAAATCGAGAAGGAAAATATGTGCATGTACGGATTTCGCGAAAATCACTTAATGGATTCGCATTGCGATATGTGTGTGTTATATAAACAACATCGCAAAGTGAACGCCTCCACTTTGCATGAGTTTTGATAGCAATTGCACGAACCACCGGATCGCTAAAAAAACTTGTGCTGTAGATTGAAAAATTCAAAAGCTTCTAATGTCATATACTTATTACACATTTATTGTGTGTCTACGTCTCTTTAACAATCTTACTTAAAAATATTATCAACTTCATAGCAGCGGTTCTTTTCAAACAGTATTTTTCTCACGGTACTCTCCATTGGCCTCCGACTATTATTCTTATACTCATTGTGTTATAGTCTGCACAATAGAACGTTCGGGGATTACCTTTTCAATACTTAATTACCATCGACGTTTTATCATAGTTGAGATAAAATTAATAAAAGTGGTGTCGATTAACAAACTCAATTTTCAGGAACAATATGTATATGTTAATACAGAAAATACATAACTTATTAAATTAATTTAATTGTTCGCCTTAATTTTACTAATAACCAATTTGTTTTTATTTTCAGGTGAGTAAATACAATTTATTGAAAGTGACTAACAGCCAATTACTCTAGGTAAATGTTTAAGTTATCTGTTGTTATAAAAGTAATAAAATAATTTGCTGTGTCAATTTTATAATACAAATGTATTAAATTTCGTTCATTGTTAAATTTTCTAATACGTTAATTGCATTCTCATATGAGAAAACAATAATATTAAAAATATCGAAGACCGTAGTAAAATTGATGTTGCACACGGTATCTTCGACGAGACTGTTCTAATAATAGGACATCTGCAGATTTAATAATACCTCCGAAGAAATTTAATTATTTTGTCGTTTTGTATAATATACTGGCCATTGTACTTTAGTGCCCTGGCCAACACAACGCGAGTTTTAACAATTTTACTACTGTAGACTGCACAAAAATAGATTTCACATACGTTCCATATTTTTCAATAACTAATGAAATGCACTGTGTAAGTGTTCAATGAGTAATTTATCTAAAACCTACTAGTGTTTAAAAAGACACGTACTAAGAGTTTCTTTATCGCTGTTAATGCCCACGCAATGTACTATTTTTTAATGTTTTATTATCTAAATACTTGTTTTAAAAGTAGTTCATTTGACACACAAGCGCGTTTCAATGTTTTAATACAAGAAGTAACATGTGTTTGTTAGTTTTATTTAATAAAAGCTCAATTTAGAATGTTGTATTTGTTTTCAATTTAAATACTATAATAGTAGTTGAGATTTGTTCGGGTAGATAATTTTGAACCTTAAACCGAGTATAATCCAAAGACAATTTATTATGATTTTGATTAATTGTTTTCATTGAACAAACTCGCGTGCTTCGGTCCATTCCGTTTACAACCCCACCAAAATTGTCCTTACACCCCTTTCGGTAGTTTCATCTGAAAATGTCAATTTTTTTGCCGGGAGTAAAGGTCCCGGTTTTTTATTTTTACATTGTTATCGAGCTTTTTAGAAAGTGGTACGTTTTTTTATTCATTATTTGCACACTGACAGTTTTTCTGAATTTCAATAAACAAAAAATTATTTTAAACACATCTTGATCTAATCTTTTTTCATCGCCCAAGTAATGGATGCCGTTAATTAAATATAACTGCAGTTTAATTAAAATGTCATTACTTTCCTTTTTTTCTTTTGTTGCCAAAGAGAGCCGCAACCAGCATTCTTCTTTTTGTCTTGGCCGTCCTATAAGTTTTTTTTGACCCAAACGTTGTACTCGTTTTTTCCTCGAGTTTCGATTGTGGTGTTAATCGCTCATTTTGTATACGGAAACTCATCTGTAAGGCAAATCTGAAAACGATGATACCACTAAATTATAAAGGACACTAGCAACAGCAGCAAAAACTCGTCGTCGTGGAATTAATACGTTCCAGGCCATTTAACCCGCCACCGGCATAATGAAGCTCTCCGCCTATTTCAATTGTAGTCTTATCAAAGTATATTCCAAGTCGCTGTGCTGATAATGACGATTTAGGATCGTTAATAGGCTGCAGATAAGGTGCATGGTATGGCATTAATTCGGTGTGTTAACGGGGGAAAAAAATCGTGGCAAATATCCAAACGTTGTTCGGTAATAAATACTCTGCTGAACCTGTTAATTATTTTTTTTTCCTTAAATATTGTGTGTAACATAATAACGCTTTAGTCTCCGTTTTAATTAACAAGAAGATCGGCTACTGCGTGTAGACACTTTTTTTTATTACTATTGCCCTGGGAACGTTGATAATATTTCGAGCGTATACTAATCCATCAATTTTCAGAAAACTTTCCACGGCACCTAAAAATATTTATGAACGTTTGTTAAAACTTTTTGTAAAATAGCCATTACCCGTAATGGTTCAAAGAGATGGGGAAATAAATGAATAAAATGAAAAACTCCATTTTGGAAAAAAAAAAAAATAAGAATAAGTTGAACACAATGTAAAAAACTTGGAAAAAGGAGAACGCGGTGCGGGTGAAAGGCGAGTATTAACTATATATTATAATAATGTAATAAAAAAAGATACCACCTCCGCCTATGGTATAAATCTGAACCACGACCGCAGAACGAATTGTGTCTCGCATTATGTCCAGAAACGCCTTGAAAGACATTATGAATTGTCGATTTTCGTTGTTTTCTCTCGATATTAAATACAAGGTCCGTTCTGGCGGACAAAAACAAAAAGAGTGTCCAAACCTCATATTTGCAAACAAATGGTTTCTCGGAAGTATTATTTTTTCAACATTTTTTGTTCACCACATTTCAAGTCATAATAAGACATTTAAATCGTTTCATACAACGTCGGTAAAATCGATCAGCGATTGACGCTCGTAGTCTCTTTCATGACGTTATTGTTACTGTTTTTTTGTGATTACTCTTTTGTCAAATTAATCTTCGAGTGTATTGTTTTGTTGTAAAATATGACGCCAGCACAGATGCGCGTGGCGCTGAAAAAAATGACAGTAAATAAGTGCTCTGTGCTTCGTACTATGGAAATGTTTTGACGAACAAGAAAAATAACGAGTTAACGAGCTATTAAGACAAATACATTAAGACTATGATTAATACGTCGATTTAGTTGGATTATTTATTACTCTCAGCTCGGCACTAAGGACCCCGAAGATTGTGTCAGCCGTGAACGCCCAGAATGAGAACAAGAAGCAACGTGGAATTCATTTCTAAAATATTTTGCGTATTTTCTTTTGTCCCTCTGACTAAATGGCCATCCACGAAACATGGCGTTCAATAAATCCTGCAAGTTTTTTTTCGTTAAGTGCCTTGTAATAATTCATTTAATTTTTTTTTCTCGGTAGAAGTTTTCGTGACCTAAATATACTGCGCATTATACATTTTAGTGGATTTTCTTTTAAATCATCATTAAGGTAATAAAACGTTTAGTAAAATAAAAGCATAACGCCGTTGCTTTTGGAACGCAACCAGCTCTCCTATCTGACCCCTCCATCAGACGACAATACCCGTAAAGTGTCTTGTCGTTAAAGCGTTGTCTACTGTCATGGCTTTACTGTAAATTAAATCGAGACACAGACTGAAAAATAAAAACGTGTAACTGTTATCATTACTACGAACTGTGTTGACTCGTTAAAAAACGTTTATGATGGAGTTGGGAAAAAAACGATTTCATTTTCTTCATGTTCCAGTTTTGTAAGCGTACGTGTTGTTTTTTATACGCGGTCCATCGCTGTGACCTTGAAACTGGTCAAATTTTGTGAACACCAACATTATTATACTTGAATAAATCTGTTGTGGAGACTGCTATTTTACTTGTTTTTTATTTATTTTTTGCCAACGATACATCAATTTTTTTACGGCTCGCCTATTCATCATTCTGCGTTTAAGTACAGATTCTCTTCGGTATGAACTGCTGAGACGAGAAAAGAGTGAAAGACATCGATGACGGCTTAAGTGGAGGAGGGAAACTGCTTTAGAAAATTACTTTAACCGAGTGAACCGCACCTATCACCTATCAGTTCAGCCCTGACAAGACTTTTCTTCGTGAAATTTTTTTCTCGGCTCACTTAAAACGACTGCCGTCGTATCCCAGAGATAAAAATAGCTTACCTGTCTTGTTTTACGTTTCACATTTCCTCCCATTAATTTTGTCTTTCGTTAACCATCTATTTTCTCAGTGTTAGGTCGGATGTCCAATTGAAAGACGACGAATGATCATCGGATATGAAAGACAAACAGACATCTCTTTTTTTTCTCACTTTCCATTAGTCGATAGTAATGCACACGTTTATTGATGACAACGTAATCTATGTTGAATGATAAGTAAACGGTTTGCTGTAAACCGTTTGATTTAATAACCACATTTTCAATTTATGTGTATGTCCTCCAAAAAGCTAACCTGGTTGCTTTTTTTCAAAATATTATTTTTTTAAACAAATTTTCTTGTTTTCGAAATTCTTAATGTCTGCACCAAGCACATTAATTTATCATGAATTGCAACTGTGTCACTTTCTAAATTACTTTAACCACCAGTGCCGGGGTTGAGTAGGCATTTATTTACTGAACTAACCCCTTCTTGAACCGTTTTCATTTCTTACCATTGCTGAAATTGGAAAGTCCATGTCGTTGTTCACGTATGCAATTAATCATTCTGTGTATGTTTTAGTTGCCATGTAGGAATGAAAATCAATATTATTATTTAATGTAAATGATTTTTTCTATTTATTATTTTGTTTTTACACATGCAATGAAAATAACAATGAATAGTGTACAAGCTCATAATTATTCAATCACAACTACTTGGATTTGCTCGACTAATACTTGCGTGTCACTGTAATGAAATTAAAATTGCTGTTTATTAAATTATTCTTACATGTGTTCATTCAAGCGAACATGTAATAACAAAATGATTTACTCGGTGAATTCTTTAAGTAATAATACAGTGATAACATTTGTGCGTAACTGATTTCCTTTAAGAAATAACGTGGTAAATATTATAATTCCACTTCAATATTACGAGACAGAGTGCGCGGGCTAATTATTAAACACTAATAATAGGCGTTTCTGATATAGACCGTTGAAAATACAAGTGCAGCCGATCGGAACGTTATTAGTTTTCACTTTTTATTTTCATTTTCACTAGATTATTTCACTCTTAATAATGATTTGACGATATCGAAAGGAAAAAATGTCCAATATTATTATTTATTCTTAAAAATAGTAAAATTCATCTATGGAAAATGGTATTCCACAAAGTTTCAAATTACAATGTGAGTTTCGATAGAATTAATGTGGAGAGGCGTCGAAAATGACGAGTCAACAAACTAATCTGGTTCAAAAACAACAAAATAATATAGATAATAAGGTCGAGTAAACCTGCAGACTCGTTTGGTAATTCTTCATGGACGATGGGCCAAAGGCTCGTGGAAAAGGTTGTATGTAAAGACGGCCAGCAGCAGAGGCGAATGTGTTTTCCAAGGGCGCGGGTGGCCGGGCAGAGTCGAAAAAATCAATAGTTTTGTTTCAAATGTTGTAACAGCGCCCCCCTAACCCAGTGGCATATACACAGAACAATTATAATAATACTGTGGACGACGCACTGTCTGCTAATGATTATACTCGATTTGACAATTATTCGCATGCCACAGCATAACCAAGTGTGTTGACAGAATGAAATAATAACTATTTATACTTAAGATTAAGATAAGTTATATATATATACCCATATTTCATTTTTAATGCGTAATGTCAAAACAAAGAAACGTTATAAAGCCTGTAAAAATATGCAAATTTCTAAAGTTAAATGGGACGGTAAAAATGGAATGATAAATTTGTTGGGTGAGTGAAAACGTTAGTGTAGCTTACAAAAAATATTTTAAAAGAGTGTCAATTACTTTAATCTAAATGGCCAATATATATATATATTTCTTAGAGATGTATATTTCGCGTTACTTAAACCAAGTTATACATACAAGTGAAAACTTTCCGAATCATNAAGTGAAAACGTTAGTGTAGCTTACAAAAAATATTTTAAAAGAGTGTCAATTATATATATATATATATTTCTTAGAGATGTATATTTCGCGTTACTTAAACCAAGTTATACATACAAGTGAAAACTTTCCGAATCATTAGTACAGAATTTAATGTTGAACTCTTAAATTAGTGCGTTCGAACATTTGAAACTTGACTAACGGGTTTTAACTAGTGTTGTCGTAGTGGTCGAAACGTAGCGACTCTATATTATATTCAAACAAATTGAATTAGTATCCCTTTTGTTCTAAAACGATATTGATTGCTTGTTAACTACCCAACTATAGAGGATAAAATCCCGAACCAACATTATATCAGACTTAAGTAAAGTATTATTGGACCCGAAATCGCGTGGCTTGTGTGGGGTAGAACAAAATCTATGTATAAACATTAAACCTCTGCACGCTTTGTAAATTATTTCTAACTAATAGTCATTTGGATATATAGGACACACGCGAGAATAAAAATATTTTTTACATTTACCTTATCTCTTCCAAATTTAACGCTCGCACGTGTATTTTCAAAAGAAAATTATATACTTCTAGTGAATATTAAAGTCTATTTATTATATGTCGCGGAAAATAAAATTATATGCATAAGTTTCGAATTTTTTTATAATCTCAGCATATAATAAGATTTCGTCAAATGTTCAATCAGCTGATTGTCTGAATTGATATGCATGAAATCAATATAATATATTCTTTTTAAAGCGCTCTGCTATGATCTGAAGCGTTTGATTTGATTGTTAACTTGCATAAATAACATTTTATTAAATTCTAAGGATGCTTATGGAAGATAATATTTATTCATAGGACAATTTATTTTACAGCCGTACACATGTTGACGACGCTTGCGAAATTAACTTTACGTTGTTTATTTTTTATTTTCCCTCTCTTCCCGCCACTAACATTATATAGTATTAGTTTTATGTAAGTTTTCACAAATTTCCCTCGCGTATTAAACTGATGAATTTTATGTTCTCGGTTATTTTATTCTTGTTGCTATTATGTATTAAACGCGTATATACTGTTTTACATGTACCGGTAAAATCTTCTCGTTTCGTCAACTCGACATTATTATAACGTGAATGATAATGATGCGTTGATAATTTACCCCCCGTGTTGCCTATAAACGTTCCAAAGTACTTTTGCCTAAATTGACTACTGCAATTTCTTATGCGGTTTACATAAATCCATCGGTGTCGCATTACTACGTGTGATTTAATATTCGAACTTATAAAGTAAACCGATTATATAAAATACCATCGATGTAAAATGTATTTAATACGATTTATACAGATGTATTTTTAGTTTAGTTTCCAGTAAAAACATGAGAAATATATAAAATATGACAATAATTCTAAAATCGTGCTCAGTAAGGAAAAAAAATCAAACTAATATCAACCTACGTACAGATATTAAACAAACATGTGTGGTTTTGATTTGTTTCTGTTGAACTTATATCTGCCCTTGGCTACGAAAGCATGTTGTATATTTCACTGAAGCGTTTCTCCTATTAAACTTAAACCACATTTACCTACGCATAGTTTTCCTTTAGTAAAATAATAGCAAAACGCAATTTATTTTATTTTTTGTTAACCTAAAAGTTATTTCTTATCGTAGAAGGTCTTCGCATAATCGAATCGTTTTATCGAATAGTTGTATGTGGTAAGTCACGCTATTCGTGTTTAGAAAATAAGTGAACCGCCTATTACATCGCGACTTATAATTTCATAGTGAACATCTCCCAAGCACAACGCAGAACATGGTGTCATTCGAATCATTGAACTGGAAATAGGTATGATAACATAGTTGTCGTTGCAAATTATTTTTTGCGATGTGCTAGAAAGTACAACACTTTTACGATCAGTTGTCTCCCAAAGGATTCCCCGCGTGTAATCCTTCAATAATTTTATTATTAATGATCCAGTTAGTTAAACGTGTAAAAATCGAAAGGGAAAAATGAAATCGTTGCCCAAAGCCGGTCGCGTCCTCCCGTCTTGTCTACTAGCAGCTGTCCGGTGAGTGCGAATGACGGTGACTAATGAGGTCCTCATCGGCTTTAAAAATAAATTCCCCGAAAATCAACGTGAGCTTTTCTGATTTAGACCACCTTCATGATTACACTCTAGATTGTTTTATTCCTATTTCCAAAAAATCTGGAGACTTTCCAACAACTTTTTTTTTTTTTTTTCTTAAATCTATTGATTATATTACATTGGAGCTGATTCCATTTATTTCCGACCAAACCTTCGACTTGCAATAATCGCAATGAAAATTATTTTCCATCGTGTAGTCCAAAAGATTTTAAATATTTAAAAATCATTCAAGTTTCTCCTCTAAGATCATTTTTTAAACACAACACAATACTTCTCGTAATACACGTGATAAAAGTACATTTTATACGACTTTTAACATTTACAGACGTTCAGGTAAAGACTATAACAATTTGTAATGGCGATGGACGTTTGCATTTTTACGACTTACACGTTGCCTTCAAAGAGTCCCTTAAACGTTATTACACTTGTAGTTTTTCAACTGTAAAGGAATTATTTTTTCTTCGGAAAAATTCCGTTGATAATATTTATGTTTTTAATTATACGTTTTATTTTATAACAAGAGCAACGCAGATTAAAACTCAAGACGAAAATACGGATTATGATTTGTTTTTTTTTTTTTTTCATTTTAATGAGATTTTATTTTAACGAAACGTTTACTTTAATCATTCCTATGTTTATCGAAGAATAGCTACAAATAGTACAATAAACTTAAAGAATATTTGATTATCGAACCGGCTATAAAAATTGAGCAAAAAAATTTGTCAATAAACTAATAGCCAATGTAGTAGTTGTCATTGAAAAATAGCTTGGTACACATTTGATCTATAAATTGTTGTAAGTCGCCGAAAAATGGAATTGTTTTTTAATAAGAGTATATAATTTGATTACAATAAAATCATAATGTATGCATATTTATTCATGTAAAAGTCATTAAAAATTCCATCCAACGATGACTGTGCTGCTCTTAAATGTAGTTGCAGTAGTATTCGATAAACGGTTGAGCCATTTAAAATTAAAGAACAAGTCGGGAGTTTTAATTTCAGTAATGCAACATAAAGCAAAAGCTCATATTATTCCAACAGATGTACAACAGTACATGCCAAATACACGTTTCCGAGACCACGTATCTTGTTTTGTCTCTAAAAGCTTTCTGTTCAGCAAAGCGCGTTCGAGTCACGATTCGTTAAATTTTTGCGGGTAGGAAAAAAGATTAAACGTGGTCTTTGTAGCAGTTGTACGTTTATTAACTGAAATAATCTTCGAAAATCTGAAGATTACAAATATTTAAATATTCTTTTATTAGTTTTCCGTATAGTCACAAAGATGTAGAAATGCGTGGCTTATAGCCGTTGACATTATTATGCAATTGGTAGACCGATGAAAAACAAAAATTAAAGTACCCGTCGGTGTTTTTCCACTTGGACAACGAGGCCGAGTGGATACAGGTAAATGTAATATTATAATGTATGGCTTTCCATTACCCTAAGGCCATCGATCTCGGGCCTATAACGCGTTTCCGCCGCTCAACCCTCGACATGTCCCTGAAAGTTTTTGCGTCGCCCTCGGGGAATTATAATGCGGCAGAGAAAAACAAATATCTTCAGCCATTTTATAGTAACGATGGCGTAGGACCGGCTTCGATTAAATCGGACAATTTATACTGCTAGAAAACACACAATATGCGAATTATTTCACGACATTATCGCGTTAATTTAACGCCTCCCCGACCTCACCGATCGGCGAAATGTACTGACGCAAAACTAATTAGATCCCACAAGCGCACACAATGCAACTACTGCAGCGAGGGTTCATGTCATTAGTTGAAACTAATTCACATTTTGCCCAAAACGGCGTGTTCTATTATCGAGAAGAGATTTATTTTTGAGTTATAAATAATGTTGAAAGTTGATCTGATTAAAAAAAAAAAACGTCTAATGGGTCTGATTAGTATCCGATAAATGAGCTTGTGTAGATGAGCACAGCGTATAAGCTATTTTTGACCGTCAACCTACGACGGTGGCAACCGCGGGTAACGCGTTAAGGTCGATGGGGTATATTCCTGTGGGGGTTGAGTATTGATTGAGCACCCCTCGGCCGTTTCCTCTCCACCACCGGCAATGTTCACCCCACTCGGTCGTTCACGACCACTGCTTTATCATTATACGAGTGTTTGTCTGGATACACCAACAGCAGCAGCAGCCTGTACCCACGCGCATCCGTCTATCGCACCCTCGACATACTTCAAGGCCTCTCCTTCCCACGTGATACCCCTTAAAGTTGAAGTTATAAGTGCGACTGAAAACGCTAACACTGCACCTTTTATTGCAGCTACTATTCTGTACGAGGCTCCCTAGGTCGGGGATCGTCGCAAAGCGCATTTTATTGTATTATTGTATACGTAGTGGTGAAACTAAATGTACACATTCAGAAACTGATCAAATTCCATCGTTTTAAGTGTTTTTAGCTAAACAACAATAGATCTTCTTGAATATTCCGTTAGAAGAAAACAAAAAGATATCGAAGACAATATATTTCTACTCTATACTTTGGGTTTCCTACATTGATCATTATTTTATAATGACTGGAGTAGATACCCAGTCATTATTAAATAATGATCAAATTATGGTCTTTAGATGTACTCTACTGAAACATATTTTTTTTATTAAAATAATTAACGCTCAGTTTTAAAATCGATAAGTTTCGATGTAATTTACATTTTGAACTTAACCAAATACGAATAAGGATCAGAAATATGTATATTTATAATAAAGAGCGAGCTAATAGGTATTTTTGGGGTAAAAACAAAACTAATTAGTAATATATAACGTTATTTTAATAATACACAAGCAGTACTGTACACAATGTTAATATTTGTTATTCCACAATCCGTTGTACTAATGAAGTTTTCATTTGTTCGTCATTTTATTTACATAGTGAATTTTGTATTTAAATAAAGAATATTAAACAATGAGGAATATTTTTTATATTAAAAGACTATCAATTGAAAGGGTTGTTATTTGTTATAATAAATCATTGGCAATGATTGAGAATTTATTGAAATTTTTTTTTTCGCTGGTTTTTTGATGAGTATTTAATTTGTATTCCATCAAATTTTTGTATTAAAAACCCTTTTAACGTTTTATATTTATTTTTAGTAAGCGTTTCAAAATTGGTATATTATAATGTTTACGGATTTTGTAAGTCGCGTATCTTTAGTCAAAGTTCATGTGTTTTTATCAGATTAAATAAACGCGTCCCACAAAATATATTTCTAAAATAACCATTGCATTCATATTATTTATATGTATCGCGATTATTAAATATATAGCCGTGTCAAAATCATAAACATATATAATTGCATGCATTTGTAAATGAAATACTCGTGTGAATAAAATATTTACATTACATATTTGAACTATGATTTGGTTATTTAAGCTAAAATTTTTCTTTGACAATTGATATTGTAATGGTAATGGTTAAAGTTGCTCATTGAACGATAATCACTATTAAAAAGCGTTCAACGTTTTGTCGGCTGTTTGTATTGTCGATTACTTTATTTCGACTCGTTTGTCACTACCATCTGGGGGGTCCTTTATAAAATGTAGATGTGTGTATTTTGGACGTCGTAGTGGTAACTAACAACAGCAGGAACTATCGCGGTGTTAGATTGCCAATAAAACAGCCGTAAATCGCCGTCAGATTTTGTTATTTTTTCACTTGCAAACTTAAACTACTCGTAGAACACAGGGCATGCTCGTTAGCTGCGACATCTGTACACTTGTCATTTGTTTCACTATGATAAGCTGTTTTTTACGAGCATCTAGCCAAAATGATAATACCGCATGTTCAAGGTGTTGTAATAATAATAATAATAATAATAATATCTCAAGAGCATGTAAATTACTAAGAACATCAGCATCGCACAACGGCGGCGGCGTTTTTTGGTCGGTACTCGGCAACGACAGCGTTTCCATTATTTATAGACTCAATAGTTGTCGGTGCGGCACACGTACAAGCTGCGGCGGACGTGCCACCGGAGACCCGTTCTTACCGTTTGTTCTTATTATTGAAGGAGGGATAAAAATAAATTTTCGGAAGAGATAAAAAATGAAACGTTTATTCTGGCTGGTCCAAAAGTAAACCTACGTCCGGCAATGGCAATCCGGGGACGACTAATGTACAAGATTTTATCGCTTTAGCCAAATGACTGCATGACAATGTCAATCACTTGTCAAACTGACGATTTGAGCATAGAATGCACGTCCACAGTTGCCGACTATTCGTCTCATTTCTTATTATTATTGTAACAGTAATCTGACTTCATAGAGTCAACTATGCCATGTCTTAAGACCGAAACTTTATTCTATTTTAAAAAATGATTAATTCCTTTTCTAAATGGTTTTAAGTTGCGCTTAAGTGTTTTAAGAGGATTCGTGGAGACATTGTTTATTGAATTATTATAATTAAGTCGAATCGTAGAGTTTTATATATTATGTTAAAAGTTATCCAACAAACTTCTCTGCTCCTTTATTCTTTGTTGCTGAGATATTTCGTGGGCGTTGATAATTAAAATTTTTTCTAAATTATTCTTCGAGGCGATTGTTGATTTATTTGAACGTGTCACTGAACAAAAACGGAGTAATTTTTTATTCATAAAAATTATTTGATTTATTCATAAAACTTCTATGAATTGTTGACTGTTCAATTATTTGATAAAATAATAATTTTATGTGTATATCAATAGTGTTGACTGTATGTATTTATTTTACAAAACAAACTATGAGTTCATTATTCGCGTGAAAGAATATCTAGCTATGTGTTTTCGTTTGACTTGCCCGATCAACTAATTTCTGCAATTGATGCTATTAAATGTTATTGTTAAGTCTACAACAATGACATTCATAGGATTTACGTTTTTGACAGACATGTGATTTATGATACTAAAGTTAATTTTCAACTGGAATGGCTATTTGACTTTTACAGAAAACAAAAGCGGCATATAAATGAGCAACACCTAAATCATTTTCATTTGTCCCACTCTCTAAACTATCAGTTTTTGAAATTCTCTGGAGTCCAGTTGTGACTATTTAACAATGTCGTCCTGTCGTTTATATATTACACTATCATTGTACCTAAAAAAATAAACCGACTACCGTAAAATCCCTCTAGATGGTAAAATAAAATTGTAAAAGTCCTAGTATCTTAGAGCGTGACTATTTTGTTGCATTGTGGAAAAAAAATTCTTTGGACAAATAGAGCGGAACGATCTATTTTATAAGTTATTTTTTTTTATTTTATTGGATCCTAAGGAAATATACCTAGCCGAGTGAAAAAATATTCAGATTTGTATATATAAATTCGTTTATCATTGTTTAATTATCTTTAACGCCAAATGCTAGTTATACTAATATAACTCGCCTTAAAAACTAACAATTTCATGAAAGTAATAATATTTGACTCTTCTCGAATAATTGTAATAATGTCATAAAGTAATAAATTACGTACGCCTACAAATAAATACATTTGGTGTTCGTATGCCAACAACCGATAAAATGTTTACAGTATAACGTTGTATGAACAACCATATGATTATAAACCTAATAAAAGTTTTATTTCTAATTTAAAAAATGTGTCACCTTTTAATGGCCATCCCTATCTTATGGGTTGTTGGCGAGTCATATCTGCTTGAAATAAGAGTAATATTTACACGTCCGTAGGCTACTGGTAATAAACTATGTAATATATTATGTTACCGTGTGCGAAACACTATGAGCGTAAAATTTGACGGCCATAAAACAAACACTAGGATTAGACATTACCGAAAACTCGGCAAAAAGTCTCTTTGTTTAAACATTGAAAATATATGAACCCTTTTGGGGTGTGTGTTGGTGTCGCACTGAGCTCGGGATACATGGACGTGTTTACTCTGCTTGCCCGCGCCCGACCGCCACATTCTTTAGCACTCCTCCGGAGTTCCAACTTTGGGTTTGTTGTGCTTTTACGTGTACACCCGCACACATAATGCACTCGGGAGTGCGTATACAAACCATAATTACAATGCCTCATTAAGAGTGTTTTCCATTTTTTTTTCAGATTTGACAACATATAGGTTAAACGAAGAGAGTAATCGAAACTTATCAAAACTGGCTATCGCTACTTCCAAGCTGTATTCTCAGGCTCCGTTACGAGTGTCCACGAGGTAAGTTGTTGTAAATCACCATTATCGTGCCAGATAATCTCTCCAATTATAAATCAACAAATGAACTTTTCGTGTGAAACGCCATGATTAATATATTTTTTTTTTTCCAAAACCATTGAAAAAACTTAATTAGTTATTAAAATCAACATGTATGTAATTATGTACCCTGGTTTTGTGTTAGGCCCATTTACCCATGACTCTGATTCGTGTTCAAAGTTGAACACAACCGTTTAAAAAAATGACCAAGGCCACGGAAACGGGTCGTTTATCGTATTCGTGTCGTTGATGTGGTTGGATAGAATATTACAACCCCAGACGCCCGAAGGAGGACGGGAATACTATTCCTCCTACTCTTCTGCTATACTACATGAACACAACCGACCTTTGCGCCTCACCGGCCGTGTTCGTGACTGTTCATGACAGACCCTCTATTTTTCAGCGTTAAGTAAGTCCAGTTGGATAGTAGACTCGGTTGCATTGTCGCATCCTTGAAGTACATCGATTTTTTTTAATTCCGTAGATAAAATACATGCATTATAATGTTGTAGACGTAATGCGTAGATTACATTATACACTTAATATGTACTTACTTAATATGAGTTGCGATTGTTTTATGCTATAGTGTCCGTTGCGTATAAGAGTTTTTATTTTTTTATTCCTTTCATTTACTCATGTACTTCATGAAAATCATCGTAAACGCCTTGACCAGAGTTGCTGTTAAATAACTATGTGTACATAATCATTGTTTAGACAAAGATGCGTTTGCTGTAGGACATAAAAGATTTCTAGTAGAGACTGATGAGCACATAACAAACACTAACGCCGAGGTTGCTTAGTGTGCACTTGTAGCTTAATGATGAACGAGTTAAAATAATTTACTCTTTCAACTTTTTTTTTTTTCTTCTTATCCAATATAAAAGTATTTAAAATATAGTGTTAGCGTATTGTCTTATTATTTTCGTTTTCTTATATGCGTATTTAGTTGAACTACAAAATTGCATGCTTTTCGAAATAATAATAAACAGTTATCATTTCCCACCAAAGTAAATAAAATATAAAGGGATTAGAAACAGACTCATCGTTATAGTTTTCTATCGTTTTAGTTACAACTTTATGATATTTTAAAGCCATTCGAAGCTTTTCACCCTTGTCTTGATTGCTGCCATTCACGCCGGTAATATTACAGACGCATTGCGTTTCTTATACCGCTTGAAAAATAATTTTTTATCTAATGCATTATTCAAAGCCGTTTAATGTACGTGATGTATTCAATAGGCTTTGCAGGACGAAAACAATTTTTGCCGCGTACAGGTACTTAATGCATATACCACTATGAAAGGTTTGCATTAAAAGCTAAAGGTTTATACTCTCGTCAGCAGACTAAAAATGAGAAAAGCCACTTGAAAATAATCATTTGCTATTATAAAGTGGTAGTCATTAAAGGCACAACTTTCGATGTAACATGAAAAATGAAGTCTGCAAAATAAAAGATACTACTCATCGTTATTTTCCAACAGTTGGCTCTATTCATGGCGTTATTAATTATTTATCGGTAACCTTTTCTATATTCAGAAAATACGTACTTTTTTATTTTAAATACTAATGATCTTCTTATTAATTGTTTTTGTTCATCATATTTGATTCATACTGAAATGCATACCGTATAAAAAGTAATAGACCGCGATTAGAAAAGAGCCTGCGAGTTCACGTCAGTGGAGCGACAAATTGAAGTTGTCTAGCATATTAACAAGTATATATAAACGTACATAAAGCTTAAACGAATTCCGAGACCGCGATAATAAATAATTATTGTTAAAAAAAAAAAAAAAGGAATAAATCGAAAATCCGTGCATCCGTTTATAATCGTTGCAATAAACTTGTGCAATGTTGATAACAACAGAGGCGTTCTACATAATTTGCTATACTGCGATTTGTTATGCGGAAAAAATAGACGAATTAATGATAACTATTTATAGATATGCCATCGCCAAGCTTAAGATAAATAGGTAGAAAGAAAATAATGCTGAAAAAAAAATACTTTTACAATATAAATATTACTTTGTTGTCTGCCTATTTATTCATAATCATTCGTGACACTGCTATGGATTATAAAACACCCGAGTTCATTAATTAATTAATTGGTTTTTATCAATACATTTCAATGGTTCGCACTTTTTGGGGGGACTATACCATTAAAATGAAATATTGCCGAACGTTTTAAGTCTCTATTCGTTTCATACACCACCATTATAGTATAATTTAATGTGTACCCTCGAAAATTTACACCCAAACGGTCCCTCGCGGATTTATGGTTTTTGGTAGAATTTTTGCCCCTGAGGGTACATTCGAGCAGGTGATATTGTGTTCGGCGAATACTCAACACTACATTGGGTGGTGGTGTTTGGACCTAAACCGTTAATCAATTTTAAACTTTACCGGTGTCCTTTCCACCGTACCACGCATGTAGATTTATCGCGTTTGCCATCCGTTTCAGCCGGTATATATTATTCTGAATGACACCCCCTCTTTCTTCTTTTCAAGTTTCGTTTATGATTTTGCACATAGAGCAATCGTTCAACTCGCATTTATCTGTATTAAACAGGGTTCAGAAACATTTCAGTTAGAATCCATCTCGGCGATAAAAGTAAACTTTTATTTTTTTTATGATGTCATAACTTAGAATTGTATTTTTCTAGTGTTGGTTTCCATTAACTATTCATTCTGCTTAAGTAGATAATACAAGCAAAAGGCCACTTAGGTAAACTATTGATAAACACACCACGCGCAATTGATGGTGACAACTGACAAGTGTACTTGAATATTTAATTAATTTTAGCTATAAACTTATTTCAACCATGCAACTATAAAAAATAAATATCACTTAAATTTGATACTCGCGCAAAATTTAAAATGAATTTCAATGAAATCATTTTCAAAACACTCAAAAGCATCGTAGTAATAAAATTGCATATGAAACAAAGATAAATGATATTTCGATTATTAAATTTAAAAATGTGTAATTATTGTTTTATTATTAAAGCATATTCGAACTGTAAAACTTTCATTTATTACTCATGAGATCAAAGTAACATCGTTTCGACTTGGATTTCTATCAATAACTTTTTAATCGAATTGTGCATGCATAAATATTACCTTATAAAAACACTATCCCCCACATTTCGGTGCCTTTTAATACCATGGCACCCTTCGAGGTAAAACAAACGTGTGCGTGTATAAAGTAAGGAATAATAGGTTATGCTTTATGCCTTCTCGTCGAAACTCTTTCATGCATTATATAAAAGCTTGGTGGTTTTCTTAGGTCCAAAGTTGACGTTACGCGTGAATGGTGTCTTGTAGAATATTGAATTTTATAAAATACTTTACTTCGTACGCATACTTAGATAATCATCGCGTTTTATTTAACAAGAGACTTTCAAAAAATTTCTAGCGAGAATCAATCCGTTTGTTGCTCAATTTTATTGGCGTACGCTAATTTCGTTTAACCTTGTCGTCTTCCCAATTGCCATTTTGTAACTATTATTAGTACAAGCGTGTGTTTGTTTACATTATTCGTCACACTAATGAATAATCAACACATGGATCAACATTAACCTACAATGACACCATAGATACTTGTGCATACCTTTTTTCTTTCTGTAAATTAATTGTCAATTTAACTATCGTTTTGTCATCATCTAACACTGATCAATATATTATATATTGTTAATTTGTATCTAATAATTCGTGTATGTTTTTAAAATTAATCGTTCAAATCCATTGTGAGTAAATTAATGTCTATCAAATGATATCATAAACCGTATAAATTATATTTGCCTACATCATCAACACAATGCTCTTGAATGCTTCGTTTGCAGCAAGTATAATGGCGAAGAAAACCCTTGGAAAATTCCACTAGACTACTCAAATTATTTATCTAAGTAAATGAAATTGTTCTCTTATGCACGAAACGCATAAAATTACTTAATACCCATAATATTATTTTTTATAATTCTTTGAAAAACTTAACTATTCTAATCATATTTTATACGTTTTTTCCTTTAATTTCATAAAAACTTTATGTTTGTTTGCGCAAAGCATAGTTAATGTTACACAAAATTAATTTCTTAAACAAAACCCTTCCATATCATATTATTTTTCAATTATTATTCAGCGCTCGATTGTATTCATAAGCATAACTTTATAGTTCTAGCAAGAATGATACCCCTGACATTGGTGTACATAACAACACTGTTTTCCTTCCGCTTATTTGCTCGTTAGGCTTGTAATGAATATATACAGATAGGGGCTGAACTTGAAGGCAATGTGTGTGGTGACAACAATACGATAGCAGTATCAGGTGTCCCTAGAGGCTCGCTTAGCAAAGAAATATGGGAGTCGTTCCCAGTGAAAATTACACGTTTCCTGGGAAAGCATACTTGGCGTGTGTGGTACGATTTTTTCTTGTAAGAATTTGGAAAACATAACGTTGGATTGTTCCCATAAGCTATGGCAGACGAATGCACAACTGCAGACGTATTTGCTAGATACTCGCAAAGATTAATCCTCAGGCGACATTGTAATAATGCGGCAAATAGAGAAACAAATACACGCCCTAGTTTGGCGGTACCTAGCTGACAAATTGCTCGGGTGCCAGTGGGTTCTATGCATTCTAATACATAGGTTTCTTTGTATGGGCTGTCTGGCCTAAGGAGTTTTTCTTTTATCATAAATAATATATATATATATATGTATGAGCTATTAATCCCTTAGCGAAGAACTAGAGCCAAAAATATACACGTTTTCCTATTTCTTGGCAAAAAAATATTATTTATATGGACGTATATTCTTCACATATACCTGCATTGCGCCAAATTGATTTCTCTGCGTATATGTACCCCTTTAAACTTAGACTGCGGCTAAAACAAATGTAATGATGCTTTTATCCGAAGCCTACACGCTGCAGTGCTCCGTTGTACGATTTCTAACGAAGGATTTAACGTCGGAAGCCCTTCCACCGATGGTATAAGCCTTGAGCATGTATAAGGTTTCGGTACGCATCAATATAAGTTATCGTATGTAAACAAAACTTGGTAATCCTCCCCTGGAACACAAATTAATGAAGGTCAACACTTGTTAATAATATTGAAAAGGCGCATATCCGATAAGAGAAATCCTCGTCTAAGATAAGTAACCACATAACGGACATGAAATATTATCATTATTATTATATCATGTAGTGGATTGCGAAGTTTATATAGGTTCCACCAAGTACCAGAAGGTTTTAGAAGTACTGTAGAATATTATTTATTTCAATAGTTTAATTCTTCTATCTGAAACCGTTAGCGACATCTAAAGCTCTCGTAAAAGCGTAGCTTTACTCAAAACAACAGTACTTAATAATTGTGTTTTCAATAGTCTGCACATAATTTTCATTAAAAATATTATTTTCAATTCCATTACCCATACGTTTATTAATCATCAAGTATTTGCACTGTTAAATTAGTCTCAAAGACTTTCTTTGATATGTTCCGAAATAATGGATTTTTGTATTAATCTCACCATTTTGCGGCGTGTTATTTTTCCAAAGAAAATTTAATTTATTAATAATATTAAACAATAAAATATAATAAAATCATAGGGTTATCTTGACTACAGTAGTATCTAACATATTGGATTGAGTACAGACAAAAATATTTTAAAATAGTCGTAGTTTTTATTACTACACTAAATTGTCCAACGTCACTGCAATAAAATATCGATTCCATCTAATTTAGAACAATTTTATTGACAGCGACGTTTTACTGTCAAAATATTTCACTTAGTTATGAATAAAAATGTCACATTTGTAGTTTAGGTAAAAATACACATAGTATTAAATGTCTATGTTTAGCATTGTAGTCTTCGGTCGGATTTTTCTATCAAAATAGTTTTTTTTTTTTAATATTCGGCACCAGTAAAGTTCATCATAGTATTGAATCCAGATATACATCAAGATTGCTGGAGCCTCCTGACGAAAACAGGGTGATAATGGTAATATAGCCGTTTTCGAAAATGAACGCCATGTTTTATTTAATATTTATTGAAGAACCATTTTTTTTTTTTTTTTGCTCGTTAACTTGTTTTTTTTCTAGTCATTTTCATAAAATGACTTCAGGTTATGGCAAAATAATTTTTAAAATTCATGCCAATGCTTAGAGCCACTATAAAAAAATTCTAGACTCAATGCTGGTTCTTCAGAACCGTAATTTAAACATTTAAGACTCGAGTACAACTGCAAACGTTCATTTATTAAGATAACGCAAGGATACCTGTAATTTTTTAATGGGTTTTCCAGTCCAGTACTTTTAAATTAAATTTTTCATTGCTTTTTTGTTGTTCTCTTTGTTTTTACGTCATCGTGAGGTAAATAAATAAAATCCCTATCGCACTTAATCTGCTAAACGTGTCATTTTTTACTTAAACGGTTACGTTTTAATTGGATCCATAGCTGTTTTTACATTACAACCATTTGGTGTTTCGGGAATTACGTGTATGTATATTATTATATGCTTTAAGGTTTCTGATATAAAAAATAAAATTAAAACAATTATAAACATCGTTCTAATTAACAAAATCCGCTCGGGACTGGTGTTACATTAACCCCAATTCTTCAGTTTGAACTCTACACACTTTTTTTTTGCTATCCAATGGCCTTTTGGCTCGTAATTTAAACATTTTCTGAAACTTTAAGCTATTTATTTATTAAATTTTCAATGTTAAATTTTACATGTCAACATCATTGGAGTAAAAAATTTGGTTTTCTCTCATGAAAAAAACAAATAAATTTAACACTTTTTTTTTTTAAATCTAATTAAAACGTACAAGTAAAGGTCGCATTGTCGTATGAACTTAATACATAATAACATAAATATCCCAACTCTACACACAAACACAATGGAAAATATAATACCAAGCCTTGGATCGGTATTTTTTAATGCACATCCGTTTCACTGATTTAAACGCAATACACCTGAGTTCTCCTCCGATATTTTACTATATTATTGATGTAGCCTAAAAAGTTAATTTTCCAAATTCTGCTTTATTTATCTACAAACGTTTATTTAATGAAACGGCACGGCGTGTATTGTCTGTCATAGTTGGCTGAATTGTATTGCGCTGGCAAAACAAATGAAAAAGCAATAAGGATTGTGCCTACTTTTTTCATTTTATATTAGTTTCTATTTTTTTAATTCTGTGCGCCTTCGCCTATCAGTCTATCGGCCGTCTACAACGTATTGAACACTGGCAGGTTGTATTCAAAGTTACAAATCGTATCGCTGTTATTAGCAGAAGTCGTCGTAAACACTTATTGCATAGCAGCCAAAATACCAGCAGAGTGTAAAATAACGATTACCACCACTGTCACTCTGCCCAATTCTCGTGCGTGTTTTCCGCCGTAATCGCCTTTAGAGTAACTGAAAATGGCCGAGTTCCACTAGAGCCAAATCAAAGTGGTGGCGACGAGAGTTTCGTACCTCAGCTACACACAAAGTACACGTTATTATTATTTTACTGTTGGTTATTTCCCAGTGCTTGTAGCTCTTTTTTTTCTTAAAAAAAATACTACCCCTTACTCACAATACGTGAAATAATTCGTGCCTGACTCGATGCGTTACGACCGTGCCCGTTTATGTTCAACGATAATACTTGACATAATTACAGTAAATTCCGTTGCCAGCCATTGTACTGTGCTGACGTTTTGTGATTGCTCTAAGAATGGCGTTTCTTTTATCGATAAAACCGTTGGAGTGTGTTCTGAAATCATGCAAACTTCTGCGTACACAAGAATTAAAATTATTGGTATACAAAAGCGCCTCGTCATGAAATCATTTTTTTGTCTACTTTATTGAACTCGAATCGGGTTACCGTCGGTTTTTGTCGATATTGTAGTGGCAAAGTCATTATAACTTGACATGCATTAGAGTTAATGTATTTTCTTTTAATACTCGCAGCTTTGTCCTTTGACCGAAACACGCTGACGTCGTTTCTTGCCTAGTCGTTACAAACGACGTGCGTGGAGAGTGTTTGAGGACTAGAAGTTTTAACGTGACGCCGAGGGACCTGGTACGGCCAAGAGATAAGAGCATTTGAAGTTTTGTTTGCCAATCTTTGTCGTGCCGTAAGTTGCGTGAGCCAACGGCAGATAATGAAATAAATTACTACTTAGGTAAAAGGGAGCACAGGTCGAAAAACCGAACATCAACCGCTACTGAAAAACAATCACCGGTAGTTGTTTTCTCTGCATTACCCCAATTACATTATGGGCGGTTAAAATCGGGAGGATTACTTCAATTTTATTAATTCGAATTAAAATCTTCAGCAGACCACAACGAATTGCCGATTCTTTTCGTGGTTTCAATGAAACTTATTACGTTCAAGTGGTGACATTTGATTTGACCTATTTTTAGTGTGGGTAAAAATCGGAAAAGGATATTTTTATATTTCGGCCAGCGATAGCACAGCATTCGTTGACTACCAATGGAATTACTCTTTTAAATTCGCCGCCTGAAAAAGGATGCGCTACCTAGCACTGATAATGAAATCATCACAACGGTCATCGATGTTTGGTCTACACAACTATAAATCTACGATCGGGTCTCGTTTGCGGTGGGATTATCATTTATCTGGCATTCTGCGACCTGTAAAGTGCGTCTCTCTTTTCTTTATTATATTTTCGTTGAAAGTAAGTTCGTATAATTGAATACAAATAGTCGGTCCTTGTACGTAAATCAGCTGTACAAAGTTGTGACAGTTACAGATTGTGATTTTTTTTTTAATTTCTGACAAAAGAGTTCTATTATCTATTAAAATTCGGTGAAGCAACATTCAAATGTGTCGATAATTCCATTAACATGGAAAACGGCGAAAATTTCGATTCTAATAATTTTAAAAGAAAACTTAAAACAAACAATTCGATTTTTGATCATTCCGTCGATTTGCTAATGAACGCATTTGAATTAATACCGTGTAAAAAGAAGATTACTTGGGCATCCACAACAAATTACAAGTAATTATCATAATAATTTTCATATGAAACACAAACACATGTTATAACATAAAACAACTGCGTTGGCAAGTGTATGTGTAATACAAATTGTTAGAAATGTATTTTTTGCTATATTTACGCTAGTAGAGGTTATCTATTAAGCGTGTTGAATACTTACCGACAAATATCTTGCAAACTTCTCGGTACGTCAAACTTTTTTCTATAACCGTGTGCAAGTTCAATTTTTATATTAAAAAAACTTAACCGCTATAGAACAATAATATTCTCTACGGCGGTCGTTAATTTTATTCTTATCAGCCTTGTTTTTTTTCTATTCTGGTAGTAATTTTGTTTTGTCTTCGCTTTTGGCCTGGAGACTTGTGATAAAAAGAGTTTTTTGTCCGATGAAAATTGTCACTTAGAATTATAGTACAAAAGGAATGAACTATTTATACAGATGCTTTTTATTACACGTCGATACCTACTTATTGATGAACCTTAAGGGCGTCTATAATAAATCCACTTGTACACGACCTGCTATGTACGTTATTATTGAGTTTTAAGGCGGCATCGTGTGTCGTATAACAAACCAATATACACGTATATACAGATCGGATCGTTGATGATAATAATTCTATGTAGTCAAACTACAGAGGACCGTTGTCTGAAGAAGTTTGTCA
Source organism: Daktulosphaira vitifoliae (assembly GCF_025091365.1). Classification (NCBI taxonomy): domain Eukaryota; kingdom Metazoa; phylum Arthropoda; class Insecta; order Hemiptera; family Phylloxeridae; genus Daktulosphaira; species Daktulosphaira vitifoliae. The sequence goes on from NW_026099572.1 coordinate 52,004,063, forward strand.
GCGACTTTTTCAATAGGCTTGTTATTTGCTCCCACGTCCGTCTTCTACAATACCTGTGTTCGGAGTAAAGGTGAAGGTTTCTGAAGGGTTTTTTGTTCAGCACTTTTCTGTAAGCTTATAAATCATTTTATGCTATATAATAACTAAAAAAAAAAACTTAAACCCGATACACTCAGGACCCGGCAAGTAATAAGAAAATCAATTTTTTTTTACAATAAAGTTCTGTTGACGTCATACTATAGAAAATAATCATTTTTACTAATAAAATGACATATTTTTCTACAATTTTTTTCTCGAATTACAACTTTTATATTTTATGTAGAATTCACCTCAATAAAATTTTACAAGAATTCATTAGTTTTTTCTAGGAAAAATTAACTTTAATAAACTCCAATTTTTTATAACGAGTAAACACGATTTTTATATGAGTGAGTATAGTGCAATGTTTTTTTTTTTATACCTCCGGGTATATATTTTTGGTACGAAGAACACGTAATTCCTGAAGCTTATTAAACGGGTCATGTCGTACCAAAGTGTTACTTTTTTTTTTAATTTTCCTTGAAAAATAATTTAAAATGTTAAAATTGTTTAATGAAGATAACATTGATGCATTAACAAAGCAAAATTTGTATTGAAAATCCGTAAATATATTTAACTTAATCACTGCGTAGAAAAAAAAATAAAAATTTAAAGAATGTGATTAAAAGAGTTGGCCGATAGATTGCAATAAATTTGATTTGGAGGATTTTGTTGTTCCTGTGAGATCGTCGGGCAGTCTCGTATTGATTGATACAATTGGTCAATTTCCTGTGTCGTTCTGCTGGAAGTTAGTCTTTCGCACGTGATTTTCAGGTGTTTCCTGCAGTCGCATCTCTCGTCCTTTTTTCAAACTGCCAAGACAGTCTACTAAGATATTTTTTTTTATTTATCCCTTGAGAAAATGGTCACACACCATTGCCTATGTCTCGATAAAAATATTATGTTCTCTGGAAGTTCCAAGGGCGTTGTAGCGTAACTGTACTCATATCAAACGACTTTTGACAGTTTTCTAATGTTAAAAATAAATAATTCATAAAGAAAAATTGTTTCCGACGAAATTAAGTATAAGGCGGCCAAGTTTTTTCTGACGTCTAGAGGTTAAAAGACGGCGGTCTTATTCAATATTTACCTTGATGTAATGATCATATTACTCCTTTTTAATAATTTGCTTGAATTTTACAACTCTGAGAGTATAAGACAAAACATATAAATGTTTTATTTTTATTAAACAATTTCATTTTGGAACAACCGCTGCTTTACACGCGTTACCGTTTAGCTAACTAGTGTTTTTTAATAGATTCGTCAATCTGTGTATGTCAAATAGTACTTGGCAGGTTAAAAAAAACTCGAAGACAAATTTAAAAAGTCATAACAATTGCCAAACGTGCTGTTTGTTCTTTCCACAATAAACACGGGATATAATAAAACTCAACCGCGACCTTTTTACAATATTTCATCGTTGGCCGTTATTGTTTTATATCAGTGTAAGCGGCCGCAGACTCGATTATAACTATACACATACGCGCACGAATGAAGATAAAAACATTGCTGGTGAAGACACATAATACCTACTAATTTAATTGCTATTTTTATTATTATACTCTGCTTGCATTCATATTGTAATATCTAGTTTGAATTCACATTTTGTGAATTTCATTTTTGTTTTTGTAATATATAAACCCTAATAAATAATTTATTTTTGTTTTCTTTGGAAGTCGACCAAAATATAACAAAACAAACAAAAACGTTGGAAAATTCATTAGCATATGGGTCGTTAGAAAATGACATTAACAAAATCAATATATAACATGGTGTTAACGCTCTCTAATAACAAAGCCCAGATATTTAGTCGAAGGTAAAAGCCGCCTGGAATTATAAGTATTTAAAAGAAAAATGTTTGAACTCGGTTCATTATATTTTCGTCTTATCGAAAATTGTTTGAAGCTAAGTTTCCATGTTTGTTTTTGACTAATACACGCATATTAATTATAAATTAATAATATGTTCAAAACACAAAAGCTATTACTACTTTGCATTAAACGTGTCTTAGTTTAATGATCAAAGATGTCTGTTAACGCGATTGTGGTCTGAAAAGAAATCGATACGATTAGTTTGTATTATTTATTGTAACTGTTGGCTTATTTTTCTTTTATCTACTATAGAATATATTTTTTATTGAATAATTTGTTTTATCTGTAAATAAAAGTACAAAACATACATTAGGTGTACGATTACAATGATTTAAGAGTAAACACGTACGGGACAGTTCTAACATTTTTAAAATTATATTTTGATTAATTTTTAAGAACTGCCTTTAACTAGGTGTTATTGTATCGAGCAAGTAATTTATTAGATAAAAAAATAATACTTATGCCAATTTCGTGTCAGAATTAAAAAACATTATTTTAAACCATTACAAGAACTTCATATTTCACGAATGTCATGCGATAACAAAACATTTTTGTCAACGTATTCAATCACTTGTTTTATTCGTTAAAACAATACATATATATATATATTTATGTAATTTATGAATATTAAGTACTCTATAGAATATATTGGTACGTAATCTCTATTACCTACTTAAATTTAGAGCATTCGTTTTGCTATTCATTTCAAATAAATCTTTATTTACCCATTAAAATTAACTTGCATTATTAATTTACTGAATTCGTTAAATATTCAAACATCAATTTATATAAATAAATCATGTACGCCTTAATGTTTAGAACAATGCTAAGTTAGTTGGTATTACATAAGCGTGTGCTACAATAATTAATTATGCAACGATTAATTACTGCTTGTACTTTTCTCAAATACCGCAGCATAGAATTTGGTAGTCAAGATTAATTTAAGTTTTACAATTTTAATGAGACATAAAATTCACATAGATGTGATGTCCAGGCTGTTTGATAATTTATAAATAAAGACTGGCGTCACTTGTAGTTATAAATACGGTAAACATAAACAGTAATTTTCACATGATCAAATAGAAGAGGTAGTTTAATAAAGATCTTATGTAGTTTATATTTTTGATCTTGATCGTTATTTTAGAATACATAACAAAAAAAACTTTGTTCTATTTCATCTTTTGCATGAAGTTAATATTCTAATAACATCTGAAAACATAATTTACTGAATTTGACAGTGATACTCTTAAACACATTCATACTTAACACTTGCATATATTTTACATTGTTTTTTTATAGATTTCTATACAAATTAATCTTTAGCTACTACTAAGTAATGAACGCGTTATTTATATTTCAATTTATTTAAGTCATTCAATTTATTATATTAAATTATAACACTTGAATAATTTTAAATGAAATCGTGGATTTATTAAATACTTTCTATTATTGGACTGTCTGGAAAATTGTTTTTTTTTATCATTTTTTCATGATAATTTATGGAATAAAACAAAAATTTGATCGAAATATAATTATTAAAGCTTTAAAGCTATTTTATTATGTTTCAAATTTTTTAAAAATAGTTTTTTTTTTAATTTTATTTAATTTTTCACTAATTAATACATGACTTAAAATAATGTCGGTGTTAAATATTCAACAAAATTTAAGTTTTTCATAAAACGTAAACAATATTTAATGGAAAATATTTTTCAAATTCTTATATTTGTTTTAACAAAAAGGGGAAGTATCCAGTAAATTTTCCCATTTTTGAACTAGAGATTTTCTCATAACTTTTGTCATTTTATGAATAGTCCATATATCGTTTACAAACGACAGCTCTGAAAATGTCCCGCAACAGCAGTACGATTCATAAATGTGACATTACTGCTGTGACAGGACAATATCGGAGTGTTGTTCTCTTTTATATGTATATTGTTAATCCATGAGTACCGTATGTTATATACATAACACAAGTGAAGTAGTTTGATTTAGATTACTTTCTTCTAAAAAATAAAAATTTTAAGTGTTAATTAGTGTTTTTATACTATCGAGTTTTAATAAAATGTGTTACTTACCAAGTTATCACTTGTTTTGGTTGAATTTGATCATTAGTGTTTATGTAGTGATTCTTTGGTGAACATTCCAAGTTCGCTATTTGGAACGACTATAGAGTCTGTAAAAAAAATAATGAAATAATTCAAAAAGTTTTAATTTTAATAACAAAAAAGCTTTACTAATAATTTATGTGTAAATTTTTTTTTAGTTTGGGAGTGGATCAAATGGCTACACTAGCTGAGCACGCGGCTGATTTCAGCGGCATGCTTGCTGCTGGTGGCATAGGCTTGCCGCAGCCTATGGCCGCAATGGCCGCTACACCAATGCCATTAGCGCTTCACCCTCATCATCAAACGGTTCGAGTTCCACCGGCAGGATTAGTGAAAATCGCTCAACCACAACCGGCCACCGCCGTCACAGTCAAGGGCAGTTCTCCGTTGCAAAACGGAACCAACGGGTCTCAAGAAAATGCGGCGGTAGTAGCTGCAGCTGTAGCAGCAGTGGCTGCATCTCAACAACAACAAGCCCAGATGAATAACATGAACGGCGGACTCAAACAAAACGGTATGGACTCTTCGTCAGCTCAATCACCAAGCGGTAGATCCACGCCGAACAGTAGCACCGAAGGTACTTCAGCTAAACTGTTTGTCGGTGGACTCAGCTGGCAGACATCGGCCGATAAACTCAAACAATACTTTGGTATGTTTGGTGACGTTACAAACGTACTGATAATGAAAGACCCCATAACTCAGGTAAAATCAACACTTGGCACGTTAGTAAATTTTTCTAATTATATATTGTTTTCATTTTCAGCGGAGTCGCGGTTTTGGATTTATCACATTTTCTGACGCCGAGACTGTTGAAAAAGTCTTGGCTGTGCCCATACACACGTTAGACGGTAAAAAGATTGACCCGAAGCATGCGACCCCCAAGAATCGCCCTAAGGCTGGAAGCAAGACAAAAAAGATCTTTGTAGGAGGTGTTAGTCAGGATACCACTGCCGAAGAAGTCAAAGCGTATTTCAGTCAATTCGGGAAAGTTGAAGAGACGGTGATGCTGATGGACCAGCACACCAAGAGACACAGAGGTTTTGGGTTTGTGACGTTTGAAAATGATGATATAGTTGATACCATATGTGAGATCCACTTCCACACTATTAAGAACAAAAAAGTGGAATGCAAAAAGGCTCAGCCCAAAGAACTAGTGCAGCCTGCAGCAGCCGCTGCAGCTGGTTTGTTATTAGGCAAACGTCCCGTACTAGTCGGCGGTCCTTTGGGAGTTCGTGTTGCCGCTGCACCCGTGTCGCAAGCTACACATCAGTTGGCTGCCGTACAACAAGCCCAGGCGCAAGCTCAGGCTCAGGCTCAAGCTGCAGCGGCCGCAGTGGCTGCTCACAATTACAATAAATTGTTCGCAACGTACCCAGGACTAGCTAGCTACCGTTATTCTCCATATCCAGTGCCGGTCACCGCAGCGGCGGCTCCTCAAGCGGCCGCAGCCGCTGCTCAACCCGTGCAAGCCGCAGCAGCAGCTGCAGCCACGCAAGCGGCCTATCCAGCGTACAGTCTATCTGGCATCGACATGAGTGGCTTCCAAGGTATCGACTGGTCATCCATGTACGGTATGGGTGGCATGTACGTTTAGGCTTGTCCCGTTCATCATCCTAGCGTTGGTGGCCTGGTCAATATTTATAGGCGATCAAACGAAAATCATTCTCTTTGCTCAGACACATTCTATCGTTGAAATTATTTTTTTTAATTCGAAAAAAAAATATCTACTTAAACATCCGAAAAAAAAATCATTTCAATTTTATTATCATATAAAATACTATAATTATTACACTTAATATTGTTTATTTTTTCACAAATCGACAAGGCTGACAGCCACAGATCCCTTGAAGATCATTCGCGCATGTGCCATACCACTGCCTCATTGTCGTGAGTTATATTTTCATTGGATTTTTAAAAAAAACGAACGATTTCTAGTCAGTTGTATTATTATAATTATTTATAATAATATAATTAATTAACGTGTTTTATTATTTTTTAATTACTATTAACTATTAATTTTAAATATTTTCGATTTTCTGAATAGTAGTGTAATTAGTGTCTAATTAACGTGTTATTGTATTAGTTTTGATGTACTGTTAAAAATAATAAACAAATTCCAATACGATCAGTAGATAAGATACATTCCATTAAGGACCAAAATCTCACCAACGTTCTTCATGACAATTAATTTTTTTATTTCTTCTTATAACATCTAGCCGATTGTTTTTTCATAATTCATTCAATATTTCTTCTCCGAATTTCTGTATAAGATATACATAATATTGTAATATCGTCTACTTTTCTTCTTATCCAAAATAACTTTTAATCAAATTCTTGTAATATCTCATTTTCTTTAGTAGTAGCGCGCCACGTAGGGCGGGAGTACTGTTAAAAATAAATACTTAATTGCAAATTTCATTCAACGTGTGTATATCTTTTGATTTTTATTATTTGTTTATAGTCGAATTTCAAACTGTAGACGAAAGAGTCGTTCAATATTTACCTTAGCTGTCCGTCTTAGATCGTTTCATTTTTTATTTTATTTTATTTTCATCAATGCCAATGTTGCAAAAATAATTTTAAATAATTATCTCACACAGTTCCGTAAATAATCGGATGTATAATTCTAGTTAGACACTAAAAAAGTGCTCCAAATAAATTCAAACAAAAAAGTATTTTAAAGTTATTAAAATATAAATCACATTTTACTTTTGCATTATATAGTTCTTAGTTTTTAGAATTTATGTAAAACAAGTAAAAGTTACGAAAAAAGCACTGAATCGACTGGACAATACTAATTAGAAACATTATTATATTATGTATGTAAAGCAATAATACTTAAATGGTTATTGATCTCTTTGTTTACTATTATTATTATTATTATTATTATATATTTTTTTTTAACATTAACTTTCTTAGTCTAGTTATGATAGTTGGTAAGCCCTCTATTTTTGTAATATTTGAGAGTTAATAAAACAACAAAAGCAATTATATGTAATGTATTAACTTACACTTGTAAACACATAATTACTATACAAAAGAGGGTTAGTGATGCTTTTACTTAATCTGACAACTTCATGTTGTACATCGTAGATTTATACTTAAACTTTTTGGTTTTTTTTTTTTTTTTTTAGTATTTAAAAATACAACTACCCGTACTAAGTGTATATTTTTAATGTCAATGTCATATATTAGACTTGGTGTGTATTTTAACAGTATTTTTAGTTTTAGATGTATCTTTTTTGTAGAGTAATATTAACTACTATTTATCATGAAAAATAATAGCTTTAAGAAGTATTTAATTGTACACTTATAAATTTTTTTTTATTATTATTTATTGGTTTATTTAGTTACTGTGTAGATGTTCTCTACTATTTGTGAATGTAGTAATACGTATATACTATAATAAGAAAAGTCAATAATTAACAAAGTAGTGTTAGATACCTACGTCATAAATCCTTCATTTCAATTTATTATTTACAAATATTAATTTTTTTTTTATAATTATTTAGTTCTTTACGCACTTTAGTAGATAAATGTTAAAATTAAAAACGCTGTGTTGTTTAATATTATAAGAGAAAAACAAAAATAAAAGTAGTTATTTGTCTGTAGTATACCAGTCAGTCAGCTTTTAAGTATATACTTTGTCCTAAAATATACAACAATGTCAAATTACCTAATACCTAATAATTTGTAAATTTTCATCATTGTTGCCTCTTTTACACTTCAAATTAACCGTGATATGTATTTCATTCTTATTTAACCATATATGTGGCACATGACTGATTTTTGCATGTTTTTTATGCCATGGATTACATTAAATTGTATTTAGAGACTTATTGATCAGCTTCTGCTGGTGTTTTATGACTGATCTTATTACTGAGTATGTTATTTAGCTCATAGCAGTAATAGAACTATTTAGTCTCTTTATTGAAATAATCATTATCCGGTGTACTATCATTATACGTATACTAAACGGCAATATTACAGTAGAATATTTAAATAGTATTTTACAATAACCATCAGTTTATTTATATTTAATTAACCCTTAACCGTTTTTAATATTGCTATTATTTGAAGTAGTTTTATTATTTATTTATTAGTACTAACCAAATTCACAGTCAGCCTAGCTTAGATGTCATTAACAGATAACACTAAAATAGTTGAAACCTAGTTAATCTATAGTGCATCAATAACATACAATATCTTTATTCAAGTTTAAAATGAATTAAATGAAAACAATCTTTTTTACTCCACTTAAAGACAACGTTTAATTTAGTTTTTATTTATTAAATTGCCTTATTAGACAACATGATATTTGCTAATAAATATTACAAATAAATTGATACAGATTCTAAATATCATAAATAAATTATTATAGATGATTTACTCACTCTGGCAATGACAATGCTGTTAATGGTAACTGTAGTAGTAAACTAATATGGGTAATATTATAAGGCTAAAATTTTGTGAATAATACAACAGTAGTATTACTGCTCAATTCTATGATGGACTTCTTTGTCTGGTGGTGTATATATGGTTTATTTCGTCTGCAATCAATGTTGTCTATACCTGTAGAAAAAATAGTTTATTATTAACAATTTTAATAAAAAAAACGCTTCAGATCTGTTATTTTCGTTAAAAAATTAATTTATTGATGTTGTGATATCATTGGTGGAACTCAGTGAAAATTACATGGGATATTAACCGGATTTACCCTATAGGTAAGTAATGTGGAAAATTTTATTGTTTCTTTATTCTCCATACCCCACCGACCGGCTCTTTATATTCATATTATTTGAATTATTAATTTGTTGTATTAAATATTTGATTGTTCAACAGGTGACCTATTCTTAGAAGTACAACTAAACGAGTGACATGAGCCTCTTAGAGTATGAATTGATCGTGTAGTTAAAAGCAAAATGAATTGGGATTTTAGCACGAAGCTCAATAATTGATCATATACATAATAAAAAAAGTTGTGTAGTTACTGCTCATATTGCATGTAAATGTTAAAGTAGTAGAATTAAGTAGAATTTTTTTAATTAACGCTAAAATGTCCATTGTATTTATTTAATATGTATTTAGTCTAACACGGATCTTAGTTTTTTATTAAATATTGACAGTATTGTTATTTGACGTTTATTGACATGATAAATCAATTATATATGCTCTTCCTCTATTTATAAATCGTGTTTTAGAAAATATATTTGAGTAATAGTTTTATTAAAAAAAAAAAAAATTATTTCTAAAAATGTTTAAATGTTCTATTTGTTATAAATCAATTATTGCTCAAACAAATTAGTGTAATACTTTTTTAGTCGTATTTTATCTTAGAGAAAAAAATCACTACTTTAGTGTAAAAAAATCTTATACGATTAGATCAATTACTACCATTATTTAATCTTAAAAAAAAAACTTATATATTGGACTTGAGTAATATTAATCTATTAGAGATTTTGTACTGTCATTAATAATATGGTAATAATATTATAGTGATAAATAGGAATAATTAGGAGATTTTTTATTTAATTTAGTGAGTTAAATATTTTGTATTTAAATATCGTACACGGGAATAATACGAATTGTAAAATATTGACGTATATATAGATGTATACATAAATTTGTTTTATTAATTTATTATCATTATTATTATTATTATTGTCTTAAATATTGTAAAATTTGTGATATTGTAATCTTGTACTAGTCGTTTTTTTAATCTAGTCTTATTTAAAATCAGTATACAAACATATTATGTATTATATTTTATTAATTATTTTAAAATTTTAGTATTCTAAAATCGAAATATGTAAATTCATATACATGGTTTTATGTATATGTATTATACATATTTTATGACAAATTAAGTAATATAATATTTGTTGTTTTTTAATAAGTCTTCCTTTGTAATTAATCAATATCAAATCCATATGAAAAATTTTAGAGAGAGAGTATACGAGTAGAACCTTAACTATGACTGTTTTATATTTATATTTCTTATTATGATTGTATTTGTAATCAATATGTTATTTTTATATACATACGTGTAATGATATATTATTATTATTACTATTATTTATTGTAAGAAGTTCTGTACATTTTGTAAAACATTTTCTTATGGGTCTAGAGACTTTTTTTATAGCTACACAATTATATAGACCAAGTATTTACAGCAGGTTTCTATAGAGCTTAGGTGTAGTAGAAAAGATAGAATTTGTATATTTTAATACAAATATTATTATAAATTATTACTATTTGTTTTGTTCTATTAGTTTGATGAAAGTTACTTTGAATTTGCTCCATAAACATTTTTAACATAACATTAACATTGTGTTTTCTTTATAATGATGTCCAAATGTGCTATCAATGTCTTATACATATAACTTGTCCTATCTTTGATACTTTTAGATCTTATTAACTGCATACTAATCAAACATAATTGAATCTCACGAAGCATTCAAATGAATTGTACTAAATGTGTGTTAGTCGAATACTTATTTGATGAAAACCCAATTTTCAATTGAAGTTACAGTTAATATGTTTTAACTGTAATTATATTGGTATTAATAATTGTATCAATGAGTAGTTTCTTTTAAATGTAGTCTGGTAAATTTTTTTACAAACTTTAGTAAATGTTTAAAACTATTTTAGTCAAAATTTCTTCAGTGGTACTAACTAATTAGTAATAGTTTTTAGCTTGTATTGAAAAAACTGGTATAGTTTAGTTGTATAAAAACATTAGAACTTCCATAAAGTACTATTTTTCATGATGAATTTTGTTATCAATATTTAAATGATTTATTTTCTTACAGATCCATCGAAAGTCACAAAATCGAAGAATAATTTTTAGCACTAATATATACACAATTATTATTGTATATATAATTTGCTTTAAATAAATAAATTGACTGTTTTTTTATGCCTACAATTAATTATGAAACCAAAATTATAGAATAATTTAAATAAAAAAAATTTTATATTCAGAAAAATCTTGTTCATTGGTGCATCTAGAATCAATTTTTTGGAGATACTAAATAAATTTATTTATTTATTATTTTATAGTAAATTAATTTTTCTCTCATACTAAATATTTTTTTACATATTAATATAAATTAAATTTCAAACGTTTAGGGGACTAATTCTTTGTTTGAGAGAGGTACGTCCTAGTTGCGCCATGACCATAATACACACATTCATATAAACATACCTAACAAAATAATTATTTTTATATCTTTTGAGACAATTTTAGTTTCTCTGTAATTTATATAATATTTTTTTCAAAAAAATCGTCTTTTTATGGTTCTATAACAACCTTAGAATAAGTACTAATTGAATTACAAGCATTTTAATATACAGAATGTTCAGTAAATAAGGAAACAAGTCAATTATTACAATCAATGAGAACAATAGAAACCCATTTCCTTACTTACTGGACACTCTGTATAGAGTGGTTAAGTGGTACGGATGGACTGTGTGTTATAAATATACACTAGTCATAAGACTTATCAGATTTGTTCCATCTGTATATAGAAATATAATTTATTTTCAATATCCATCAACTAATTAACTAAATTGTCTTTGCGTTTGTTTTGCCGAATCAAATAAACTGCTGTGCATATCAAATACATGTAAAGTCTTAGGTTATCTATTTTGTTATATTATTTTAGCGATTTCTTATTGCACTTATCTAAAGATTAAACTAACGTTAATAGTCGTAAATCGTCTGGCATTATATTATTTCACCTTCAATTAAAAACTATTCAACTCCCCACTCTACTTTACAACAACGATTTTTCTAACAAAAATGCTCGAATAGTTTTTATATAAATGATCAAATTACAAAACTTAAAACTAGTCTAACAACATAGTTGACATGGACTTTTAGATGAGTTTTAAAACAACGATAATAATTTGTTACGTACAAGTTTTTATAATCAAAAGTTTTAGAAAATCTCATTTTAATTAATCTGTTACAAGTATAAATTACGTGAAATTAATGAAATTTTTTTTTTAATCATTATGGTATATATTAAATTGATATTAAATTAAGATTATATTGTAATTCGTATACATTTTATAAGCACATGACATATTTCATCGATTATAATTTTAACAGCGTCAATAAAAGTTTGGAGATAAAAAAATTACAGAATATCATAACGCTAAATATTTAAATTTCATTGAAATTTGAACTGCTCCTGTATAAAATTCATACTGTAAGAGTTTGATGGTACTATGTAAAAGTAAATAAATTATAATATACAATTTAATATAAATAATAACATCATTATATAGTCTTTCAATCTACTGAACTTCACCATAAGTGCATTACACCGTAATAAGGCTTATATCCTCATGTAAACTATTACTATTAAAATCTGTTTTTATTAAAAAATATTTCAACGAGGTCGGAATAATGTGCATTAACGACTTCCGACAAAAAGGAAATGTGCGTTACCCTATTAAGGGTCTAATAAATTATAATTCAGACAAAATTACTCATACCTTTTAATCCCTGTTAAAATATCAAATACCTGTTGTGAAATGCTACAGTAGAAAGTTTTCTAATGTTACTAAAAATTTTAAATACTAACTAATAAAAAATATAAAATCATTTCGTACATTACATATATTCTCAATAACTTTTGACAGACAAAGTAGGTTCTTATATACACAATCGTGAAATGTCTATCTTTACTAACATAAATATATTATATAATGTTATCAGTATATTTTCTTCAACAACATTTATTAGTTAAAATCATTTTTAGTTTTATTATTTCTATTTTTAATCACCTAAGATCACTAAATTTCCGATATATTTAACTATTTTTATATGAAATGACTCACGACTTACTAGTATTGGTGTATGTAAATATTCGTCATAATCGTATGACAAATAAAAATAATTTATTTTCAGAAAAACTAAAAAATGTTTATATGTACAAACAGAATTTGTTTTTATACTTAAAGCTATCTATACAAATATGAAATATCTTATGTACGGCCAGACAATACTTAGAGTAAAAAATCAGCAGAACTTTTTTGCAAAAACATTTGCTCTATTCTTTACGATTGGGACAATGGATTTATAATTCGGTTTAAAATGTACAACTATAAATCCATTGTCCCAATAGAAAGTAACAGATCCGACTTTGTTCGTTTTCAGTTCGACAGAAACAAATAATTGTATTAATAGTTGTATTAACTAAAAAAATAGTTAATTCAATAGAAAAATATAAAATCTATGTTTTTATAACCAAAACTATAAATAAAATAGTAAATACAAATCAATACTATCTCAGTAGTTTTGAGTTTTATTCATTAATTACGACATTAAATTATTTAATTAATTGAATTAAAATAAAATTCTGTAGTCCTTGAAAATTTAAATGACAAATATCTTATTTCTTAATCTAAATTCACATAAAAAAACATAAAAAAATTCTATTTAAAAACAATAATTTAAAATAAAGTTGCTTAAAAACTAATTTATATAAATCACAATTTAAAAATAAAATACAAGCACTCACGTTAAATGTTTTTAGAGTACGTATATAAGTACTTTTGAGGAAAAGTATTCAAGTTCAAATACTTATTTAAAAATAAAAATTTTTTTAAAGTAAATATCATGACATAAATTAAGCCTATATATAAAGGTATGGGTTCTTCTTAAATTAAAAATTCTTATGCAAATTTTATATAAAACATATAATATGTGAACAAACATTTTTTTATCAGGCCCTTTAATTTGTAAAATATTTATAACTAAATTTTTTCAAAAACTATTATGGATTTTTATACGTACAGTTTTCTCAGTTTAGATCTCAACAGCTAATTCGATGTTTATCTTAATAAATACAAATTTATAAGAGTAATAATGTTACTTTTTTAAAATAAAATTTAACAACTATTATAAATAAAAAAGTATAATAACAAGATATTTATTTATTTGTCAAATAAAAAAACTAGAAACATAACTTCTAAAAGTTATCATTATTCATTTTACCTCAACGTTTAGTAAAATAGCATTTCTAACACTAAAAACTCTCTACATGAGCACTACTTGGTAAAGATATTATTGATATTGACAATTTCAAACAATACACTATACAATTATTGACAATGGCAATATTTTTTATTTTTGTAATGACTAGATATTTTTTGCTCTTGTTAATAATCGAAAAGAACAAAAAATAAATACAAGCAAAATCAAAAATTATTTAAAATACTAAAAAAGTATTCAAATACTGGAATACTTAAACAGTCATGTTTTTTCTTGTGTATACAGAGAAACAGTATTAAAACATCAATGGTACACTACCATTTTATTTACAATGAAAATCTATTTGCAATCATTTTATTAATACAATTCAACTATGATCTCCAAATAAATGAACACAATATTTTTTTCATTATATATATTTTAATTTGTATTATATTGTCATTGATAGTACCCAGACTTTTAAACATTTTGAATGTGTAACGTTATATACATAGAAATGGACTTTTGTCCCGATGCGCGACGATAAAATTTTAATAAAAATCGATTATTTTATTTAAATCAAAATTATTTACTTGATTTTAATTCATTAACTGCATAACATTAAAAATAAAAACTAGTAATACGTTTCGATATTTTTAGGGTTATCTGAAGCTTTAGATAGCCGTGATTGTCAATTCCCAAAGGGATTTATCATTCCTTTTTCATTACCAAATAAATAATTCATTTTAGGATCGAAATGATTAGTAAGCTAAAACTTTTCCATAGAGAATAATAAAACAAGTCAGTAGCGAGCGATTAATCGCGTCTACGAGTTAAAAGGTTTTACTTTTAGAGAGAACAAAAATAATTTACTTGAAAAAAAACTGAACGAAGCAAAATTATTGATCTAAATGCTCCGATTTTTCATTGATATGATACAAAAAAATGCTTTTATGTATGGTTTGAATAATTTTTTATTTTTTTTAAAGATTACATCGAGATTAAAAAGTTCAACGCATTTCGTCCAAAACGGCTAATTATGATTTTTTATCTGAACATTAATCGTAAGATACGATCATAGTCATTAAGTTACTGGATAAACTATGTAAAAATAAACAAATTCGTTCTTGGTAATTTTGTTCAGAACCTGAATTTGTCGAACTAGACATTAACATTTAGTTCTCTGAAGTTTTTTTTTTTGAGAGAGAGAAATTGACTTAATAATTTTGTTTTAGGAACTGAACATATTTTTTAAGTATGTTCTCTTTAAATTTTCTCAAAAGCAAAAACCAAAAATTTTCTCTATTCAAATTAATTGTGAATAGAAAAAAAAATCGAATTTATGTATCTATTAATCTAATACGACAGTTTTACTAAGAACTCGCTGTTTGGGCAACATCATATCAAGTTGATTTGATGTTTAATATGATTGATACTATCAATCATCCAAGTTCAGTACGTCAAATTGTAAATATTATACCTGTATTGAATTACGGTATTTTTATAAATTAGAATTTACGTTTTTTATAGAAACTCGGTTTTCTATATTTCTGAATATATTGCTAAACATTTCAATTATACTTTATGACGCGAATATATCGGATCGGAATTCCCATTAAATAATTGAGTTTGCTAAAACATGTTTATATTGTTCTGATGTATTTTTTTAAACTCTTTGACTATTGTTATTTGACTATAACGACTCGTGATCTATTTAAACTAAAGTTCAGTCATACAGGTTTTTATCCTTAATTACGCTAGTTTTTGCAAGTGATGCGTTAAAATGTTTACAAGTGTCAAGTCGGGGCGGTTGGACACAATTTGTATATTTGTTTTGTTTGCATGTTGTCTCTGAAATCGTCTGGACGAATAATGATACGATTTTCAAGAGATATTCTGAATCAGCTGACCCTTGTAACTGTCGGCCTACTACGTGCGGTGGCATTGACCCGAACAACGCAGTAGACTATGCGTTGTGCGTGCGTGCCATGGCAAGAGGAGTCTAAAGTGAGGGTGAGCAGGGTGGACGGCGCGCAAGCGTCTCTGTCGGTCGTCACGACAACGAACAATCGCCGGCGGTCCCTTTGCTGCAAATGTATCTGCCAATGAACTATGGAGTTAGCAAACTCACGCACTCGACCAGATGTTGATGATAGAGATCACCCTTGTCGCAAACTTTCAGCCCTTACGCTTTACTTTTCTCTAAGTACACTGGTAAAGGGAAGAAAGCAGCTAATGTATACTACTACAATCTCACATCGCTCGTCTGCTACCATCTCATTCAATACAAGTTTTTTAATCATTTTCAATTCACGGGTTCGATAACCCGCCGTCTGTCTCTTCCGCTTTCCCATCCTGATACTCCCATCACTTCCATTGACATAAGTGTTCACGTATATTTTTCAGTGAGTAAAAATCAGAGAGCATAATTACAGCCCAAATCCAAAGAATTTCATTTTTATACTATTTAGTATTTTTTTTATAACGCTTCATTATAAACACTTTTAATTGTTATAGCTGCTGTCTTATAACCCATTTTTTTAAAGCAATCTCCCTTGATCATTCAAAGGAAATTACCGATTTGAAAATTTCATCGATGCCAGCATGTAAAAAAATTAAAAATTCAAACATGTTCGAGAAATCAAGTCTCTGTTATCCAGTTTACTTACGTTAGATATTTACAGGATTTTACTCATTGAGAATTCAATAATTATATTACGTAAATTCCTATAGATTTAAATTTATTTATACATTTAGCAAAGCGCTCTAGCCAATTAACTGAAGGAAGTAATCATCACTTCAAAATATTATGCCCTAGGATATAAAATATTCTTTAAAAGTTTAGAGTCTAGATAAATTATGTAAACACTAGTTTGGTTCTTATAACACGTGAATAAATCTCATTAATGGATCTAAAATAAAGATAAATCAGAAATCCTAGTTATGTATAAGCTGAAAATAAGAAGATGGAATTCTCAAAAATCTAGTTTTACGCATACATGGCTGGCTAATAGTAAATGCGTCCTTAATAAAAAAATATGACATTCTTATAATAACGAAAACAATAAAGTAAATAATTTAAATTTTGTTAACTTTGTCGACAAAATATTTTTATTTAATATTATACCTTTAATTGAAAAAGTTTGTAAAAAATTTAACTAGATTGGATTAAAGAAAGAAAAGTCAACTTTTTAATTAACATTATAATAACCCTGGCTTAAAAACACGAACAAATTAAGTGCAACTTAATTAGATGTCCGTTCAACTAATATCGGAAAAATTATTGTTGTTGAGGGACAAAACAACGTTCAATGGCCAATGTCCGTAACTGATAAAATCAGATGTCTAGTCTACGCCCATTGCTGTTGTTTAATGGAGAGTATAAAGCTGAAAAGGGTGTGTCGGCTAGCGGTGACAAAACTAAAAAAAGAATTGACAAAATACAAGACTTTTTCATTAAGGTAATTTGCTACGGGATAAACCATTACTCGGCATTTGATTATTTAGAAAAACAGGTGGCCGGGAGACTATACAATGATGTTTTAACCTTAAATCAGTCTGAATAGTCCTCATATAAGTTTTACTTTGAATCAATATACATAGTCTCATATAAATTTACCTTAAATATCCTTGAACGTTTGATACTTGAAAAAGTCCTTTAGTTGTGCTTGAATAAATGTCCACTTAAATTCAAAACAACAGGTCTAAAAACATAAACGTACAATTTTAATTTAATTGTAGACAGGTATAGGCAGGTTTAAGAACGCAAGAGTGATTGACTTTCACAATGCGATTAAGGTAAAAAAAAAAATACTGAGAACAAAAAGAGTTTCAAAAAATCCTCTTAAGCGCGAATAAAAGTTCAATTGTAGTTTATAATATTCAAGATTTAAGTGAACTTCAAGCTTACTAAAACATCTCGAAGAAAAAAAAATTATTTTAATCGCTCTATGAAAAACAAGTAAAAAACAAGTCATCTAACTCTTTATGATTTCCAAACAATTAACTTGTTTGTGTTGAAATCCCAACGAGACAATGTAGTTTTATTTTTACGAAAAATATTTCTTGGATTTGAAGTATTGAAGGAGTTTTGGTGACGAACAAAACGTTTATAATAATTTGACAGAATCTTTAGCCATAAGGTAAAATTATTTTGTATTGTGTATACTTACACTTGAAATCCTGTCAGTTACAATCGACCGCGCTGTGTCGGCGTTCAAAATCGATTCCAAGTGGAGGAGTAAGTGCTCATTTCTTCGCTATTGAAACTATACTAAAACGTTTGCAAAGGCACACGACGGCTATCGGCGTTCGGCGGTGGTGGCGGCTGTGACTAAGAGAAGCGTAGGGTTGCAGCGGCAGGCGTTTGCACCGCTTGCCGCTAGTGCAGGTGGAATCAATAACGTACGTCCCGCTCGTGCGAGGAGGGTGCTTCAACTTTCCCCTCCATTCACATCCCGTCGCTAACTATTCACGTCCGCACTCTGGACTTGAATCGAAACGGGGAGGATAACGCGCGGCGGCCACACCCTTCGGTGGTGGAGTGACGTATATGTATGCATAAACCGCGTAAAAGTTACATTGTGACCGCCCTTCCTCCTTATCTACATTTCCCCTTCAAGTCATGTTCCAATGAAAATATTATGACTACCCTATTCCGTTCGCTTCCATTATTCATAATTAATTTTTCCAGCAACCTAGAAGCTCTTTGCACGAAAAAGAGAATGATAGTGAATGAAGGGTAGAGAAAAGGGGGTGTTTTAAAATGAGAGTGAGATTGTTGTGTTGCTCAACGACAATGTTTGGAATCCCTGCGGAGCTGTCAACTGCAAAACACGGTATTATTATTATATTAGTGAGTATAATGAATTAGATATAAATTTATCTGGTTCACCCTTTATTAATTTTTTACTTCAATTTAATTCCTAACTAAAAATGTATAACAAAGAATAAATAATTGTTAATTAATGCAACATATTTTGTTATACTCTTAGATTGTTTGATATTAAAACTATAATTATACCTATTTATAAATTTTAAGTCAAGTTTAATAATTTAATGTCTGTCGAATTTTTTGATCTAACACATTAAAAAAAAGTAATGATGTTTTTATTACTTAGTTAATTTTTTTACTAGCTGTACAACTGAAATTAGAGTGTTGATATTTTTTTTATCCTTAACTAAATAATATTTCATACTTTATTTTAAGAAATTAAATAACTATGAGTAATTTTTAATTAAAAATTTAAGAAGCATTTTTGTGTACGACTGAATAACCTATAAGTAATCTAGACATACCATAACACATTTTTCTTTATAAAAGAAAAAATTTAGATTTGTTATAAAAAGTATGAATAAAATACTATTTGCGTCTCCGCTAGTTGTAGTTAGCTTAGTAGTTCGTCTTCGCTATTTCGAGACTGACCTAAATATCTGAAACATTTAACTAAGTATAATTATATTAACAGTAGAAAAATGACTTATGAGGTGTTATCCTTTTAGATAACACGGTATTTAATAAATTTATTATTAAATATTATCCTAATACAATATTTTTTACGTGTTATAAAATTACATTAAAAATAATGAAGTAAGATCTCATGTATTCAAATCCCCTATAACACGTTTATATTTATTTTTATACTCCATTACTTCAAAAACTACTAATAAAAAATGTGCAAATATTTTGAAAAAATTAATTATGACCATGATTTTTAGTTCTAGACCATTGTACAGAATGTTAAAAATAACGAGAAAAGCTAACACAATTGTACGTAACGCTAGCAAGAAAAGTGAATATGATAGTTGAATATCGACTATTTAATATTGATCTCGTTATGCAAATTTATCTGAATTTAAATCGAGCTTTAGCGCCAAATCACTAATGTTAAAAACATACAGTGTAGCACTCAATTGTGTTATCAAGAACTTAGTGCGAAAAAGGGAATTTCGTTCGTTATGATATGTTTAACCTGTAATGCAGTGTTTATCGGCCACAAGCACTAGTTCAAGCCGTATCGCGTTTCTTTCTTGAACTGTAGTACATCAACGTATCGTATAGTGTGTAATTATAATGGTAAGTTTTCATCCATTTTAATCCGTTGTTATATTGATCAAAATTTAATTTTAACCTTATAAATTTGTTTCTTAGGGTATCGACATTGATCATAAGCGCGGCCATAAGGCTAAGCGGACTGCTCCAAAGTCAAAAGATGTATATTTATTGTTGTTGGTCAAGGTACTTTACTTACTTATGTAATTAAGATTATTTTCAATTTTTTATACAATTGTGTAATTGAAAGCCTCTTATACATTTTAGTTGTACCGTTTTTTGGCTCGTCGTACCCGTTCTCATTTCAACAAAATCATTTTAAGACGTTTGTTTATGTCTCGCATCAACAGGCCACCATTATCTTTGAGTGCTATTGCCTCAAAAATGAATAAGATCAACGACGAAAAACGCATTGCTGTTGTTGTCGGCACGATTGTTGATGATAAGAGGCTGTTTAAAACGCCCAAAATTACAGTATGTATTTCATTTTAGGCTATCAATTCAATTGAAATTTTACTGGCAAATCAGTATATTGAAAATATTTTTAGGTGTGCGCTCTTCGTGTAACTGCTGGGGCTAGGGCTCGTATCTTGAAAGCTGGTGGTACCATTTTAACTTTTGACCAACTTGCATTAAAAGCTCCAACTGGTAAAAATACTGTTTTATTACAAGGTGAGTGAAACATTTTTAATATGTTAATGTAACATTTTGTAGCATGTTAATATACAATTTAAAAAAATGTACTTTATATTTTTCAACTAGTTAAAAATCTTATTATTTTCATTATGCTTTTAGGAATTATTTTAATTTAGTGGTTAAATAATTGTTCAGCTTTCAATAACACTAGAAAAATTTATGTATAATGTAGTTNAAAATAATTGTTCAGCTTTCAATGACACTAGAAAAATTTATGTATAATGTAGTTCTGTCTCTTATTTTTCAATAATTAATAATCCTATAGTTCATAAATTATATTTTCTTCAGATTTCCCAAAATATAAAAATACCTTTCACATATAGTATAAATTAATTTTTCTATAATTTCATTCTATCAAAATTTATTAATACTTTTGTATAGTAAAAATAAAATTGCAATATTTGTCAGAGCTTTTCTAGTGAGTTGTCTCTTATAATTAAGGTTCTGTTAATCAATGTGTATTTCAAAGCCCTTAAAAGAACCTTAAAGTTTCTATTTTTAAGTTTGTGTCAATGCAAGATTTCTTTTTGTGTTAATAATTAACAAATAACGAAAACAAAAATTGTATAGTATTTATAGTTATTAAAAAAGTAAAATTGTAATTTTCGCATTGTTAAAATATTTCTTTTCCTCAATGTTTCTATATATTTAATTGTAGTTTTAAACGGCACATGCCTATTATTATCTAAAATTACTTCTTTAATTTGATTCATGGTATTTTTCAAATTGGTTAACACATTATATTTTAACAAATAGACATGATTATAATTTGTAGTAAATAATTTAACCAACTGTATCATATTTTACCCATACTACATTTATTTTTTTTTAAAAATATAAACCAAAGTACATATATTACTATTATATAAATAAACAAAAAGCTTGTATATTTAAATGAATGTCGACTTTAACTTAAAAGATGATTTGTTAAACCCTGATTCTATTTTTTATATTTTACTTTTTTTAGGTAAGCGTAATTCTCGTGAATCAGTCAGACACTTTGGTCCTGCTCCAGGTGTTCCACACAGTCATACTAAGCCTTATGTTCGCTCAAAGGGTCGTAAGTTTGAACGTGCACGTGGTAGAAGACGTGGATGTGGTTTCAAGAAATAATCACCCTCTCTTTTTACTCTATATTATTTTTATTATATATTTTGTGAAAATAAAGGGACCGTTGTCAATAAATATTCTTTTTAAAAAATTTTTTTATTTTAAAACAAAAACATACATTTATAACTTTTATAAAACGACAAATAATGAAAAACCACAAGTATATTACATAGGAAAAAAAATAAAGTAGAACAACCATAGTAAGCTTAAAATCAAAATATACTTAAATAAGCTATAAAACCCACTGTGAACACAGTGTTACAATGAATGCAAAACTTTCTTGGACTAGATTAATTAGATTATATTAGATTCAATAATTTTAAAGTTGTAATACGATATTCTGTATAAAGATGAACTCAGTTACCAAACTCTAAAATCTGGCCAATAATTAATTTGATACCTTGTTGTACTGCCTTCAAAAAGTCTGTCAAGCCACATGGGTAATCCATCAAGTAAATTTTCAATACGTATATCCTCTTCTTTATCCTTCAAATTAAGATCAAAGTAAAAATGTTAGAATAGAGATACACTATATAAGATCAAAATAATAAATACAAATTGATGATATCATATTAGATTTAATTAGCATTTATACTTGGATAGTTAAAGATATAATTACCCCAAATATTTTTTTTCAATAATAAGAGTTTTGTAATAATAAGTAATAGATTTATTATAATGACCTTTAAAATTGGTTTAAACCCTACAGTACTTTCCTCATCTTCATCATAACTTAGAGATTCTTCTTCAGACTGTTCATCAAAACCCCAAAACTCTTCCCCATTTTTTGGAGGTTTCGTGCCTACTCTTCTCCACTTGTCATTTTTCTGCAAAATTAAAATATTTACAATTTAATTTTTTGAATTTTAATAGTAATACTTTACAAATATTAGAGTAAGCAAGTTAAAAATTTTAAATAAAAAATAGTATCTATATTTTTACAAGTTAAAAAACTACATTGAAGAATTTGTAAAAAAAGTTGCTTCACGCTACACAAAAAAATTCTCATAAATTTAAATTAAATTATGGACACCATATTTTTATAAGCTAGATTACAAAAGTACTATTTATTCTTAATAAAAAGTACAACAAACTTAATAAATATTATTGGTATACTAGATTTAAAATTTAATTCTCTGGAAATAACAGTTAAGTTAAAAGTTCTTTTAAAGTTATTAATTTTTTCCTATCTACCCATAAACAAAAAAATCTTTGTTAACAGTTCTCAAAAAAATGATATTTTAAAAATACTTTTTGATTGTTTATTTAGATGTTACGAATAATTCACATGAGTTTCTGATTTTAAAATTTTAATCTTCATCTGAATTTCTATAGTAAAAAAGTCTCAAGAATATTTACGGTGTTTTATGTAAAATAATTTATTTATTAAAATAAGGTAGTTAGAACAAGTTTTCAAAATGTATTTATTATTAAACTGGTCAAAGATAAACTTCAATAATACACTCAAGATTTTCCAAGGAGTGAGTTTCCTGAAAGATAAAGTTCAATACCTCTTCCAATTTTTTTTGTAAATACATAATTTCATAAAGGGTTTCACTCCTTCTAGATTTAATAAAATGATTGCTTAGAGATTAATTAAACCTACCTATATTGTTGTATATTGTTATTATGTTGTTGCATACAATTGTATTAATATTATTTTTTAAATNATGTTGTTGCATACAATTGTATTTATATTATTTTTTAAATGAAAACACATTCAGCGCAGGAAAAAAATTTAAAAAAAAGATTGACTTTTTGGAAGTAATATTGAATACAAACTTCTGATTTGTTATGCTATGCATAACTCCTCATGTTTAAAATATTTTATCCATATTTACAGTATTTTTTTCATAACTTACACACACATTCCCTTAAGTCCTAAATAAAGGTTATAATAAAAAAACAAAGTATAACCCACTTAGGTTATAAATTAATTTAACCTTTTTTCCTGAGCACACCTAGGATTTTACTTTATATTTTGATAAAATTTTTTTTTTATATATAATTAAAAATCTCTTAAATTATTATTATGCATTATATTTTTTATTTATTTTATAAAACTTAATAGCTTTGTTTGGTCTATTTCCATAATTTAGTATATAAAATAAAATAATTATTACATAATTAATAATATCATTATGTAATAATTAATTGATTAATAAGATAAAAACTACTTTTAGTCAGTTAAATTTCCAACTAAGAATTATACTTACATGCCGAGAAGATTCAGGATGTTTTGCATGATACATGCAGAAATATTTCTTTAAAGAACACAATGAGAGCACAGTGCCAACACAGTTTTTAGTATTTATATGGATTCTTTTGTCTGTGTCAACAAAACTTAAAGATAGCAACTCACGATACCATTCTTTGGATGGAATGCGATCCAAATTTAAATAACCAAACATTAATGATTTATTTCTATAAATGTAATTAATAAATAAATAGAAATTTAAAAAATAATAATAATTATTCATTTATTATAAGTTATAACATACTTCCTGTAAGGCCACACAATGTTATAAAACTGTCGTACTAAAACAACAGCACTATTGTTATCTATTAAAAGAATAATTGTTCGACATCCTGGTTTGATTAAACGCACTAAACCATTATATGTTTCAGCTCTCAACTCATGAAGTTTAAGTTCACGTTGCTTAGGAACTTGACTAACTTTCGATTTTGATTGGTTGCCCATTTTTCCATCAATTTCTTTCATTTCTTTTTCACTAAAAATAAATAAAACAAAACATATAAATATTAATTAAAAAAAAAAAAATACAAAACAAAAATTATTTCCTTAACATACACTAATGTATACATATAGTAGAAAAGAGTCATCAATCCAATCATCAGTAAAACCATATACATATAGAAGAATCCATGATTTATAATACCATCAATAGTACCATAAAATATTGAGATGATATGCAATTTAGCTCTAGCCGCTATTCGCATCAACAAACTTTGACCATGTTCATCCAATACAACCCCGATGTGCACTTCATTTTTTAGAGTTGATGCACTATCAAGTAATGCATTTAACTCTCTTGTTAATCTCTCCTAGTAAAACAAATATTGTTATTATTGAAATAGAATAAAAATATTTAGACTTACTTTAGTAAGCTCATAATTTGCCCAGTCATTATATTTATCTCCTAATAACCATTTATAATTAACCATAATTTTATTCACTCTAGTCAATAAAACAATGTGTAGAAGTGGTTCACTAGGACTCTCTCCACCTTGTATTAATGAATTGATAAAATGAGGTTGTCTTTCTCTAAATACATACATAAATGCTAATTGATCATCAGGATAAATTGTTTTAGATTCTATGGCGAAACGTCTAATTGATTGTCGATGAGCTTCATGACTAGGAGAATTATGAGACACCAATACAAGACAAAAACGTTTTTCACCAATAGGACAAAGAGTGTCAAATACATCTTGGGATGAAAGTCTAGGCAAAGTCAAATATTTATTGCTTTCTATCAGATTACGTAAACCAACTACAGGTATTTTAGGCATTGACAGATGTGCAACAGGCTGTATAATGTTTTCTTTTAATATCAATAAAGTGTCTTTATCATAAGGTACTTTATACCGGTCACGTATCAAATGGCATTCTGAACGTCCAATGTTTACAAAACTAAAGAAATAATTTATGATTAAAAATTTTTAATTTAACTATTAATAATAGGTTTACCCAAAATTAATATGATTTCTATATTCTAGTGCAATCAAAGCATAACGTAATCTAAGAGGTGAGTTTGGTTGCATGACTAACGCCCGTACACGGTTATCAGATGACCAAGCATTTAAAAATTTATCTAAATTTCTATCATTGAACTCTGGAATAAGATCGTCCGGCAAACTTTTACGAGCAAAATCTATAACAATAAAATGAATTAAGAACATCAATTCATTGTTATACCATAATTATAAAAAAAAAATTAGGTTTCTTACTTATAATATTATCACCACTTAGTAGCGAATCTTGACAAACCAAAAGATTTGAATCAATAATAGATACTAAGTGTGGAACAAAAACTCCTTTAGCTCTCCAAAAAGCTGATGGTTCCATATCTTTGTTCATCGTTTTAAAATCTACACCTAAAAATTTTATAATTTATTTTGACATGTTTCATTAAAAATTGTAGATGAGTACATACAGATGGTAATACTATTTTATTATATTTAGCTTACCAATTGCTGTTAAGTCTTCAATTGATTTTTTAAACACTGACTGTGTTTTAAGGAAAGCTAAAGAAAATTCTGAGTAAAAAAGTATTAAAGTAAGTTTTTTACTCTTTTTGGTCACCATTAATTTATTAAAATCACTAAAACAAATCAAAGTAATTTTTTTATAAAGGAAGTTATTTTTTATTGATTAAAATATAAATTATACAAAACTAACACTTACTCTAAGTTAATTTGTAATTTACGAAAAAATTCAAAATTTTGCTGTTGGTGCATGCTATCAAAAAAGTTATCCATGTCAAAGTCAAAAAATTGATTAAAACTACTTGTGTAACTATTAGTTGAGAAAACATTATTGTTCTGATTTTCTTTGTTCATTAACGTCTAAATTATAATAAATACATATATAGTACATAATATAATGAATAAAAATATTTATAGGCATAATGTATAAAATTAAAAAAATTGATGTTACAATAAAAGTATCTACTTAATGTTTTTCTAAATATTTAAAAGAATCAGCATTAAAAACAACTTTTTAAAAAATTAACTTAAGTTGTTCATAAAATTAGATGACTTTTTGTTAGTCTACTTAATATTTCCATCCTCAAAATCTTCTTAAAAAATAAATTATTTTACGATTACATATTTAGAAATATTTTACTTACTTCATAAGCTTTAGTAATTTCAATAAATTTAGAAGTTGCTTCAGGATTGGTATTCTTATCTGGATGCCTAATAATAAATTAATCACACATTATAGATGAACTTTTAACTTATTTAAAACTATTTACCATTTTTTAACTAGAGTACGATAAGCATTTTTTATAGCACTTATAGATGCTGATCTTGACACGCCAAGAACTGAATAAGGATCTTGGGCGGAAGATTTTACCACTAAAAGAGTAATAAATAATACAGTTGAAATCAACCGCCATTTCATTTTTACAGAGGTCAATGTGACATGGATTCACGACATTTTTAACATTTTAATAAAAATATTATCACACAAATCATTAATTAACTTATCCTACATTAAAAAATTTTTAAGTCATCACTAAAGTTTACTATGTTTTTTCTCTATGAAGTTCGACTACTGATATAGTTTAATTATTGATAAAAAGTTGTATAAATGGTTGGTAAAACTGATAATGCCCGATATGAAGTAATTTAATGATAAGGTCAAACTGACGGCCGAGGTGGATAATCCATTCGCTCATGGTAGTTATCAAACAAGCTGAATGTATAATATTTAATGTATCTGAACAACTAATGTAATATTTACTATGGTTGAACATAACATCACACTGAAGTTAGACTAATTTTTTACATTTTAACAAGTATTTTTTTTTAATATTTTATTACTTATACTAATTTTTTATTAAAATAATTTAATCATTTTTTAGTTACCTTTATATTTTATGTTTATGATTATTTAATAAGTTAGTTACCATTTTTATTATATTGTAACCTGATGAAATTTTGAAACAAGTTTTACCGATAATTTTTTAACGCTTTTAGTCTATTTTAATTTAATTTTGAACAACAATTTATTTTTACAAAGAGTGTCTATATAGTCAATATTAACTAATATTTAATATTTATTACAATAATACTGTATTTTAATAGCCAAGTTGAGAATTTTTAAGGATTGTCACTCTTTTTTAATCGTTAAAAATCCATAGTTAGTCAGGAAATTATAGATCTGTCAATTATATTGAAAATTATTAGGTAATGACCCTTACCTCCTATAGAACTATACAATATGACTTAAAATATGGCAAAAAAGAAGTGATAGACAAAAATAAAAATAAATTCTAGGGTAGTCATTAAAATTCAATATGTAAAATGATATAATTATAATGTTTAAATTTGTTCAAATATAGGTTTTTCATATCATACGTCCAAAGTTTCAGATGTATAAGTTAAAATAATCCCATGCCGGACACGGGTTGAAATGTGGACGTTAAAATTAAAAAAGAAACATATCTGTACAGATAATTCAAATCTAGATAGTTCTCAAGAGAATATACATATAATTAAGACCATGAATGAAATGGTCTTATATGTAAGATACAAGTGGTACGCTGGGGGTGGTTCACTAGGTACTGTAAAATATGAGTTGGCAGGCCTAGTCCTTCTACAAGCAAGAAAATTAAAAGCTTCAGACTGTCTATGCCGTACAATCGGCGACTTCGTATCTCTAGGAGTTGGTTTTACTCACACTACCGGCTTGCACTTAACGATTTAACTTAATTTCAAATTATTAGCAGCCAGCTAATCAAGATACGTATTATTTACTATATTGTAATTATATAAGCCAGAAAATTCGAGATTGTATGAATATGGACGTTGACTTTATCACGAGCATTGAAAAAGCGTATATTTTTGTATTACTATATATTAACGTATTAACTGATATGTTTTTTCTATGAGAGATAGAAAATTTTATTTAATGTAATAAGATCCATTTCTTATCAAAATACTACTGAATTACCGTCTCTCATGATTAATTTTAAATCAATTTTTTAAATGTTAAAAACTATACATACACACATATATATATAATACTCTTACTTTCTTTCTTTTTTCTTCTTTGTTTTAGCTGTAGATATTTGACTCAATAAGGTGGTTGAAAAATATCAACAAAATATAATTTTTCAAATAGTCTAAGTATCAGAAGGTTAATAATCACATATATGTGTAGAAGTATAGCATAACAGTCGACTTAATTATATTAATAATAGTTTAATTAAATCGCTTCATTATAATCTTTTATGTAATAATTTATTTGTATATTATATAGGTAATAAAAAAACAACCACTGATTAATAATCAACAAAGTTTATTACAAAAAATATACATATAATATAAAAAATATATATTTAACAATGTACTTGACAACAATATGTTTCAACAAATATACAGATTTAATAAAAGAAATAACAAATACAAAAAAGTAAATGAAAATGTAATAAAAAATGAAAAATGTAATAAACAATTAAAAAAATTGTTATAAATAACATAAATCGAGATATTTCTCAGCAGAAAATATACATAATTATGACCATTAATATTTATAAATGATCAGTTACCTAGCATCCACGATATCATCTCACTTGTAACGCTTTGAATGGTTAACTTGGTACTGAAAAATATGTGTTGGCAGGCCTAGCCCTTCTACTGGCACGACGATTAAAAGCTTCAGGCTGTCTATGCCGTACAATCAGCGGATTTGTAGCTCTAGGAGTTGGTTTTACTCGCATTATTGGCTTGCACTTGGCGATCGCCTTTCGAGTTGTCTTGGACAATATCAACAAAAAACAAGGCCTCGTGTTTTTTGCCAACGGTTTATGGTAATAAGATCCATTCGGGACACGGAACACGAGTACTGCTTTAAGTTCATCACCCAGACTGTTGTTACCGCAACACTTGATAGCTGGGGATGTCTTGAGCGCGTTCGACAACTGCGGTGTCGCGTTTATCTCATATTTTCGTTGGCCAAGCAGGTAGGAAGTGACATCACTCATCCGACATCCTCTTAAAACGAAACGCTTATCGTCTTCGGAGAACTGAAACGGATACCTAGTGCCTATGGAGAATATTGAGTAGTACTGATACCCGTCAAATGTCTCCAAAGATAAGTCGGGGTCGTTTGATATAACCATTTTCATGAAACGCTTTTCATCTTCTGGACATAACAAACGCAGCGCATTTTCAGATTTAATAGACAACTCGACAACGTGCTGAAAAATATCCTTTGCCGGTAGTTGCTGATACGACACTTGATCGCTGTACATTTTCCACTCCGTAAAATTGGCAATCTCACGGACATCAGCAGCAAAAGATATTTTGTCGAAATCGTTATTTTTCTTGAAATAACGCCGAGGAAAGAGCCACTGAAATTCGCGGTACATCTCAAAGTACTTGACATTGGTTGCGAGTAAAATCAGCTGCATCTCCAAAGAGTATTGTTCTTGGGCGCATGAAACAGCCATTGTTATTCTTGTAGTTTGCACGTAGAAACAAAACGGATTGAACAGTTATTAAACACGTATTGAACTTAAGACAAATCACAAAAATGTGTCGAAGGAATAACAAAATGCAGCCTCTTATATATGAAATATTTCAAAATATTTTGGCCAGCTACGAATAAATAAATCATATAAAAATAATAGTTTATTGCAAATTATTAGCAGCCAGCTAATCAAAACACTTATTATTTACTATATTGTAATTATTTAAGCCAGCAAATTTGAAATTGTTTAAATCTGGACGTTGATTTTATTACGAGCATTGAAAAAGTGTATATTTTTGAATTATTTATAAATACTAGAAATATTTCGTGTCTAGTAGTATTTTTATTTTTTGTTAATTTAATGGTTGATGATAAAAAAAATCACTCTGTATATTAGAAATAAGTATTAACATAATATATATTATTATGATATGACCATAATGAGCGTTTTTTATATTTGTCCATAACAATTCTCATCACTCATTTGACTTATTTTAATAACTAAGATGTTCGAAGAACGTAATTTTAGTCTAGTTGAACCTATCATGCCCAAAAATTAGTTAAAACCTACTGTATTTAAGAAATATCTCATTATTATATAGCTATAAAAAATGACATTTTTGAAATTTTTTTTTGTATTTAAAAACTGTGAAAACTTTTTCCAATATATTGATTATAATAAAACACAATGTATTAAATAAAAAAAAACAATTTTACAATTAAATGTTCTTTTTTACTTTTACATAAAAGTATTTATTAAAAATATATACTATTACGATATGTTTATTATAAAGGAATTTATTTATTAAAATATTTTTATAGTTTTTAACATTTAAAAAATTGATTTAAAATTAATCATGAGAGACGGTAATTCAGTAGTATTTTGATAAGAAATGGATCTTATTACATTAAATAAAATTTTCTATCTCTCATAGAAAAAACATATCAGTTAATACGTTAATATATAGTAATACAAAAATATACGCTTTTTCAATGCTCGTGATAAAGTCAACGTCCATATTCATACAATCTCGAATTTTCTGGCTTATATAATTACAATATAGTAAATAATACGTATCTTGATTAGCTGGCTGCTAATAATTTGAAATTAAGTTAAATCGTTAAGTGCAAGCCGGTAGTGTGAGTAAAACCAACTCCTAGAGATACGAAGTCGCCGATTGTACGGCATAGACAGTCTGAAGCTTTTAATTTTCTTGCTTGTAGAAGGACTAGGCCTGCCAACTCATATTTTACAGTACCTAGTGAACCACCCCCAGCGTACCACTTGTATCTTACATATAAGACCATTTCATTCATGGTCTTAATTATATGTATATTCTCTTGAGAACTATCTAGATTTGAATTATCTGTACAGATATGTTTCTTTTTTAATTTTAACGTCCACATTTCAACCCGTGTCCGGCATGGGATTATTTTAACTTATACATCTGAAACTTTGGACGTATGATATGAAAAACCTATATTTGAACAAATTTAAACATTATAATTATATCATTTTACATATTGAATTTTAATGACTACCCTAGAATTTATTTTTATTTTTGTCTATCACTTCTTTTTTGCCATATTTTAAGTCATATTGTATAGTTCTATAGGAGGTAAGGGTCATTACCTAATAATTTTCAATATAATTGACAGATCTATAATTTCCTGACTAACTATGGATTTTTAACGATTAAAAAAGAGTGACAATCCTTAAAAATTCTCAACTTGGCTATTAAAATACAGTATTATTGTAATAAATATTAAATATTAGTTAATATTGACTATATAGACACTCTTTGTAAAAATAAATTGTTGTTCAAAATTAAATTAAAATAGACTAAAAGCGTTAAAAAATTATCGGTAAAACTTGTTTCAAAATTTCATCAGGTTACAATATAATAAAAATGGTAACTAACTTATTAAATAATCATAAACATAAAATATAAAGGTAACTAAAAAATGATTAAATTATTTTAATAAAAAATTAGTATAAGTAATAAAATATTAAAAAAAAATACTTGTTAAAATGTAAAAAATTAGTCTAACTTCAGTGTGATGTTATGTTCAACCATAGTAAATATTACATTAGTTGTTCAGATACATTAAATATTATACATTCAGCTTGTTTGATAACTACCATGAGCGAATGGATTATCCACCTCGGCCGTCAGTTTGACCTTATCATTAAATTACTTCATATCGGGCATTATCAGTTTTACCAACCATTTATACAACTTTTTATCAATAATTAAACTATATCAGTAGTCGAACTTCATAGAGAAAAAACATAGTAAACTTTAGTGATGACTTAAAAATTTTTTAATGTAGGATAAGTTAATTAATGATTTGTGTGATAATATTTTTATTAAAATGTTAAAAATGTCGTGAATCCATGTCACATTGACCTCTGTAAAAATGAAATGGCGGTTGATTTCAACTGTATTATTTATTACTCTTTTAGTGGTAAAATCTTCCGCCCAAGATCCTTATTCAGTTCTTGGCGTGTCAAGATCAGCATCTATAAGTGCTATAAAAAATGCTTATCGTACTCTAGTTAAAAAATGGTAAATAGTTTTAAATAAGTTAAAAGTTCATCTATAATGTGTGATTAATTTATTATTAGGCATCCAGATAAGAATACCAATCCTGAAGCAACTTCTAAATTTATTGAAATTACTAAAGCTTATGAAGTAAGTAAAATATTTCTAAATATGTAATCGTAAAATAATTTATTTTTTAAGANCAGTAGTATTTTGATAAGAAATGGATCTTATTACATTAAATAAAATTTTCTATCTCTCATAGAAAAAACATATCAGTTGGGAATTAATGTTTCTTTCTATCTATATTTTTAAGTTAATAAAAATCACAAAATTATTGGGATTTTATTTATAGGATAATGAATTTGTGACTGTTAAAGTTAAAATTAGTCGTACTTCAGTAACTATTGAGGCCATCAATACATGGCTGTATTAATATGAACTCGGTAAATTGTAGACCTTTTATATCAATAGAAGATTCTAGCTTTAGAAAAGTTGTTGATCCTCTTTTTACAGGAATAAGTTTTAAAGCAAAGTAATACGCGAATACTTAATTGCACGTACTATTTACATTAAGCAACTTATCTCAAATGAGATAAAGGACAATTTTTTTAAAAAAAAAAAGATTCGGCTACTCGCCATGACCGAAATATACTTGGTACTAATGTACAGTACTAAAAAAATTCAATTATATTAATACGCACTTTAGCCATAATTGAAATTAACTAAGTCTGTTAACTTGAAAAATATAGTTATTATTGTATTGGAGAATTATAATCTTAAGGCTGGAAAAATATTTTTTATTCAATCGATAACGTTTTTAATTGACAATGACATTGTGGAAGATCATGATGATGTTGTTTTTGAGGAGAAGGAGGAAAAAGAAAACAAAAGTGAAATTAGTGTTGAAAATTATGAAAATAATGATTTACTAAATATAATTGACTACATCAATGGAAGTACGAATATATTAATAGGTATCCGTTGTACAACTCACACACTTCAATTATCGATTTTAGATGTTCTTAAAAATAATTAAATTTCAAAAATACTTGCTAAAACTCGATCTATTGACAACATTTTAAGACCGAATATGCAGACAAGTTTAAAAAAACTTAAAAACAAAAAATTCACCAATACACTGTTTCACTATATGGGGATCTACCATTACCACGATTGAAGGTCTTTTACAATATCAACATTTTTGTGAATTTATGACACAAAATAAATGAATAATGATAATATTTATGAATAATGAAAGTTGGAGTAAATTTAAGATCTTCATAGAGCTTTAGAGCCTGCAAAAATAATATGTACAAAACTATAATGCGATGTATTAACACTAGGTGATACAATAGCAATTTGGAAAAAATGTATCCTGAATACTAGTAAATTAAATCATAATTTAGCTAGTAAAATTGTAGAATATATGGACCATATATTGGTTAAGACCAATATGTGGTCTTAACCCTATCAGAAAGCTTTTATATTGATGACTTAAAATTATAACATTGACTGTACAAAAAAATAATACAAGAGAAATACAAAACAAAAACCAAGCTTTAGAAAATGAATTTGAAAAATTTCTTCAAAAACCTAGACAATTAATTTTTTTTTCATCCACCCCAAGAATTTTTTTATACAAAATTCTCTTGTAGATAAAGGAAGTTTAGAAAAATATTAAAAACATTTACGATCAATACAGGACTAAAAAAATAAAAATTGTTTTTATTTTAAATCAGATAAGGGAAATTTCATAGTAATACTGAAAAAAGAAGACTATTTTGATACAGTATTAAAAATGATTCGAAAGGATCTTTATAAAGGAATTGAAAAGATACATTAAAATGATAAGATTGGCTACAAATGCTATTAATAGTTCAAAGTTAATAATTGAAGAAAAGTTTAAGTT
This sequence comes from Daktulosphaira vitifoliae, assembly GCF_025091365.1. Lineage (NCBI taxonomy): Eukaryota > Metazoa > Arthropoda > Insecta > Hemiptera > Phylloxeridae > Daktulosphaira > Daktulosphaira vitifoliae. Next base: position 52,038,642 of record NW_026099572.1, read on the forward strand.
TTTGATTAAAATTTCAAACCCTCAAATACCTACACTATTGTTTTGCTAAAAATACATAAACCGGTAAATAATATGAGACCTATTGTGTCGAACACAATTGGCTAAAGACTTAGAAAAGGTATTTTCATCTATTCCAAATTTGATAGCTTTTCAGTTAAATTTTAAATACTATTAGCCACAGGTGATCAATTTTTATTATAATTTTTTGTTGATTAAAATTTTTAATTTAAGATTAAAAAAAATGATCTACCTGTTAGATAATACCTGCACGTAGGGGTATTATAGAGCGTAATTAATTACTTCTGAAATATCTAGGGACAATTAATTGAAGCTCTATTAATCTTATATTTATTTTTTTGGATAGTGGCTGTTTTGATAGTAATGTAATCCGGTGAAGGTATTATTTGCTGCTTTGGACTCAAAAGTCTGCACACGCCTATTCTAAATTTTTCAACATAACTTTAATTTATTAAATCGTTTATGCCCTGCCTTGCATATTCTATATTCTACAAGACTATAATTTAGCAATAACTAAACCAAAAGTAATTGATTCTATATTCAATGTATACAATATATATTCCGATAATATATATTTTGTTAAGAGTCCTACTAACTATGCAATTATTTGTTAATACCACTTAATGTATGACTTTTTGAATTATTATAAAGCTCATGATACAAAACACTTAAGCTTAGTTTAGTTTAATATTTATTAATTATAATAAATAATTTACATTATAGAATAAAACAGTTTAATGTAATAACACTTTTTTTATGATTATATATGTATAATATACATTTTATTTATATATTACATTAAATTCAATACAGTAACACTTAATCAAGTAATATAATCGTATATAATTAACATATATTCATGTTTTTATATTGGTATTAATTTCAACAAATTTTATTTAAAATTTAGACAAAAGCTAATTTTTTCAAATTTAAACTAAAAAATAATAACGGTGTGGGTACCACCAAAAATTGACACAATACTTTATTAAAGTTATGATTTTTATGAACATTGATCGATATGCCATGGGTTTTTAAACAAATTCAAATCTACTATTTAATTTATACGAATTTCTTAATTTCAAAAATTGATCTCACTTACTACTTCTAATTTTATTGATTCGGTTAGAATGAAAGTTTCAGCTATGACGACATTATAAGTGTTATTATATGAAATCTTGGTCATTCAAAATAGATTCTCCTTTTATGAACATCCATTGAAATTTAAATATTATAAAAAAAAATTGTCAAAGATATATCTTTGGTTAAAAGGCTAATTGCTGCAAATGACACTAGCTATTTAGAATTGAAGACGACGTTCTGTCTATCCCCATATTGTTTTCCTTTAATGATAACATAATTTTACAGCGTGTTATCAACGATTTAATTTTGTGCTGTAAACGACATTAAAATAATTGATATAAAAATAATGCACTGAAATATGATATAGATCCATTCCTCTTTAATTTAGTTGGTAGTAAATAACGTTAAAAATACGTTAAGCGCCATTGTTATTATTATTATTTTTTTTTTGAAGTACAAGCTAACTATTATAAAATATTTAAAAATTAAATGATTTTTCATTTTCTTAAACATTACTATAACAACGCATTTGTTAAAAAAAAAATAGATGGGCTATTTATAGAACTACAAAAGTTATACTATTTTATAAAATAATAAAATATGAAGTTGTTTTCTGGCTCTCCTGAAGAGTATAAATATTGTCGTTAACAGTAAATTGATTTTTAACCAACGATATATGCAACATTTTTTAGTTTTCATTGAAAATGAATTGTTATTAATTAATATATAACAAATATGACGAAAATTTTTTGTAAATAATTATTTTACAACAATTTTATTAAAAATCATACTTTAAAATACTCAATATTTTTAAAAGAAGTTTAGTTTCTTTTTTTAGAGAAAAGTAGTTAATTTATATTTATTATAAGAATATCATAAATTGTAATATTATTTTTTAATAATATATCAAATTCAAGGACGTATTTTACTAAAGAAATAGATAATGAATCGATAATTATGAATCAACCCCTTCAATAATTATGTTTCATTAGTATAATTTTATAATACTTGGAGATAAATTTCTCTATACGCCTAGAGGCATAAATTAATTTTAAAGCTAATATAATTGTAATTTTTTAATACCTCTCACTATTAATAAATTTTTACAGTGTAATATTTTTTTAATTTGATTATATTTTAAAAAATTTTAAATAAGTATTGCATGTGATTGGTTCTATATAGTATACATTCAGACTTGACCGTAAGTAGTAAAATAAGTTTATTATTTGTCGATATCTTTTTAAATAAGTTTCTATAAATTGCACAGAGTTTACATTATATTATTTTCCTATTAAACGATATTTATTAATGTAAATTTGTTTGGTTCTAAATAAACAAAAATTATATTCATACATTTGTAGTTTAGATACCAGTTACCCGGTTTTCGTGTAAAAACCAGGTAATCGGCCTTATTTATATCGTTTGAGCTTTAATTGGTCGTCGGTTTATACATAAATTTACTACTCCGAACATCTCATCATTAACAAAATATACAGAACCAAACCATATACTAAGACTTGAAGAGATAGATACAATGAGATATTATTATTCACAACATTTGATCAGAAAAAATTAATGAAGATAAATTTCGTACAATTTTCATCAATAAAGTCATAATAATAATAGTAAGTAATAGTTAATCGTAATTGGCGTTAAAGAATTGATTAAAAATGGACCTTAAATTGTACTTCATTATATTTGTATTGAGCTTATAGGCGTGCACATACTATTTAGTTACAATGCTCGTGTAATAATACAAACACAATTGTTCTTTTGTTCTCTTAATACACTTGTTTAGTCCGATAATGATCATAATTTTTTCTTGCCTAAATATTACGTATAGCTTATTTTTATAAACTGCAAGAAGTTAAAAGTTTATGTTTTTATATTTATGATATGGTTTGATAATTTCATTTCATATTTTTCTTCCATTTAAAAATATATTCAAGAACACAAAAATTCAATGTTTCCTTATAGTCATAATAATTAATGCGAATTTGTTTTTTTTTTTAATAGGAATCATTTCATTATAAAATAATTGAATATTTAGGCAAGAGTGCACGCCTATTAACTCAAAGGGGTTCTTCCGGATCAAGTTTTATCAGAACCAACTAAATCACTGGATCCGATGGAGCTAATTGTTGAACTGGAACCGTGGTGTGTACCCGAACTCTGCATCGACATTGTTCTTTCAGCTGTCACTGTGCCAATTGTACTACTGATACCCATCAGTCCATGTATATTACCCATTCTCAAAGCCCTCTTCAGTTTGTCGGGATCGACACAGGAGGGGTCTGCCTAGAACAATAACATCATGAGCATTCATTCAAGATTCCACCCATTATATAACTATTTAAAATTATAAAGTCTTTGCAAAATTATTTATTTTCAAAAGTTTATTAAGAAACATTCTCAAAAATTACATTTAAAAATGTTGACTTTAGTTACAAAGAAAAAAATCTGAATTTACATTCTATTTGTATATCTTGAAGAATTATAAATATTTTTAGTTGATAAATTTAATAGGAATACTAATACATTGGTCGCACCTGATAAGCTAGAGATGTCATGATCACCTCGTATGGAACTATTTTCAATGGTTCTACTTCATTCATTAAAACATTGGCAGGTATTTTGTGATATTGAATGGAAGACATAAAATTTTCAACAAATACCTCTTTCCAATCGACGTTTGAATTTGTATCACCGTATTTCATGGTCCACATTAATGCAGCCTATAATTATAAACGCGTTTTGAATGAGTATAACATAGTAATTTAACGAAATTTGTCATTTATGTGTAAAACTATTTAGACAATTTACTTGAAATTTGGTGAATTCGTCGGCTTTTAGCTCATCTCTACTTAGTATTAATCTCACTACATGCAATGGTAATAAGGCAAACGATCCTAAATTTAAAACTTCGTTGCCATGTTCGTCAACAAACTCTAATACCTGAACAATTTAAAATTCAATTAGTTTTTAAAGGCATTTAATTGCACATTTGTAATGTGTACCTTCTGTACAAGACTTTTAGTGCATTTGTACTGTATGTAACGTTCGGCGGATGAGAGTAGGGCACAGACAGTATCGACGTTGATACAACATTGGACGAATCCTGTACATGCTTTCCGAAGATCTTCAAGACCGTAGTAATCGGCTGCATTTAAAACTCCTGTAATGTAGACCAACTATTGTTATTGTATAAAATATACGAAGTATACAAACAGTAAAGAATATTTATAATAACAATTCATATGATGCTAAATATCACCCTACACATAATTATTTTATTAACTTTAATGAAGCTTATATTTAATATACCTAATAGAGTTCTAGGTTGCAAAGTCACACAACCAGTGTGTATGTATTCAATAAGTTGACGAAATACGTCCGGCTCGAATTCATCCACTACTACAGTTTGATGCTGATTAGATTGTGTCTAAAAAACAAATGATTACAAATAAATATCACGAACAAATTTATTTATTTCATTTTATACTTGGGTGTTAGCATTTTTCACATTCAACAATGGCTCACTACTTCGTTTCAAAAATGTCGGTCGTCTAAGCTTAGTAGTCTCTTTAGGAATAACTTCTTTTTTTCTCTGTGGACTTGGCGGTTGATATAGCATTTTATGAAACACTCTATATAATAATAATATTAAAAAGTAATATGATGATATTGTGTCTACAAATACATTAGTTGAAAATAACTAATGTATTAAAGCTACAAAAACTTTAATACAACAGGTATTACAAANTTTGATATTGTGTCTACAAATACATTAGTTGAAAATAACTAATGTATTAAAGCTACAAAAACTTTAATACAACAGGTATTACAAAAATACCTGCTTCTAGCAGCTAAAACAGCTTTTACGGCGCATACTGGTTCTCTGGTATCTCCGACTAAGAATGTGACATCGCATAACTCTGGCATACTAGCCAAAAATGCCATATCATCAGCCAGACCATTTTTGTTTTCAAACACACTCTGATCAAGCTCATCATCAGTAGATTCCATCTCTCCTTGAAGTCGCATCATTCAGCACATTCCTACTAAAAACCCCAATTTTAAGAAACTATTTTATATATACACAACGTACCCACACTTGCATATTATATAGTGTACACATTTATTTATATTTAAAGCTCAATAGGAAATAGAGTGTTCAAAAAAAAATAATTTATAAGATAGACATAGTTAAAAATAATATAATAATAATACAGACAACTAAAATAATAAAATCAATACAAATAATATAATAATAATTAAACAATAACTGCTAGTATATTGACAAAAATAATATACGTATTCTATATGTACTGCTTTGTTAAGAATTTTAAGCATAAATTCCGAAGTTTAGATTCAAAATAAAAGTTAATATTTCTAAACTATTACAAGTATAAGTAAACGACTTCTATACAAATATTACCGTTCAAAAATTTCAAAATAAATGATGCATCATTAAATACGTAGAGAGGAAAGAGAGTATATAACTAAATTTTGTGGTTACATATATTAGTATTATAAAGAAAAATAGAATTCTAAACATAAAACTATATAAAAATATTTTTCAAAAAATTAATTCCTAATATTACACAGGTAAAAATAGATAAAATAAAGTTGGCGCATTATTTTGAGCGTAGCGAGAAAATTTTTTTTAGTCTTTGGAAATGATGCGTCTCTAAGTTTAAAACACTATATATGACAATTATTTCCAATCTAGATGATAAAAATATTTAAAATGCGCCCACCCCTCCTAAAAAAAAGTTGACCTGAAGATGACCCTGCTTCAATCGAGTTTAAGCATTTTTCAATTTTTTGTTTCATTTCAGTTATATTTTTAAAATATAGCTGAAATGAAATATTATTTTATTTAGCTTAAGTAAAAAGTATCGATTTTCTTTTCGGTTTTTCTTTGACACTTCAATTTTTTTCATTCACACTCTATTTATTGAAGTTAAATAAATAAATGAAAAACGTTCTACTCTAACCATCCTATTACAGCCAGAATATATCTTTAATACCTATACCTACACAATAGCTTAAAATATTTACGCAAAAACTACTCTCAATATTCTGTTGAAAATGGGTATACATGGTTTGTTAAGAATTATGGTTCTTGAATTAAAATAAATTCTCAAAAAAGTTATATGAAATATTCTATCTAATAAGATTTACTAAAAGCTAATTCATTATACTGGAATAAAATGACTAAACACCGATTTAATAATAACATTTTAATTTCAATTATAGAGTTAAAGATAAAAAAAAATTCCTATTCCTTGTTGCTGCTTTAACGACAGATTTACGTACAATTATAGTTCTCATAATATTAATATTATTTTAAAACGCAATAATAATGTAAAAATAAAATAGGAGATGCATAGACTATATGAAAACTTATTTGTGACATTATATTAATAGTTAATTGTATAATGAAATTATCATAAATATTAATTTAATACATAAAAATACCTTAAAAAGTCTTGATTTCGTTTTGCTATAAGGTCAGACTGTATAATTTCAAAGTTATGAGATACAAGTAGATAATAGTAGTACAATATTTGTTGATATGCAAAGTATAGTTGTTGTAGTGTAATATACATACATATTTTCATTGGTATGTCGTCATTACTCATGTTTTACAACGTAAATGATATCAATTGTGTTAAAATAATGAATGAGCTGCAGTATGAATACAGACAGACATTTATTATGTGAATTTTATTATTGAAATTTATTATTCATGGCAATTGAAGTAAGTTAATTATTATACAATAAAAAATATATTCAATTCAATTAAATTGGGTCACTATATGTTTAGTCTGTAAATTTATGTTACATTATGTCCTTTTTAAACTTGTAATAGTAAAAGTGTATATTTTTTGTTTAATCAGTAGTATCTGTTTGATTAAAAGATCGATTGTCATTATAAATATATATATATATATATATATAAATTAGATATTAAAATATATACATACTACTACTAAACCATTTATACTTCGTTTCTAACCACTGGATGGATAAGTTGATTCAGAATAATTTTATTTGTTTTTAAAAAGGTTTTACCTTTAAAAAAAACTAACCTACATTTTATTGATAAAAATGTAGAAAACATTCTTTATATTCTTTATAAAACTTAATGATAATATAAAATTTTGTAATGTATTTGAAAAATTAACATATAATTTTTTTTTTAAATATTTGTTTTAGAGTAAACCAAATAACAGAATTATGAGTGAGACAACTACTGTGGAAACTATTACAATTACTAGACCTCTTAAAGTAAGATGTTAAAAAAAAAAACATTTTTTTAAGAAAGAATAATTTCTTCCATATTGAATTTCTTCATTAACTATTAAAAATGATTTGAAATTCTTTTTTACATTTTATAGTAACTAAATTAACGGTTTGCTATTTTAGGTAAATTTTCTTCATAAAAAAAATAACATTAATTAAAATACCAAATGTTACAAAAGAAAAGTTTGACATAATAATATTTTGATACCTATGTGATTAAATTAACTGCATAAATACTAAAATAGATATTTAAAAGCCATATCCATATTATATTGTATATTTGTTCTATTTATTTTCAATTCAATTGATTGCTGCATTTATAAATGTTTGTAAAAAGTATAAAATTAAATATTGAACAAAAAAAATTTGAATAAATATTATAAAAACTCAATACTTCAAAATATTTTAAGTAAATTTGCTTATTTAAAAATATTTTTTATTAATTCCACAATGTACCTTCTTGGTTGCACTATGGCAACACTTGTAAACTTATTTACTATAACTTATTTTGGTAAAATTATGTGTGTCAGACAAATAAACATTTGTTTAACGTGTTTAAAGGATAATTCACAATTTTTAGTCTTTACATTATTTAAAATATTTCATTTTAATATTTTAAAAATTAGACATCAAAAGTCTTAAATTATTAACCTCAAAATACTAAATATTTGTTTTATGACTATCAGGATATTTAAAAATTTTCTGACTGCAAGTTTATTAAATGTTTCCCACNCCGTTGAAAACGGGTATACATGGTTTGTTAAGAATTATGGTTCTTGAATTAAAATAAATTCTCAAAAAAGTTATATGAAATATTCTATCTAATAAGATTTACTAAAAGCTAATTCATTATACTGGAATAAAATGACTAAACACCGATTTAATAATAACATTTTAATTTCAATTATAGAGTTAAAGATAAAAAAAAATTCCTATTCCTTGTTGCTGCTTTAACGACAGATTTACGTACAATTATAGTTCTCATAATATTAATATTATTTTAAAACGCAATAATAATGTAAAAATAAAATAGGAGATGCATAGACTATATGAAAACTTATTTGTGACATTATATTAATAGTTAATTGTATAATGAAATTATCATAAATATTAATTTAATACATAAAAATACCTTAAAAAGTCTTGATTTCGTTTTGCTATAAGGTCAGACTGTATAATTTCAAAGTTATGAGATACAAGTAGATAATAGTAGTACAATATTTGTTGATATGCAAAGTATAGTTGTTGTAGTGTAATATACATACATATTTTCATTGGTATGTCGTCATTACTCATGTTTTACAACGTAAATGATATCAATTGTGTTAAAATAATGAATGAGCTGCAGTATGAATACAGACAGACATTTATTATGTGAATTTTATTATTGAAATTTATTATTCATGGCAATTGAAGTAAGTTAATTATTATACAATAAAAAATATATTCAATTCAATTAAATTGGGTCACTATATGTTTAGTCTGTAAATTTATGTTACATTATGTCCTTTTTAAACTTGTAATAGTAAAAGTGTATATTTTTTGTTTAATCAGTAGTATCTGTTTGATTAAAAGATCGATTGTCATTATAAATATATATATATATATATATATAAATTAGATATTAAAATATATACATACTACTACTAAACCATTTATACTTCGTTTCTAACCACTGGATGGATAAGTTGATTCAGAATAATTTTATTTGTTTTTAAAAAGGTTTTACCTTTAAAAAAAACTAACCTACATTTTATTGATAAAAATGTAGAAAACATTCTTTATATTCTTTATAAAACTTAATGATAATATAAAATTTTGTAATGTATTTGAAAAATTAACATATAATTTTTTTTTTAAATATTTGTTTTAGAGTAAACCAAATAACAGAATTATGAGTGAGACAACTACTGTGGAAACTATTACAATTACTAGACCTCTTAAAGTAAGATGTTAAAAAAAAAAACATTTTTTTAAGAAAGAATAATTTCTTCCATATTGAATTTCTTCATTAACTATTAAAAATGATTTGAAATTCTTTTTTACATTTTATAGTAACTAAATTAACGGTTTGCTATTTTAGGTAAATTTTCTTCATAAAAAAAATAACATTAATTAAAATACCAAATGTTACAAAAGAAAAGTTTGACATAATAATATTTTGATACCTATGTGATTAAATTAACTGCATAAATACTAAAATAGATATTTAAAAGCCATATCCATATTATATTGTATATTTGTTCTATTTATTTTCAATTCAATTGATTGCTGCATTTATAAATGTTTGTAAAAAGTATAAAATTAAATATTGAACAAAAAAAATTTGAATAAATATTATAAAAACTCAATACTTCAAAATATTTTAAGTAAATTTGCTTATTTAAAAATATTTTTTATTAATTCCACAATGTACCTTCTTGGTTGCACTATGGCAACACTTGTAAACTTATTTACTATAACTTATTTTGGTAAAATTATGTGTGTCAGACAAATAAACATTTGTTTAACGTGTTTAAAGGATAATTCACAATTTTTAGTCTTTACATTATTTAAAATATTTCATTTTAATATTTTAAAAATTAGACATCAAAAGTCTTAAATTATTAACCTCAAAATACTAAATATTTGTTTTATGACTATCAGGATATTTAAAAATTTTCTGACTGCAAGTTTATTAAATGTTTCCCACTCACCATAGTATGGTTTGGGTTCCTCCTACTGTTTGATTTTTTATTTGCATTGTTTTAAAATAATATATATTTTATACTAATATAAACAATTTTTTTATACAATATAATAAACAAAAAAAAAATTGTGTAATAATACAAAGTAATAATAATTTTAATAAGCGGAATTATTAATATAAGTGTTTTTAAGTTAAACTTAATTATTTTAACCAAAAATGATAAAAAGCTATTATTATAAAAAAAAACACTCTTTAAAATTTGCTGTTGTAATAAGGTGCCTATTGAGGTTTTATGTAAATAAGCCCTTGGACTTAATTATTTTATATTATTATAAAATTGTCTTTTTTTTAAATATTAGTACAATTATAGTATTTCTAAAGCTAAAAACATGATTAAATGCTATATGTTAGGTAATGAGAAAATGTAATGTTAACTACAAATATTATCAATATATGAAAATTTAAGAAAAACTAAATATCAAAAGAAAATATAAAAAAAAAATTTTATCACTAAGCCACATTTAGTTTTTTAATTCTTTAATGTGATATTTATTTAATATTTATTAATATAATAAATCATTTGTAGTAAAATAAATGTTTGTAAATAACTCTTGTTTTCTCCATTTCTTCTAATTTCATGGATTATGTGCAGTTCAATAAAAACCAAATACTAATTAAACTTTAATCATTCAATTAATTTTTAGGTTTAAAATAAGTAGCAATTAAATATATAGTAAATTATATCATAAAGTAATTAAAAAAATTATATTAAAAAACAATTTTTTTAAGTGAAACTAAAAAAGTAGAGACTCCGTCCTAAAAAGTTATATAAGTATTTTTGACTTGAAAACTAAGTATACATAATGAATTATGAGAATAAATCGAAAAATTATTGGTTAATAAAAATAAAAAATATTTATTTATTTTATAAATTAAAAAAGTATATTTTTAAGTTTAAATGTACGTATAATAAATTAACAGTTTGTGGTAACTAAGGACAACCCCCGCCCAATTTTACATTCAACTAGTTGCTGTTACATGGCATTATAATAAAGACACATATGCGCTCTTATTTCTCATTTATGAACTTTGACACATCTTGATGATTAGAAGTTGTAGAAAATTAAAAATAAATAACAAATAATTTTACTATTGGAATAGTAAACTTATCAAATATAGTTACGAACAGTACGTAATATTAAAATGTATATATATATATTGATACAGAAAGGTATTAAACTTCATTATTTTACTATTATTTGCGATCGTTTGATTAGTTTTAATAATGTACCCTGATTGTGTTGAAAGTAATTTGTACTTACTCTTATTACTGAGAAGTGATGTATGTTTTTAGAATCTTGTTGAAATATTCTGTTTTCTATTTCAAATTATCAACTTTGTTTTGTCTATGGACCGTTTAGATAAAGGGAATTTTTATATGTGTCGAAGGATGAAGTGTGTCTAACAACGACAATGCTGCTAGAATAATTTCAACGTAATGGTGTTTCTTAGAAGGCGTCGCTCGACAGTTGGGTTGATGATTCTGTGTAAAATTTACAATGGCCTATTTAAAAGATACTCTAGTCGTGTGTGTGTGTGTTGAAGGTTCAGCGGTGGGTGAAAATGTCAGGCGCGATCATATCGATCGATGGCTACCGCCCATACCACCTAAACCGTTCCAATTTCCCCCTGTAGTTTGGGTGGTTGCTAAAACACTGGGTGGCGGACAAGGATTGGAGGGAATGTGAAGAGTGCGCTTGTGACCACGTCGGTTGGCGTAACGTTACGCGGTGCGCTTTGCAGGGCTCAGCGGTGGTGTATTGACGACGGCGGAAGCCACAGCGAGTACGATGCGTATGCTTAGTTGCACCCACACTGTTATCATCTAATTGAAAATTGTTACATAATATCGCTTCTAAAATTTTACAATTAAACGTTAACTCGAGCTTTTTTGTCATTCGTTCGATAAATCTGTTTTATTGTGTAGCGATTTTTTATATTATCGTTCACCGCGCATCTGCATCCGTTTTTTCCCGTGGATCTTTATTAGCGTGTGCCGGTGCTGGGATTCTTTTCAGTGAAAAGGGTCATCGTACATCGGCAAACTGATTCAAACGAGAGCGACGACGGACACTTGGCAGCGCCGCCAAGAACTGTCGCTGCATTACACAGCGACGGGGGCGACGACTACTGCCAGTGGAGTCGTTGATACTTTGGACTGGCGAGGTCCAGGTAGCCGATCACAAAACATGCAATCAGACAAGGGGTCGAGTGCACAGGTAATATCTCTTGATAGTTGAACAAAAAAAAGTACATGTGCTTCTGATTTAAGAAAATGTTAATGTCGAATTCAAATTCAATTTTACCGCAGCTCGTTATGTTAGTATGAATTATTGACTTTTATTCGTTATTATTACTCTAAGGATTATTTCTCTTAAGAGTTATTATGTTCGGATTGTATATATGCGCCAATTCGGAATTACGTATTATTAGAGTAAAAGAAAAAATGTCCATATAGGCGGGATTTAAGGATATCGCAACTGCACTTAAACTAAAAGCGGTTTACGTTGGTGATTACCTTTCGTTTATCGATTTTATTTCAATGTAATACATTTTAAAAGTTTGAAACCCTACTCTCATAAACTATTTATTTTAGTGAGCATTTATTACAGCTTTAAGGCTGGATAGAATCTAATTTTTGGTCAGCATAACTAACACCTATAGATCTATAAAAATTTCATAAAATAAAACTCAATATTTTGGGAGTTAGCACATTCATTATATCTTTCCTTGCAATAGAAAGAGGTAAAATATACATTGGTATAAATAGTTTATAATCGGGGATCGGATGTATATATATTATACAATTTTGTTTAGGTCACTTTATAGGGAATCAAAGTCGTACAACTTTATTGTATGTACATAACATTGCGAAGAAATGTTGATTTCTTGCGATTAGAAGTATTTTAAATTCCGTTAATGCATCATAACTAAATTTGTTAAATTATTTTTAATTACATATAACTAAATGGACACTTTTTTAGCAAACTTAGAGTCGAATTTCTGCTAGTTTCATTAAATTATCACTAAAACAAAGAAAAAGTCATTAAAAAAAATCCAAATATGTGATTCAAAATTTTTTTATATAAATTATTAATATAAAGGTTTTACCTGAATAGCTTAACAATAACATTTAAATACATATAAGTCTGTTCCTTGTGTATTATATCTGATTAATTGTTTTAAGAAACATTATTTATATGTAATTTAATAATATTATAAAAAATATACATATTAGTTAAATGAAACAAAGATTTTTATTCCTATTACAGGATAAAAAATGTTCAGTATATTTTATTTAAATTAGAATACAATATTTATAAAGAAAAAATTTTCAGGTTATTGCTCTAATATGTGGGCTGATAGTGATTGTGTTGATGATATTAGCGTTAACTTCCACTGATTGGCTTTTATCAGCAGGATGGCGACAAGGATTATTTTCACACTGTATTGCACCAAATTCACCAATGCCATTACCTTTTAATGTACCCAATAATGGTCCGGGCTGTTATGCAACACGAGAAGTTGGTATGTAATAAAACTATGTATTTATTTATTATTTACTATAATTTTATAAAAAAAATTTACAGGTTACATACGAGTAGCTGCTGCTTTATGTATAGTTACTTTGATAACAGATATAGTAGCTACTCTCTTAACCGGACTTGGGTTAAGAAGCAAAGACCAGCGTACAAAGTATAAATTTTACAGAGTAGCTGTTTATGTCATGTTACTAGCCTGTAAGAAAATGGTTATTATTTTATCTTATGAAATATTATAATTTATATTTAATTAATATTTTCTAGTACTTTCATTGATAATAGCACTTATTGTGTACCCAGTGTGTTTTGCTGCTGAACTTATTTTGGGTAATTCAATATTTATAATAATAAATATATAATATTTTATTATTCATTAATTGTTAAATATTTGTATTTGTAGGAAATCGAAAGGTGTGGGAATTTGGTTGGGCATATGGCGTTGGTTGGGGTGCAGGAATATTTTTGTTTGGAGCAGTTGTTTTACTATTGTGTAACAAAGAATCTGAAGAAATTTACTATAAAGAACGTAAAGTAACATCGCCCGCCTAGTGTGCGGCACCCCTGCCCGACGTAGTGCTTTAGTGACCTTCTGCCGTTGACTATATGACGGGCAGGGTGTTCTTATTGTTATAAAATGATAAGATAAGCTTAAATTATAAATATGAACATAAGTCACAAGTATGTTAATGCATCATTTTCCACCCTATGATGCTAAACAGAAAATAAAACTACAAAGGTGGGGGATAATTACTAACGCACATTAAGTTTAATCTTTATATCATTAATGATTAAATGTTAAAGCTAAGCATAAGGTTTTATACCCATGTAACTCACATGTATTCCTTTTTAATAGGAAATGAAATTTATATAGATGAAATTTTTTTCTTTTTTGTTATACATGATTTTTTTTAGACAAATGTAACTGTTATTATTGATTTTTTTCTTTATATTGAAATTAAATTTTTTTTATACCTCTATTAAAACTTTATGCTCTTAATTTTTGACAAAATGATTTCTCCTTATTAAATTCATATTATGTCTATTATAACTATGTTCATATCTTTAATCTTATATTATCTAAATTGTTAAATTAAATTAGACTTAGTTATAAATTTACTTATGATTATATGTAAATAGTATTAAGACTCGAATCATTTTATACTTGATTATGTTCAAGAACGCCAAAGAACTTGCCAGCTCTACTCTCCATAACTTATATTCCTATTAAAATTTTTTTTTTTTTGTACATAATTTAAGATTTTATGACATTCCTATTCTTGTTAGTCTCTATCCCGTTATTACTTTTCAATGTTTATTAAAGCGTTATTTTTTTTTAAATATTTTTTTTTTGTTTTTAAATTGGGCAATAGATTTTTATTTTGTATAGTTAAGTTTTATATAATAAATTTGATATTTTTTTTTATTACATAAAAAAATAATTTGTTTACACCAATAAGTCTTTTAAATTTTCATCACTGTTATTATTGACATTTTTACTTTAATAGTTATAACCCATACTAAATATATTTTTTTATTAAACATTTATTTAAATTTAATTAACCTTGCATATCGTTAAAAGAGTTTCAGTTACCTATATTCATCTGAATTAAAACCGTCCATTTATAATTTCTTTATTCTAGCATAACCTGATTTTTTAACTTATATGTTTAGTAATAAAAAATTATTATAATTTTAAAATAATAGTTTGTTTTGTATTACTTAGAACAGGATTAAATATCATGTTTATTTATTCATTTGTATGACAATTCCTATCTTAGTTGAAATCTAAATTATTCAATATTCATAAATTTATGTTTTACTTAAAATTTAACATTATATATATATAATGTGAATAATCATAATAAATAAATAATGAACTTCCAAAAATTTATTTTTAATTGAAATATTCCGAAACTTTATTTTTATTGAGCAATATACAATTGTTTCATGTTAAAACAATAAGTATATATGCTAAGAGTCTAATTGATTATGATAGGTATGAAAGAAGACAGTTACTCAATAGTATAACTTCTAATTATGAAATAGATTTACTGTAGGTTTTTTTTTAATTTCTCCAATTATACATAAGTTGTCTTCAGTTGTTGCCAGAAATGTATTTTTTTGAACAAGTTGGTTATTAGTAGATTTTGATTGACTTGTAGTTGGTTGTAAAAACGTAAATAGTTTTATTTAGCTTCATCAGTTATTTCAGGAATTTTTCAAACAGATTAAATAGTTTCATTGATGATATATGGTAGAGCTTTTAAAATAGTTCTTAGTGCTCTGGTTTGGAATATATGGACTTTATTGGTTTGTATTTTTTTTTTTTTTTGCTGCACCTCAAATTTTGAGACCATATAGAGGGCTGATTAAAGAGTAATACATAATAATTTTTTTGTGTAAAAGGCCTAGTATACATAAGTTTTACATCTGAGAATATCCAAGTTTATTTTATGCGGATGAATAAGCTAAGAACTCCTGACAATGACTATATACTGTCAACAGGAGACTGCCCTGTTGGCAATACTAGTTTTAGCTTCGATGCGAAGCTGAGAAGGTATTGGTTTTACTATGATGTGTTTTTTTTTTTTTGTGTCTGTTGCCACTTTTTCTCAGCTCTCACCGAACGGATTTCTTTCAACGATACGTCAAAAGATCACAAATCGTATCTAGTCGAACACATTACCCTTCAAAATTGAAAAAATTTCCCTCGTTCCCCGTAAATGGGGGAAACCTCCAAAAAAATTACAAATTTAAAAATCGCTAATTTTCGAAATTTTTTCAATTTTTTTTACTAAAAACTGCCGTAACTTTTTCAAAAATGAACATATCAATATAATTTTTTTTTATATAGATGCTTGATGTCTTTACCTATTATTTGGTATATTTTTTTTGTAAATTTGACCTTTTTTCTGCCCACAGGGGGGGATTTAAAATGACAACTTTTTCACAAAAAATTAACTTTTTCAACTTAACTTTTGAAAATGTTCCGGAAGGTCTGACACTTTTATATATATCTTAAATTAAAGCTAATGTAATGTACTTTAATTTGAAAAAAAAAAATTTGACCTCTGGACTTGTCTTCATGGTGAAAACGGCTACCGAATGCTATTTTTGTGTGAAAATTTTCGATTTTATAATTTACATTTTTTACTTTAAAGTGCTATAACTTTTTAAAAAATGTATGGATCAATACAATTTTTTCATGAGAAGTAGTATTTATATACATCTTTCATTGGATATACTTTTTTTTTAAATCAGACTATTTCCCTATATATGGGGGGGCTTCAAATATAAAAAATGCATATAGAAAGTAGAACTTTTTCAACTTAACTTTTGAAAATGTTCCGGAAGGTCTGACACTTTTATATATATCTTAAATTAAAACTAATGTAATGTACTTTAATTTGAAAAAAAAAATTTGACCTCTGGGCTTGTCTTCACGGCGAAAATGGCTACCGAATGCTATTTTTGTGTGAAAATTTTCGATTTTATTATTTATATTACATTTAACTTTATAATGCTATAACTTATTGAAAAGTTTTTGGATCCACACAATTTTTAACACGCTTATATTAGTTTCACCTGTATGTAAACATTAGGTTCATTCAAATTATCTACAAGATTCGGATATTTGTATTCAAATTTAAAAGCTACATATCCCCATTAAATATGTTAGGCTGTCCTCAAATAAATCTGATGGATTATATTTATTATTAGCAGCACACTAAAAAAATATACAATGAAAAGGTACTAGAAATATTGAAATATTATATTATATAATTTTTATATTATAAAAATAAAATAAACATAATCTATATTTCAAGATTATATTATGCTATCTCTCTCATTCACTTAATAAGTAAAATAATTTCTATAAATAATGTTGATTGTTTTTTAAAATTCACATTAATTAATACTCATTCATTTTTTTAGAAAAAAAAAATGCTATGCGCTATGTTTTCCAAAAATGTACCATCTTAACTTAATGTAATATATTTAATATTAATTTCTTAAGTTAATGTGGTGTTAATTCAATGTTAAAACATAAAAAAATAAGTCTGCACACTAGTTAATATAGCTCACGTTTAATTAACGAGGTACAAAATCCTAATTTTTCATTAAAATACAAAAGTTACAACAAAAAAATACATAGAATCTAAAATAAGTATCCACGATTAAATTTATTATAAAATATTATTGAATGCGTTGTTTTAAAGTAATTAATATAATTATTACTTAAAAATTATGTCTATCATATATATTATATCAGAATTATCAATTTAAAAATCGCCCGGTTTTAAAGTGCATTCGGAAGCGGTCGTATTTCAACGATCGTATACGAATGCACAAAAACACAAGGCGATGCACTTGCGCGTACTACGACGAAAATGCTGACTGTGATCGAGCATACTTCTTATTCATTTTACTATGGTCTAGACTAGACTGTCATAACGCATTCACCCCACCCCACGCCTCGCTCAACACACGACGGCAACGCTATTCCTATAAAAATTTATTTTTAGTTATCGTACCCGTACACGCATGCTTGTCATCAATATTATGTATATATAAACAAATTTTTATTTTGACTGACCAATACCATCCGCGTACCATACGGCTTACGTATATATTCCTACCGCCGTTTATACCTCAGGTATAACGTTAGTCCGACCCGCAAGCCCACAAAACACGGCTATACCTAGTGCATGATACGTTTACGTACTTAAGTCGCATTATTTGTCGCATATAACTATTAAAATTTATATATTAACACGATTTATTCTAAGAGATATAAAGTATTCATTCCGATTACGAGGGATGATTTCCGTATCGTCATTTTTTGTCACTACCTCCACGTTCCGGGAGTGAGTAATTTGCGCGCCTGCTGCTTTTCTTGGATGTGGTTGCCGTTTCTCAGACTCCCTCATCGGAATCGAACCCTGTATTCTCGTTACCCGTTACAACCATGATATTAATAGTAACTACTATCATAACATAAAACTAAAAAGTAAAAAATAAATATAGTTTAAAAAAACTAAAAAACACGCTTTTAAAGCACATCGAACTAAAAAGTTAAAAATAATTTTTAAAATAAGCTTAAAACAATAATGAACGAAAAATACTAATATTATTGTGATAAAAGCGTGGGTGCTTTGTGTCATATTTTTCGTATATTGAGCGCCCGACGCTTTTACACAATAATACTAGTATTTTTCGTTCAATATTGTTTTATGCTTATTTTAAAAGTTATTTTAAACTTTTTAGTTCAATGTGCTTTAAAAGCGTGTTTTTTAGTTTTTTTAAACTATATTTTTTTATGAGAAATAATATTTTTTAATAAACCCTTTTTCATTCGACATACTTTATCTTAATCGAGATATTAATAAGGAACCAGCAGATCAAGTAGCTTTTGGAATAAAACACCAATTTTTTTAAAATTAAACACTATCTAAAGATTTGCATCGAAGTGTTTATTTTTGATAGTGATTTTAATCACTGTCAGATATCATTATACTTGATCCAACTATGCCACGTCACCACTGTGCCGCGACTCCCCTATGCTGGGTTTTTTTTTTGACACAATGATGATTTTCCGTTTTTACACTTGATGAATCAATTTGACTTGCTAGATAAACGTTTTCGTATATCTTTTAATGTATACAATAAGAGATATAGATTGATATATATAACATAAAGTAATATATTTGACTTCTTTGTTGTTCTGTTAAATCGCAAGTAATCTATACATATTTTAATTTTTCAGTTGATCCCAAATTAATTTTAGATTTTTATACTTAATGTATTACATTTTGAGAAAATTTGATTAGCAATGATCGTTTTCCAGTCAAAACTTTGAGGGTTATCATTAGTACTTTCAATTATATTACAAGCGACATTGTTGCGTGCTCTCGATAATCTGTCTCGGACTTTCTCAATATTATTTACTGAATCGACTGATTCTGTACTTAAAATTGATTTTGATTCTAACATTTTAATTTTATTGTCTAGCAAATTTATTTGTCTTATTTTACTTTAAACTATTGAAAGAAGATGTTACAAAGATTTATTTTAATAAATCTTTCAGCTTATTAAACCAATCTTCATACTTTATAATTTTTCTTGAATAGTTTCAAATTTAGTATCTACCAAGGTGCTCATTTATTTCAGCAATTTACTAATATCTTCTTGAGAAAGATCACGACACTCTATAAATATACTGCTTAAGAAAACACTTAATGGCTTATTATTTTTATTTAAAATATCTGGATTATTTTTCGATGAACACATTTTAACCAATTAAAAAATAATCATATATTTCATAAATATTTCCGAGTGGTCATTTTGAATCAATTATTGAGAACCTTTTTTAGCTTCGATGCGAAGCTGAGAAGGTTATAATTTTACTATGATGTGTTTTTTTTTTTACGCTCAATCTCAGCTCTCACTGAACCGATTTTGATGAAAAATATGTCAAAAGATCACAAATCGTATCTAGTTAAAGACATTACCCTCAAAAATTGAAAAAATTTCCCTCGTTCCCCATAAACGGGGGAAATCCCCCAAAAAATTATAAATATAAAAATCGCTAATTTTCGATATTTTTTCATTTTTTTTTTTACTTAAAATTGCCATAACTTTTTTAAAACTGACCGAATCAATATAATTTTTTTTTTATAGATACTTTAGATATTTACCTATCATTTTATATATTTTTGTGAATATTTGACCCTTTAACAGTCCACAGGAAGGATTTCAAAATGGTAACTTTTTTACAAAAAATTAACTTTTGAAAATGTTGCCTAGTTAGGTCCAGTATAGATTTAATCTGACAGTGATTAAAATCCCTATCATAAGAAACGCTTCGATGCAAATATTTAGATAGTGTTTAATTCTAAAAAATTGATGGACAAAAGCAACATCAACTTCTATTTTCTTAATTATACCCAGATTAGTTTTTCTTTTAATTATATATTATATAATTTTTAAAATTAATTGTTTTCAAATTATTATTGATTTTGTATTTAATAGGTTAAAAGTAATAATTTTGAACGTACTTTTTTTTGTCCTTTAAAGTGAAAGTTTTAATAGAACAATATTCATGAAAGTCAGTATATTCCCCTAATAAGATATTTTAAAATAAAATAAAATACAAAACCCAGAATTGTATTACAAAAATAGCATATTTTTGAATACGGTAGCCTTTTGTGCATAGAAGATAGGTCGTCGGGACAAATTTTTTTTTTTAATTTTATAGTACATGACATAAGCTTTAATTTGATATATGTTTAAAGGACGCAGTATTTCCGGAACATTTTCAAAAGTTAAGTTGAAAAAGTTCTATTTTTTATACAATGTTTCAAAGTTTGAACCCCCCCTATATAAGGGGAAATTGTCTAATTTTAATAAAAAGTATGTCAAATGGAAGATGTACTTATAATGTATTTAGAAAAAAAAAAATTGTGCTGATACATGCATTTTTCGAAAAGTTATAGCATTTTTAAGTTGAAAATTAAAAATTGAAAATCGAAAATTTTAACACAAAAATAGTGTTTTTTTAACTACGGCAACCGTTTACATGCAGAAGATAAAGTGTCGGGACAAATTTTTTTTTTTCATTTTATAGTACATAAAATAAGCTTTAATTTGATATATGTTTAAAGGACGCAGTATTTCCGGAACATTTTCAAAAATTAAGTTGAAAAAGTTAGTTTTTGTAAAAAAGTTGCAATTTTAAATCCCCCCCCATGAGCAGGTTAAGTGTTAAATTTTCAAAAAAATTATATCAAATGAAAGGAAAATATCTAAGGTTTTAGTTTAAAAAAAAATTATGTTGATTTGTTGATTTTTGAAAAAGTTATGGAAGTTTTAAGAAAAAAAAGTGAAAAAAATGACAAAATTTGTCGATTTTTAAATTTGTAATTTTTTTGGATATTTCCCCCATTTGCGGGGAACGAGGGAATTTTTTTCAATTTTTAAGGGTAATATTTTCAACTAGATACGATTTGTGATCTTTTGACGTATTTTTGAAAGAAATCGGTCCAATGAGAGCTGAGAAAAAGTGGCAACAGACACAAAAAAAAACACATCTTAGCAAAATTAATACCTTCTCAGCTTCGCATCGAAGCTAAAA
>NW_026099572.1:52060703-52063770 GCF_025091365.1 Daktulosphaira vitifoliae
GGAACATTTTCAAAAATTAAGTTGAAAAAGTTAGTTTTTGTAAAAAAGTTGCTATTTTAAATCCCCCCCCCATGAGCAGGTTAAGTGTTAAATTTTCAAAAAAAGATATCAAATGAAAGGGAAATATCTAAGGTTTTAGCATAAAAAAAAAATTATGTTGATTTGTTGATTTTTGAAAAAGTTATGGAAGTTTTAAGAAAAAAAAGTGAAAAAAATGACAAAATTTGTCGATTTTTAAATTTGTAATTTTTTTGGATATTTCCCCCATTTGCGGGGAACGAGGGAAAATTTTTAAATTTTTAAGGGTAATGTCTTCAACTAGATACAATTTGTGATCTTTTGACGTATTGTTAAAAGAAATCGGTCCAGTGAGAGCTGAGAAAAAGTAGTGACAGACACAAAAAAAAAAAAAAACACATCATGGTAAAATTAATACCTTCTCAGCATCGAAGCTAATAAGTTATAAAAAATGTTTAAATAAATATAAATTATAAACAATGTAAAATTTATTTTATTTAAAATTAAAAACAATTCCTGCCTTTTTTTAGTCATATTTTTATTATTTTTATTGAGAGCACGCAAATAACAAATAAAGTAAACATAAATAAACAAGAAAGTATTGTGCATATGCTCAAAATGTTAAAAAGTTATTGTAATATGTTTGATATGCATTGAATAATTATGTATATATAGTTAAAATTATATACAAGGGAGATGTCAGTGTGAAAGTTTCTGAAAATTTGACGTGAAACATTTCATAAAATTTGAAAAGTTTCAATAAGGCTGTTAAAATGAACAATTTTAAAACTTAAAAAAAAAAAACAAATTTTTACACCTATAATTGTAAATTTATTATNGATTTGTTGATTTTTCAAAAAGTTATGGAAGTTTTAAGAAAAAAAAGTGAAAAAATTTCAAAAATTAGCGATTTTTAAATTTGTAATTTTTTTGGATATTTCCCCCATTTGCGGGAAACGAGGAAATTTTTTTCAATTTTTAAGGGTAATATTTTCAACTAGATACGATTTGTGATCTTTTGATGTATTTTTGAAAGAAATCGGTCCAATGAGAGCTGAGAAAAAGTGGCAACAGATATAAAAAAAAAAAACAAATCATTGTAAAATTAATACCTTCTCAGCATCGAAGCTAATAAGTTATAAAAAATGTTTAAATAAATATAAATTATAAACAATGTAAAATTTATTTTATTTAAAATTAAAAACAATTCCTGCCTTTTTTTAGTCATATTTTTATTATTTTTATTGAGAGCACGCAAATAACAAATAAAGTAAACATAAATAAACAAGAAAGTATTGTGCATATGCTCAAAATGTTAAAAAGTTATTGTAATATGTTTGATATGCATTGAATAATTATGTATATATAGTTAAAATTATATACAAGGGAGATGTCAGTGTGAAAGTTTCTGAAAATTTGACGTGAAACATTTCATAAAATTTGAAAAGTTTCAATAAGGCTGTTAAAATGAACAATTTTAAAACTTAAAAAAAAAAAACAAATTTTTACACCTATAATTGTAAATTTATTATTCTCATAATATTAGTGGCATAGAAATCTTTGCTAGTAGACTCGTATATGATAGTATAGTCTAAAAATGTGTGATTGTACTATCATTTTTATGGTATCATGACAATTTACAATTACTTAATAATTACACGGTACATTAAAAAATTATAAAAGTACACACTTAATGTTATGAAACGGTACTCTTCCACCAATTTTATTTTTTATAGATAGTCTTTAATATAATACGTTCAAGGGATGATTCAAACTGTAATACACCTTACTTTATAGAGGAATTTATTGATTCAGATGTACTACACGGATACGTCTCCATAAAGTAGACCTCCAGGGTTAACAACCGTCTGAAATCTCATTATATAGAGATGATAGATGCAAATTGCAACTGAACTTACTCATGACAGTCATTGATCGGACATATGTTTTAAGAAAAGACTTCTTCATTTACTACTTGCCGCCTTATTTGTACTACAATTCCTAATTGTACGTGTACAACGACAGTGGCCCCCTTTGATATTTCTCTTTTTATAAATGTCCATTCCTAATATACACATTCCACACCACTTGTTCTCATTCTATATTGACCACTTCTACCTACTAGATACTCATATATCCGGTCTGTCATAATTATATCTAAATCATTCATCAATCCATCTCGTTTCTTAAATGCACTAGTGGACGAGCGTTATCTAGTGTCATTTTTTAAAACTACTATATTATATTTTATATTTATTTTTCTGCTAGATAGTGCTATAGCGTATATTATATAAGCGTCTATATTTTTGATTTTAAATATGTTCGGGAAAGTGCTCCGTAACAACTATAATTTATTACCCTTCCATATTTTATAAATATCATGTAAGTTGTCTAATTTAGGGATCTAGATTTAATGAACCCTATGTTTGGATACGTACCGTTACAAATCCATATTATCCACCCAAACGTGTTTTTTTACAAAACTTATCTATTTTGGTATCTTACATAACCGTGGAAAATTAGCCCCTAATAATAACTTAATTAAATTTACTTTACATTATGATTTTATCTATAGTCATAAAATGCATACTGAACAAGTAATTATTCATAACATTTTTATGATAGTATCACAAGAGCAATATACTACGTAATTTAATATTTGAATTAAGCATCATTGTATTAAAATAACCTATAGTTATAAAAAATTATACTTCCCAAACATTTTTCTATTGAATTAAATATTATGAAATGTTTACTTGAAACAAATATAAAATCCAAACTTTTGAAAATAGCATAATTAATAAAAAGATGTAACTAGTAAAATAAATTACATTTCAAACATAACTTTTTCTACTTTTAAATTACGTCATAATCAAGAATTCAAATGCTCCTTTATATTTTTTTGTATACAAAATATTTTTCTAAGATTTTTGGTTTAAACAATTATTATTAATTTGTTTTTAAACAAATAATTTTTCAAAATTTATCTAGTCCTATATTCATTCAAAAACGAAGATTTTATAATTTAGTATTAAAAAAGAAAAAAAAA
>NW_026099572.1:52064576-52064911 GCF_025091365.1 Daktulosphaira vitifoliae
CAATTTTTTAAAATTAAACACTATCTAAAGATTTGCATCGAAGCGTTTTTTTTTGATAGTGATTTTAATCACTGTCAGATATCATTATACTTGATCCAACTATGCCACGTCACCACTGTGCCGCGACCCCCCTGTGCTGGGTTTTTTTATAGATAGTCTTTAATATAATACGTTCAAGGGATGATTCAAACTGTAATGCACCTTACTTTATAAAGGAATTTATTGATTCAGATGTACTACACGGATACGTCTCCATTAGTGATGGGAAAAAATAACAGTAACAGTGATTTATAACAGTTATTGCTTGAGTATCAATAACAAGCTGTTACTCGGAA